>NC_136408.1:202861038-203018538 GCF_051521515.1 Lactuca serriola
ACGAAAAGCATCAACCATGAACCGGAGGGCACCCGAGCATAGAAATAGCAAGAAAGAAAGGAAAAAAAAGCAAAAAAACCGCACGTAAAATCTAAAAAAACGCAAACGGACAACGAAAAAGGGGGGTGCAACACGAGGACTTCCCAGGGGGTCACCCATCCTAGTACTACTCTCGCCCAAGCACGCTTAACTGCGGAGTTCTGATGGGATCCGGTGCATTAGTGCTGGTATGATCGCACCCGAAATACTATCCATGTTTATTGTTTTTATGTGTTACAAGACGCAGAACCTCCTTTGTTTTCGTACGCGGGGCGTGGGACCCACGTGACCGATCGGCTCCGTTCCAAAAATACGAAAAGCATCAACCATGAACCGGAGGGCACCCGAGCATAGAAATAGCAAGAAAGAAAGGAAAAAAAGCAAAAAAACCGCACGTAAAATCTAAAAAAACGCAAACGGACAACGAAAAAGGGGGATGCAACACGAGGACTTCCTAGGGGGTCACCCATCCTAGTACTACTCTCGCCCAAGCACGCTTAACTGCGGAGTTCTGATGGGATCCGGTGCATTAGTGCTGGTATGATCGCACCCGAAATACTATCCATGTTTATTGTTTTTATGTGTTACAAGACGCAGAACCTCCTTTGTTTTGGTACGCGGGGCGTGGGACCCACGTGACCGATCGGCTCCGTTCCAAAAATACGAAAAGCATCAACCGTGAACCGGAGGGCACCCGAGCATAGAAATAGCAAGAAAGAAAGGAAAAAAAGCAAAAAAACCGCACGTAAAATCTAAAAAAACGCAAACGGACAACGAAAAAGGGGGGTGCAACACGAGGACTTCCCAGGGGGTCACCCATCCTAGTACTACTCTCGCCCAAGCACGCTTAACTGCGGAGTTCTGATGGGATCCGGTGCATTAGTGCTGGTATGATCGCACCCGAAATACTATCCATGTTTATTGTTTTTATGTGTTACAAGACGCAGAACCTCCTTTGTTTTGGTACGCGGGGCGTGGGACCCACGTGACCGATCGGCTCCGTTCCAAAAATACGAAAAGCATCAACCATGAACCGGAGGGCACCCGAGCATAGAAATAGCAAGAAAGAAAGGAAAAAAGCAAAAAAAACGCACGTAAAATCTAAAAAAGAGCAAACGGACAACGAAAAAGGGGGGTGCAACACGAGGACTTCCCAAGGGGTCACCCATCCTAGTACTACTCTCGCCCAAGCACGCTTAACTGCGGAGTTCTGATGGGATCCGGTGCATTAGTGCTGGTATGATCGCACCCGAAATACTATCCATGTTTATTGTTTTTATGTGTTACAAGACGCAGAACCTCCTTTGTTTTGGTACGCGGGGCGTGGGACCCACGTGACCGATCGGCTCCGTTCCAAAAATACGAAAAGCATCAACCATGAACCGGAGGGCACCCGAGCATAGAAATAGCAAGAAAGAAAGGAAAAAAAAGCAAAAAAACCGCACGTAAAATCTAAAAAAACGCAAACGGACAACGAAAAAGGGGGGTGCAACACGAGGACTTCCCAGGGGGTCACCCATCCTAGTACTACTCTCGCCCAAGCACGCTTAACTGCGGAGTTCTGATGGGATCCGGTGCATTAGTGCTGGTATGATCGCACCCGAAATACTATCCATGTTTATTGTTTTTATGTGTTACAAGACGCAGAACCTCCTTTGTTTTGGTACGCGGGGCGTGGGACCCACGTGACCGATCGGCTCCGTTCCAAAAATACGAAAAGCATCAACCATGAACCGGAGGGCACCCGAGCATAGAAATAGCAAGAAAGAAAGGAAAAAAAGCAAAAAAACCGCACGTAAAATCTAAAAAAACGCAAACGGACAACGAAAAAGGGGGATGCAACACGAGGACTTCCTAGGGGGTCACCCATCCTAGTACTACTCTCGCCCAAGCACGCTTAACTGCGGAGTTCTGATGGGATCCGGTGCATTAGTGCTGGTATGATCGCACCCGAAATACTATCCATGTTTATTGTTTTTATGTGTTACAAGACGCAGAACCTCCTTTGTTTTGGTACGCGGGGCGTGGGACCCACGTGACCGATCGGCTCCGTTCCAAAAATACGAAAAGCATCAACCATGAACCGGAGGGCACCCGAGCATAGAAATAGCAAGAAAGAAAGGAAAAAAAGCAAAAAAACCGCACGTAAAATCTAAAAAAACGCAAACGGACAACGAAAAAGGGGGGTGCAACACGAGGACTTCCCAGGGGGTCACCCATCCTAGTACTACTCTCGCCCAAGCACGCTTAACTGCGGAGTTCTGATGGGATCCGGTGCATTAGTGCTGGTATGATCGCACCCGAAATACTATCCATGTTTATTGTTTTTATGTGTTACAAGACGCAGAACCTCCTTTGTTTTGGTACGCGGGGCGTGGGACCCACGTGACCGATCGGCTCCGTTCCAAAAATACGAAAAGCATCAACCATGAACCGGAGGGCACCCGAGCATAGAAATAGCAAGAAAGAAAGGAAAAAAAGCAAAAAAAACGCACGTAAAATCTAAAAAAGAGCAAACGGACAACGAAAAAGGGGGGTGCAACACGAGGACTTCCCAAGGGGTCACCCATCCTAGTACTACTCTCGCCCAAGCACGCTTAACTGCGGAGTTCTGATGGGATCCGGTGCATTAGTGCTGGTATGATCGCACCCGAAATACTATCCATGTTTATTGTTTTTATGTGTTACAAGACGCAGAACCTCCTTTGTTTTGGTACGCGGGGCGTGGGACCCACGTGACCGATCGGCTCCGTTCCAAAAATACGAAAAGCATCAACCATGAACCGGAGGGCACCCGAGCATAGAAATAGCAAGAAAGAAAGGAAAAAAAAGCAAAAAAACCGCACGTAAAATCTAAAAAAACGCAAACGGACAACGAAAAAGGGGGGTGCAACACGAGGACTTCCCAGGGGGTCACCCATCCTAGTACTACTCTCGCCCAAGCACGCTTAACTGCGGAGTTCTGATGGGATCCGGTGCATTAGTGCTGGTATGATCGCACCCGAAATACTATCCATGTTTATTGTTTTTATGTGTTACAAGACGCAGAACCTCCTTTGTTTTGGTACGCGGGGCGTGGGACCCACGTGACCGATCGGCTCCGTTCCAAAAATACGAAAAGCATCAACCATGAACCGGAGGGCACCCGAGCATAGAAATAGCAAGAAAGAAAGGAAAAAAAGCAAAAAAACCGCACGTAAAATCTAAAAAAACGCAAACGGACAACGAAAAAGGGGGGTGCAACACGAGGACTTCCCAGGGGGTCACCCATCCTAGTACTACTCTCGCCCAAGCACGCTTAACTGCGGAGTTCTGATGGGATCCGGTGCATTAGTGATGGTATGATCGCACCGGAAATACTATCCATGTTTATTGTTTTTATGTGTTACAAGACGCAGAACCTCCTTTGTTTTGGTACGCGGGGCGTGGGACCCACGTGACCGATCGGCTCCGTTCCAAAAATACGAAAAGCATCAACCATGAACCGGAGGGCACCCGAGCATAGAAATAGCAAGAAAGAAAGGAAAAAAAGCAAAAAAACCGCACGTAAAATCTAAAAAAACGCAAACGGACAACGAAAAAGGGGGGTGCAACACGAGGACTTCCCAGGGGGTCACCCATCCTAGTACTACTCTCGCCCAAGCACGCTTAACTGCGGAGTTCTGATGGGATCCGGTGCATTAGTGCTGGTATGATCGCACCCGAAATACTATCCATGTTTATTGTTTTTATGTGTTACAAGACGCAGAACCTCCTTTGTTTTGGTACGCGGGGCGTGGGACCCACGTGACCGATCGGCTCCGTTCCAAAAATACGAAAAGCATCAACCATGAACCGGAGGGCACCCGAGCATAGAAATAGCAAGAAAGAAAGGAAAAAAAAGCAAAAAAACCGCACATAAAATCTAAAAAAACGCAAACGGACAACGAAAAAGGGGGGTGCAACACGAGGACTTCCCAGGGGGTCACCCATCCTAGTACTACTCTCGCCCAAGCACGCTTAACTGCGGAGTTCTGATGGGATCCGGTGCATTAGTGCTGGTATGATCGCACCCGAAATACTATCCATGTTTCTTGTTTTTATGTGTTACAAGACGCAGAACCTCCTTTGTTTTGGTACGCGGGGCGTGGGACCCACGTGACCGATCGGCTCCGTTCCAAAAATACGAAAAGCATCAACCATGAACCGGAGGGCACCCGAGCATAGAAATAGCAAGAAAGAAAGGAAAAAAAGCAAAAAAACCGCACGTAAAATCTAAAAAAACGCAAACGGACAACGAAAAAGGGGGGTGCAACACGAGGACTTCCCAGGGGGTCACCCATCCTAGTACTACTCTCGCCCAAGCACGCTTAACTGCGGAGTTCTGATGGGATCCGGTGCATTAGTGCTGGTATGATCGCACCCGAAATACTATCCATGTTTATTGTTTTTATGTGTTACAAGACGCAGAACCTCCTTTGTTTTGGTACGCGGGGCGTGGGACCCACGTGACCGATCGGCTCCGTTCCAAAAATACGAAAAGCATCAACCATGAACCGGAGGGCACCCGAGCATAGAAATAGCAAGAAAGAAAGGAAAAAAAAGCAAAAAAACCGCACGTAAAATCTAAAAAAACGCAAACGGACAACGAAAAAGGGGGGTGCAACACGAGGACTTCCCAGGGGGTCACCCATCCTAGTACTACTCTCGCCGAAGCACGCTTAACTGTGGAGTTCTGATGGGATCCGGTGCATTAGTGCTGGTATGATCGCACCCGAAATACTATCCATGTTTATTGTTTTTATGTGTTACAAGACGCAGAACCTCCTTTGTTTTGGTACGCGGGGCGTGGGACCCACGTGACCGATCGGCTCCGTTCCAAAAATACGAAAAGCATCAACCATGAACCGGAGGGCACCCGAGCATAGAAATAGCAAGAAAGAAAGGAAAAAAAGCAAAAAAACCGCACGTAAAATCTAAAAAAACGCAAACGGACAACGAAAAAGGGGGGTGCAACACGAGGACTTCCCAGGGGGTCACCCATCCTAGTACTACTCTCGCCCAAGCACGCTTAACTGCGGAGTTCTGATGGGATCCGGTGCATTAGTGCTGGTATGATCGCACCCGAAATACTATCCATGTTTCTTGTTTTTATGTGTTACAAGACGCAGAACCTCCTTTGTTTTGGTACGCGGGGCGTCGGACCCACGTGACCGATCGGCTCCGTTCCAAAAATACGAAAAGCATCAACCATGAACCGGAGGGCACCCGAGCATAGAAATAGCAAGAAAGAAAGGAAAAAAAAGCAAAAAAACCGCACGTAAAATCTAAAAAAACGCAAACGGACAACGAAAAAGGGGGGTGCAACACGAGGACTTCCCAGGGGGTCACCCATCCTAGTACTACTCTCGCCCAAGCACGCTTAACTGCGGAGTTCTGATGGGATCCGGTGCATTAGTGCTGGTATGATCGCACCCGAAATACTATCCATGTTTATTGTTTTTATGTGTTACAAGACGCAGAACCTCCTTTGTTTTCGTACGCGGGGCGTGGGACCCACGTGACCGATCGGCTCCGTTCCAAAAATACGAAAAGCATCAACCATGAACCGGAGGGCACCCGAGCATAGAAATAGCAAGAAAGAAAGGAAAAAAAGCAAAAAAACCGCACGTAAAATCTAAAAAAACGCAAACGGACAACGAAAAAGGGGGATGCAACACGAGGACTTCCTAGGGGGTCACCCATCCTAGTACTACTCTCGCCCAAGCACGCTTAACTGCGGAGTTCTGATGGGATCCGGTGCATTAGTGCTGGTATGATCGCACCCGAAATACTATCCATGTTTATTGTTTTTATGTGTTACAAGACGCAGAACCTCCTTTGTTTTGGTACGCGGGGCGTGGGACCCACGTGACCGATCGGCTCCGTTCCAAAAATACGAAAAGCATCAACCGTGAACCGGAGGGCACCCGAGCATAGAAATAGCAAGAAAGAAAGGAAAAAAAGCAAAAAAACCGCACGTAAAATCTAAAAAAACGCAAACGGACAACGAAAAAGGGGGGTGCAACACGAGGACTTCCCAGGGGGTCACCCATCCTAGTACTACTCTCGCCCAAGCACGCTTAACTGCGGAGTTCTGATGGGATCCGGTGCATTAGTGCTGGTATGATCGCACCCGAAATACTATCCATGTTTATTGTTTTTATGTGTTACAAGACGCAGAACCTCCTTTGTTTTGGTACGCGGGGCGTGGGACCCACGTGACCGATCGGCTCCGTTCCAAAAATACGAAAAGCATCAACCATGAACCGGAGGGCACCCGAGCATAGAAATAGCAAGAAAGAAAGGAAAAAAGCAAAAAAAACGCACGTAAAATCTAAAAAAGAGCAAACGGACAACGAAAAAGGGGGGTGCAACACGAGGACTTCCCAAGGGGTCACCCATCCTAGTACTACTCTCGCCCAAGCACGCTTAACTGCGGAGTTCTGATGGGATCCGGTGCATTAGTGCTGGTATGATCGCACCCGAAATACTATCCATGTTTATTGTTTTTATGTGTTACAAGACGCAGAACCTCCTTTGTTTTGGTACGCGGGGCGTGGGACCCACGTGACCGATCGGCTCCGTTCCAAAAATACGAAAAGCATCAACCATGAACCGGAGGGCACCCGAGCATAGAAATAGCAAGAAAGAAAGGAAAAAAAAGCAAAAAAACCGCACGTAAAATCTAAAAAAACGCAAACGGACAACGAAAAAGGGGGGTGCAACACGAGGACTTCCCAGGGGGTCACCCATCCTAGTACTACTCTCGCCCAAGCACGCTTAACTGCGGAGTTCTGATGGGATCCGGTGCATTAGTGCTGGTATGATCGCACCCGAAATACTATCCATGTTTATTGTTTTTATGTGTTACAAGACGCAGAACCTCCTTTGTTTTGGTACGCGGGGCGTGGGACCCACGTGACCGATCGGCTCCGTTCCAAAAATACGAAAAGCATCAACCATGAACCGGAGGGCACCCGAGCATAGAAATAGCAAGAAAGAAAGGAAAAAAAGCAAAAAAACCGCACGTAAAATCTAAAAAAACGCAAACGGACAACGAAAAAGGGGGATGCAACACGAGGACTTCCTAGGGGGTCACCCATCCTAGTACTACTCTCGCCCAAGCACGCTTAACTGCGGAGTTCTGATGGGATCCGGTGCATTAGTGCTGGTATGATCGCACCCGAAATACTATCCATGTTTATTGTTTTTATGTGTTACAAGACGCAGAACCTCCTTTGTTTTGGTACGCGGGGCGTGGGACCCACGTGACCGATCGGCTCCGTTCCAAAAATACGAAAAGCATCAACCATGAACCGGAGGGCACCCGAGCATAGAAATAGCAAGAAAGAAAGGAAAAAAAGCAAAAAAACCGCACGTAAAATCTAAAAAAACGCAAACGGACAACGAAAAAGGGGGGTGCAACACGAGGACTTCCCAGGGGGTCACCCATCCTAGTACTACTCTCGCCCAAGCACGCTTAACTGCGGAGTTCTGATGGGATCCGGTGCATTAGTGCTGGTATGATCGCACCCGAAATACTATCCATGTTTATTGTTTTTATGTGTTACAAGACGCAGAACCTCCTTTGTTTTGGTACGCGGGGCGTGGGACCCACGTGACCGATCGGCTCCGTTCCAAAAATACGAAAAGCATCAACCATGAACCGGAGGGCACCCGAGCATAGAAATAGCAAGAAAGAAAGGAAAAAAAGCAAAAAAAACGCACGTAAAATCTAAAAAAGAGCAAACGGACAACGAAAAAGGGGGGTGCAACACGAGGACTTCCCAAGGGGTCACCCATCCTAGTACTACTCTCGCCCAAGCACGCTTAACTGCGGAGTTCTGATGGGATCCGGTGCATTAGTGCTGGTATGATCGCACCCGAAATACTATCCATGTTTATTGTTTTTATGTGTTACAAGACGCAGAACCTCCTTTGTTTTGGTACGCGGGGCGTGGGACCCACGTGACCGATCGGCTCCGTTCCAAAAATACGAAAAGCATCAACCATGAACCGGAGGGCACCCGAGCATAGAAATAGCAAGAAAGAAAGGAAAAAAAAGCAAAAAAACCGCACGTAAAATCTAAAAAAACGCAAACGGACAACGAAAAAGGGGGGTGCAACACGAGGACTTCCCAGGGGGTCACCCATCCTAGTACTACTCTCGCCCAAGCACGCTTAACTGCGGAGTTCTGATGGGATCCGGTGCATTAGTGCTGGTATGATCGCACCCGAAATACTATCCATGTTTATTGTTTTTATGTGTTACAAGACGCAGAACCTCCTTTGTTTTGGTACGCGGGGCGTGGGACCCACGTGACCGATCGGCTCCGTTCCAAAAATACGAAAAGCATCAACCATGAACCGGAGGGCACCCGAGCATAGAAATAGCAAGAAAGAAAGGAAAAAAAGCAAAAAAACCGCACGTAAAATCTAAAAAAACGCAAACGGACAACGAAAAAGGGGGGTGCAACACGAGGACTTCCCAGGGGGTCACCCATCCTAGTACTACTCTCGCCCAAGCACGCTTAACTGCGGAGTTCTGATGGGATCCGGTGCATTAGTGATGGTATGATCGCACCGGAAATACTATCCATGTTTATTGTTTTTATGTGTTACAAGACGCAGAACCTCCTTTGTTTTGGTACGCGGGGCGTGGGACCCACGTGACCGATCGGCTCCGTTCCAAAAATACGAAAAGCATCAACCATGAACCGGAGGGCACCCGAGCATAGAAATAGCAAGAAAGAAAGGAAAAAAAGCAAAAAAACCGCACGTAAAATCTAAAAAAACGCAAACGGACAACGAAAAAGGGGGGTGCAACACGAGGACTTCCCAGGGGGTCACCCATCCTAGTACTACTCTCGCCCAAGCACGCTTAACTGCGGAGTTCTGATGGGATCCGGTGCATTAGTGCTGGTATGATCGCACCCGAAATACTATCCATGTTTATTGTTTTTATGTGTTACAAGACGCAGAACCTCCTTTGTTTTGGTACGCGGGGCGTGGGACCCACGTGACCGATCGGCTCCGTTCCAAAAATACGAAAAGCATCAACCATGAACCGGAGGGCACCCGAGCATAGAAATAGCAAGAAAGAAAGGAAAAAAAAGCAAAAAAACCGCACATAAAATCTAAAAAAACGCAAACGGACAACGAAAAAGGGGGGTGCAACACGAGGACTTCCCAGGGGGTCACCCATCCTAGTACTACTCTCGCCCAAGCACGCTTAACTGCGGAGTTCTGATGGGATCCGGTGCATTAGTGCTGGTATGATCGCACCCGAAATACAATCCATGTTTATTGTTTTTATGTGTTACAAGACGCAGAACCTCCTTTGTTTTGGTACGCGGGGCGTGGGACCCACGTGACCGATCGGCTCCGTTCCAAAAATACGAAAAGCATCAACCATGAACCGGAGGGCACCCGAGCATAGAAATAGCAAGAAAGAAAGGAAAAAAAGCAAAAAAACCGCACGTAAAATCTAAAAAAACGCAAACGGACAACGAAAAAGGGGGGTGCAACACGAGGACTTCCCAGGGGGTCACCCATCCTAGTACTACTCTCGCCCAAGCACGCTTAACTGCGGAGTTCTGATGGGATCCGGTGCATTAGTGCTGGTATGATCGCACCCGAAATACTATCCATGTTTCTTGTTTTTATGTGTTACAAGACGCAGAACCTCCTTTGTTTTGGTACGCGGGGCGTGGGACCCACGTGACCGATCGGCTCCGTTCCAAAAATACGAAAAGCATCAACCATGAACCGGAGGGCACCCGAGCATAGAAATAGCAAGAAAGAAAGGAAAAAAAGCAAAAAAACCGCACGTAAAATCTAAAAAAACGCAAACGGACAACGAAAAAGGGGGGTGCAACACGAGGACTTCCCAGGGGGTCACCCATCCTAGTACTACTCTCGCCCAAGCACGCTTAACTGCGGAGTTCTGATGGGATCCGGTGCATTAGTGCTGGTATGATCGCACCCGAAATACTATCCATGTTTATTGTTTTTATGTGTTACAAGACGCAGAACCTCCTTTGTTTTGGTACGCGGGGCGTGGGACCCACGTGACCGATCGGCTCCGTTCCAAAAATACGAAAAGCATCAACCATGAACCGGAGGGCACCCGAGCATAGAAATAGCAAGAAAGAAAGGAAAAAAAAGCAAAAAAACCGCACGTAAAATCTAAAAAAACGCAAACGGACAACGAAAAAGGGGGGTGCAACACGAGGACTTCCCAGGGGGTCACCCATCCTAGTACTACTCTCGCCGAAGCACGCTTAACTGCGGAGTTCTGATGGGATCCGGTGCATTAGTGCTGGTATGATCGCACCCGAAATACTATCCATGTTTATTGTTTTTATGTGTTACAAGACGCAGAACCTCCTTTGTTTTGGTACGCGGGGCGTGGGACCCACGTGACCGATCGGCTCCGTTCCAAAAATACGAAAAGCATCAACCATGAACCGGAGGGCACCCGAGCATAGAAATAGCAAGAAAGAAAGGAAAAAAAGCAAAAAAACCGCACGTAAAATCTAAAAAAACGCAAACGGACAACGAAAAAGGGGGGTGCAACACGATGACTTCCTAGGGGGTCACCCATCCTAGTACTACTCTCGCCCAAGCACGCTTAACTGCGGAGTTCTGATGGGATCCGGTGCATTAGTGCTGGTATGATCGCACCCGAAATACTATCCATGTTTATTGTTTTTATGTGTTACAAGACGCAGAACCTCCTTTGTTTTGGTACGCGGGGCGTGGGACCCACGTGACCGATCGGCTCCGTTCCAAAAATACGAAAAGCATCAACCATGAACCGGAGGGCACCCGAGCATAGAAATAGCAAGAAAGAAACGAAAAAAAGCAAAAAAACCGCACGTAAAATCTAAAAAAACGCAAACGGACAACGAAAAAGGGGGGTGCAACACGAGGACTTCCCAGGGGGTCACCCATCCTAGTACTACTCTCGCCCAAGCACGCTTAACTGCGGAGTTCTGATGGGATCCGGTGCATTAGTGCTGGTATGATCGCACCCGAAATACTATCCATTTTATTGTTTTTATGTGTTACAATACGCAGAACCTCCTTTGTTTTGGTACGCGGGGCGTGGGACCCACGTGACCGATCGGCTCCGTTCCAAAAATACGAAAAGCATCAACCATGAACCGGAGGGCACCCGAGCATAGAAATAGCAAGAAAGAAATGAAAAAAAGCAAAAAAACCGCACGTAAAATCTAAAAAAACGCAGGACTTCCCAGGGGGTCACCCATCCTAATACTACTCTCGCCCAAGCACGCTTAACTGCGGAGTTCTGATGGGATCCGGTGCATTAGTGCTGGTATGATCGCACCCGAAATACTATCCATGTTTATTGTTTTTATGTGTTACAAGACGCAGAACCTCCTTTGTTTTGGTACGCGGGGCGTGGGACCCACGTGACCGATCGGCTCCGTTCCAAAAATACGAAAAGCATCAACCATGAACCGGAGGGCACCCGAGCATAGAAATAGCAAGAAAGAAAGGAAAAAAAGCAAAAAAACCGCACGTAAAATCTAAAAAAACGCAAACGGACAACGAAAAAGGGGGGTGCAACACGAGGACTTCCCAGGGGGTCACCCATCCTAGTACTACTCTCGCCCAAGCACGCTTAACTGCGGAGTTCTGATGGGATCCGGTGCATTAGTGCTGGTATGATCGCACCCGAAATACTATCCATGTTTATTGTTTTTATGTGTTACAAGACGCAGAACCTCCTTTGTTTTGGTACGCGGGGCGTGGGACCCACGTGACCGATCGGCTCCGTTCCAAAAATACGAAAAGCATCAACCATGAACCGGAGGGCACCCGAGCATAGAAATAGCAAGAAAGAAAGGAAAAAAAGCAAAAAAACCGCACGTAAAATCTAAAAAAACGCAAACGGACAACGAAAAAGGGGGGTGCAACACGAGGACTTCCCAGGGGGTCACCCATCCTAGTACTACTCTCGCCCAAGCACGCTTAACTGCGGAGTTCTGATGGGATCCGGTGCATTAGTGCTGGTATGATCGCACCCGAAATACTATCCATGTTTATTGTTTTTATGTGTTACAAGACGCAGAACCTCCTTTGTTTTGGTACGCGGGGCGTGGGACCCACGTGACCGATCGGCTCCGTTCCAAAAATACGAAAAGCATCAACCATGAACCGGAGGGCACCCGAGCATAGAAATAGCAAGAAAGAAAGGAAAAAAAGCAAAAAAACCGCACGTAAAATCTAAAAAAACGCAAACGGACAACGAAAAAGGGGGGTGCAACACGAGGACTTCCCAGGGGGTCACCCATCCTAGTACTACTCTCGCCCAAGCACGCTTAACTGCGGAGTTCTGATGGGATCCGGTGCATTAGTGCTGGTATGATCGCACCCGAAATACTATCCATGTTTCTTGTTTTTATGTGTTACAAGACGCAGAACCTCCTTTGTTTTGGTACGCGGGGCGTGGGACCCACGTGACCGATCGGCTCCGTTCCAAAAATACGAAAAGCATCAACCATGAACCGGAGGGCACCCGAGCATAGAAATAGCAAGAAAGAAAGGAAAAAAAGCAAAAAAACCGCACGTAAAATCTAAAAAAACGCAAACGGACAACGTAAAAGGGGGGTGCAACACGAGGACTTCCCAGGGGGTCACCCATCCTAGTACTACTCTCGCCCAAGCACGCTTAACTGCGGAGTTCTGATGGGATCCGGTGCATTAGTGCTGGTATGATCGCACCCGAAATACTATCCATGTTTATTGTTTTTATGTGTTACAAGACGCAGAACCTCCTTTGTTTTGGTACGCGGGGCGTGGGACCCACGTGACCGATCGGCTCCGTTCCAAAAATACGAAAAGCATCAACCATGAACCGGAGGGCACCCGAGCATAGAAATAGCAAGAAAGAAAGGAAAAAAAGCAAAAAAACCGCACGTAAAATCTAAAAAAACGCAAACGGACAACGAAAAAGGGGGGTGCAACACGAGGACTTCCCAGGGGGTCACCCATCCTAGTACTACTCTCGCCCAAGCACGCTTAACTGCGGAGTTCTGATGGGATCCGGTGCATTAGTGCTGGTATGATCGCACCCGAAATACTATCCATGTTTATTGTTTTTATGTGTTACAAGACGCAGAACCTCCTTTGTTTTGGTACGCGGGGCGTGGGACCCACGTGACCGATCGGCTCCGTTCCAAAAATACGAAAAGCATCAACCATGAACCGGAGGGCACCCGAGCATAGAAATAGCAAGAAAGAAAGGAAAAAAAGCAAAAAAACCGCACGTAAAATCTAAAAAAACGCAAACGGACAACGAAAAAGGGGGGTGCAACACGAGGACTTCCCAGGGGGTCACCCATCCTAGTACTACTCTCGCCCAAGCACGCTTAACTGCGGAGTTCTGATGGGATCCGGTGCATTAGTGCTGGTATAATCGCACCCGAAATACTATCCATGTTTATTGTTTTTATGTGTTACAAGACGCAGAACCTCCTTTGTTTTGGTACGCGGGGCGTGGGACCCACGTGACCGATCGGCTCCGTTCCAAAAATACGAAAAGCATCAACCATGAACCGGAGGGCACCCGAGCATAGAAATAGCAAGAAAGAAAGGAAAAAAAGCAAAAAAACCGCACGTAAAATCTAAAAAAACGCAAACGGACAACGAAAAAGGGGGGTGCAACACGAGGACTTCCCAGGGGGTCACCCATCCTAGTACTACTCTCGCCCAAGCACGCTTAACTGCGGAGTTCTGATGGGATCCGGTGCATTAGTGCTGGTATGATCGCACCCGAAATACTATCCATGTTTCTTGTTTTTATGTGTTACAAGACGCAGAACCTCCTTTGTTTTGGTACGCGGGGCGTGGGACCCACGTGACCGATCGGCTCCGTTCCAAAAATACGAAAAGCATCAACCATGAACCGGAGGGCACCCGAGCATAGAAATAGCAAGAAAGAAAGGAAAAAAAGCAAAAAAACCGCACGTAAAATCTAAAAAAACGCAAACGGACAACGTAAAAGGGGGGTGCAACACGAGGACTTCCCAGGGGGTCACCCATCCTAGTACTACTCTCGCCCAAGCACGCTTAACTGCGGAGTTCTGATGGGATCCGGTGCATTAGTGCTGGTATGATCGCACCCGAAATACTATCCATGTTTATTGTTTTTATGTGTTACAAGACGCAGAACCTCCTTTGTTTTGGTACGCGGGGCGTGGGACCCACGTGACCGATCGGCTCCGTTCCAAAAATACGAAAAGCATCAACCATGAACCGGAGGGCACCCGAGCATAGAAATAGCAAGAAAGAAAGGAAAAAAAGCAAAAAAACCGCACGTAAAATCTAAAAAAACGCAAACGGACAACGAAAAAGGGGGGTGCAACACGAGGACTTCCCAGGGGGTCACCCATCCTAGTACTACTCTCGCCCAAGCACGCTTAACTGCGGAGTTCTGATGGGATCCGGTGCATTAGTGCTGGTATGATCGCACCCGAAATACTATCCATGTTTATTGTTTTTATGTGTTACAAGACGCAGAACCTCCTTTGTTTTGGTACGCGGGGCGTGGGACCCACGTGACCGATCGGCTCCGTTCCAAAAATACGAAAAGCATCAACCATGAACCGGAGGGCACCCGAGCATAGAAATAGCAAGAAAGAAAGGAAAAAAAGCAAAAAAACCGCACGTAAAATCTAAAAAAACGCAAACGGACAACGAAAAAGGGGGGTGCAACACGAGGACTTCCCAGGGGGTCACCCATCCTAGTACTACTCTCGCCCAAGCACGCTTAACTGCGGAGTTCTGATGGGATCCGGTGCATTAGTGCTGGTATAATCGCACCCGAAATACTATCCATGTTTATTGTTTTTATGTGTTACAAGACGCAGAACCTCCTTTGTTTTGGTACGCGGGGCGTGGGACCCACGTGACCGATCGGCTCCGTTCCAAAAATACGAAAAGCATCAACCATGAACCGGAGGGCACCCGAGCATAGAAATAGCAAGAAAGAAAGGAAAAAAAGCAAAAAAACCGCACGTAAAATCTAAAAAAACGCAAACGGACAACGAAAAAGGGGGGTGCAACACGAGGACTTCCCAGGGGGTCACCCATCCTAGTACTACTCTCGCCCAAGCACGCTTAACTGCGGAGTTCTGATGGGATCCGGTGCATTAGTGCTGGTATGATCGCACCCGAAATACTATCCATGTTTATTGTTTTTATGTGTTACAAGACGCAGAACCTCCTTTGTTTTGGTACGCGGGGCGTGGGACCCACGTGACCGATCGGCTCCGTTCCAAAAATACGAAAAGCATCAACCATGAACCGGAGGGCACCCGAGCATAGAAATAGCAAGAAAGAAAGGAAAAAAAGCAAAAAAACCGCACGTAAAATCTAAAAAAACGCAAACGGACAACGAAAAAGGGGGGTGCAACACGAGGACTTCCCAGGGGGTCACCCATCCTAGTACTACTCTCGCCCAAGCACGCTTAACTGCGGAGTTCTGATGGGATCCGGTGCATTAGTGCTGGTATGATCGCACCCGAAATACTATCCATGTTTATTGTTTTTATGTGTTACAAGACGCAGAACCTCCTTTGTTTTGGTACGCGGGGCGTGGGACCCACGTGACCGATCGGCTCCGTTCCAAAAATACGAAAAGCATCAACCATGAACCGGAGGGCACCCGAGCATAGAAATAGCAAGAAAGAAAGGAAAAAAAGCAAAAAAACCGCACGTAAAATCTAAAAAAACGCAAACGGACAACGAAAAAGGGGGGTGCAACACGAGGACTTCCCAGGGGGTCACCCATCCTAGTACTACTCTCGCCCAAGCACGCTTAACTGCGGAGTTCTGATGGGATCCGGTGCATTAGTGCTGGTATGATCGCACCCGAAATACTATCCATGTTTATTGTTTTTATGTGTTACAAGACGCAGAACCTCCTTTGTTTTGGTACGCGGGGCGTGGGACCCACGTGACCGATCGGCTCCGTTCCAAAAATACGAAAAGCATCAACCATGAACCGGAGGGCACCCGAGCATAGAAATAGCAAGAAAGAAAGGAAAAAAAGCAAAAAAACCGCACGTAAAATCTAAAAAAACGCAGGACTTCCCAGGGGGTCACCCATCCTAATACTACTCTCGCCCAAGCACGCTTAACTGCGGAGTTCTGATGGGATCCGGTGCATTAGTGCTGGTATGATCGCACCCGAAATACTATCCATGTTTATTGTTTTTATGTGTTACAAGACGCAGAACCTCCTTTGTTTTGGTACGCGGGGCGTGGGACCCACGTGACCGATCGGCTCCGTTCCAAAAATACGAAAAGCATCAACCATGAACCGGAGGGCACCCGAGCATAGAAATAGCAAGAAAGAAAGGAAAAAAAGCAAAAAAACCGCACGTAAAATCTAAAAAAACGCAAACGGACAACGAAAAAGGGGGGGTGCAACACGAGGACTTCCCAGGGGGTCACCCATCCTAGTACTACTCTCGCCCAAGCACGCTTAACTGCGGAGTTCTGATGGGATCCGGTGCATTAGTGCTGGTATGATCGCACCCGAAATACTATCCATGTTTATTGTTTTTATGTGTTACAAGACGCAGAACCTCCTTTGTTTTGGTACGCGGGGCGTGGGACCCACGTGACCGATCGGCTCCGTTCCAAAAATACGAAAAGCATCAACCATGAAACGGAGGGCACCCGAGCATAGAAATAGCAAGAAAGAAAGGAAAAAAAGCAAAAAAACCGCACGTAAAATCTAAAAAAACGCAGGACTTCCCAGGGGGTCACCCATCCTAATACTACTCTCGCCCAAGCACGCTTAACTGCGGAGTTCTGATGGGATCCGGTGCATTAGTGCTGGTATGATCGCACCCGAAATACTATCCATGTTTATTGTTTTTATGTGTTACAAGACGCAGAACCTCCTTTGTTTTGGTACGCGGGGCGTGGGACCCACGTGACCGATCGGCTCCGTTCCAAAAATACGAAAAGCATCAACCATGAACCGGAGGGCACCCGAGCATAGAAATAGCAAGAAAGAAAGGAAAAAAAGCAAAAAAACCGCACGTAAAATCTAAAAAAACGCAAACGGACAACGAAAAAGGGGGGTGCAACACGAGGACTTCCCAGGGGGTCACCCATCCTAGTACTACTCTCGCCCAAGCACGCTTAGCTGCGGAGTTCTGATGGGATCCGGTGCATTAGTGCTGGTATGATCGCACCCGAAATACTATCCATGTTTATTGTTTTTATGTGTTACAAGACGCAGAACCTCCTTTGTTTTGGTACGCTGGGCGTGGGACCCACGTGACCGATCGGCTCCGTTCCAAAAATACGAAAAGCATCAACCATGAACCGGAGGGCACCCGAGCATAGAAATAGCAAGAAAGAAAGGAAAAAAAGCAAAAAAACCGCACGTAAAATCTAAAAAAACGCAGGACTTCCCAGGGGGTCACCCATCCTAATACTACTCTCGCCCAAGCACGCTTAACTGCGGAGTTCTGATGGGATCCGGTGCATTAGTGCTGGTATGATCGCACCCGAAATACTATCCATGTTTATTGTTTTTATGTGTTACAAGACGCAGAACCTCCTTTGTTTTGGTACGCGGGGCGTGGGACCCACGTGACCGATCGGCTCCGTTCCAAAAATACGAAAAGCATCAACCATGAACCGGAGGGCACCCGAGCATAGAAATAGCAAGAAAGAAAGGAAAAAAAGCAAAAAAACCGCACGTAAAATCTAAAAAAACGCAAACGGACAACGAAAAAGGGGGGTGCAACACGAGGACTTCCCAGGGGGTCACCCATCCTAGTACTACTCTCGCCCAAGCACGCTTAACTGCGGAGTTCTGATGGGATCCGGTGCATTAGTGCTGGTATGTTCGCACCCGAAATACTATCCATGTTTATTGTTTTTATGTGTTACAAGACGCAGAACCTCCTTTGTTTTGGTACGCGGGGCGTGGGACCCACGTAACCGATCGGCTCCGTTCCAAAAATACGAAAAGCATCAACCATGAACCGGAGGGCACCCGAGCATAGAAATAGCAAGAAAGAAAGGAAAAAAAGCAAAAAAACCGCACGTAAAATCTAAAAAAACGCAAACGGACAACGAAAAAGGGGGGTGCAACACGAGGACTTCCCAGGGGGTCACCCATCCTAGTACTACTCTCGCCCAAGCACGCTTAACTGCGGAGTTCTGATGGGATCCGGTGCATTAGTGCTGGTATGATCGCACCCGAAATACTATCCATGTTTATTGTTTTTATGTGTTACAAGACGCAGAACCTCCTTTGTTTTGGTACGCGGGGCGTGGGACCCACGTGACCGATCGGCTCCGTTCCAAAAATACGAAAAGCATCAACCATGAACCGGAGGGCACCCGAGCATAGAAATAGCAAGAAAGAAAGGAAAAAAAGCAAAAAAACCGCACGTAAAATCTAAAAAAACGCAGGACTTCCCAGGGGGTCACCCATCCTAATACTACTCTCGCCCAAGCACGCTTAACTGCGGAGTTCTGATGGGATCCGGTGCATTAGTGCTGGTATGATCGCACCCGAAATACTATCCATGTTTATTGTTTTTATGTGTTACAAGACGCAGAACCTCCTTTGTTTTGGTACGCGGGGCGTGGGACCCACGTGACCGATCGGCTCCGTTCCAAAAATACGAAAAGCATCAACCATGAACCGGAGGGCACCCGAGCATAGAAATAGCAAGAAAGAAAGGAAAAAAAGCAAAAAAACCGCACGTAAAATCTAAAAAAACGCAAACGGACAACGAAAAAGGGGGGTGCAACACGAGGACTTCCCAGGGGGTCACCCATCCTAGTACTACTCTCGCCCAAGCACGCTTAACTGCGGAGTTCTGATGGGATCCGGTGCATTAGTGCTGGTATGATCGCACCCGAAATACTATCCATGTTTATTGTTTTTATGTGTTACAAGACGCAGAACCTCCTTTGTTTTGGTACGCGGGGCGTGGGACCCACGTGACCGATCGGCTCCGTTCCAAAAATACGAAAAGCATCAACCATGAACCGGAGGGCACCCGAGCATAGAAATAGCAAGAAAGAAAGGAAAAAAAGCAAAAAAACCGCACGTAAAATCTAAAAAAACGCAGGACTTCCCAGGGGGTCACCCATCCTAGTACTACTCTCGCCCAAGCACGCTTAACTGCGGAGTTCTGATGGGATCCGGTGCATTAGTGCTGGTATGATCGCACCCGAAATACTATCCATGTTTATTGTTTTTATGTGTTACAAGACGCAGAACCTCCTTTGTTTTGGTACGCGGGGCGTGGGACCCACGTGACCGATCGGCTCCGTTCCAAAAATACGAAAAGCATCAACCATGAACCGGAGGGCACCCGAGCATAGAAATAGCAAGAAAGAAAGGAAAAAAAGCAAAAAAACCGCACGTAAAATCTAAAAAAACGCAAACGGACAACGAAAAAGGGGGGGTGCAACACGAGGACTTCCCAGGGGGTCACCCATCCTAGTACTACTCTCGCCCAAGCACGCTTAACTGCGGAGTTCTGATGGGATCCGGTGCATTAGTGCTGGTATGATCGCACCCGAAATACTATCCATGTTTATTGTTTTTATGTGTTACAAGACGCAGAACCTCCTTTGTTTTGGTACGCGGGGCGTGGGACCCACGTGACCGATCGGCTCCGTTCCAAAAATACGAAAAGCATCAACCATGAAACGGAGGGCACCCGAGCATAGAAATAGCAAGAAAGAAAGGAAAAAAAGCAAAAAAACCGCACGTAAAATCTAAAAAAACGCAGGACTTCCCAGGGGGTCACCCATCCTAATACTACTCTCGCCCAAGCACGCTTAACTGCGGAGTTCTGATGGGATCCGGTGCATTAGTGCTGGTATGATCGCACCCGAAATACTATCCATGTTTATTGTTTTTATGTGTTACAAGACGCAGAACCTCCTTTGTTTTGGTACGCGGGGCGTGGGACCCACGTGACCGATCGGCTCCGTTCCAAAAATACGAAAAGCATCAACCATGAACCGGAGGGCACCCGAGCATAGAAATAGCAAGAAAGAAAGGAAAAAAGGCAAAAAAACCGCACGTAAAATCTAAAAAAACGCAAACGGACAACGAAAAAGGGGGGTGCAACACGAGGACTTCCCAGGGGGTCACCCATCCTAGTACTACTCTCGCCCAAGCACGCTTAGCTGCGGAGTTCTGATGGGATCCGGTGCATTAGTGCTGGTATGATCGCACCCGAAATACTATCCATGTTTATTGTTTTTATGTGTTACAAGACGCAGAACCTCCTTTGTTTTGGTACGCTGGGCGTGGGACCCACGTGACCGATCGGCTCCGTTCCAAAAATACGAAAAGCATCAACCATGAACCGGAGGGCACCCGAGCATAGAAATAGCAAGAAAGAAAGGAAAAAAAGCAAAAAAACCGCACGTAAAATCTAAAAAAACGCAGGACTTCCCAGGGGGTCACCCATCCTAATACTACTCTCGCCCAAGCACGCTTAACTGCAGAGTTCTGATGGGATCCGGTGCATTAGTGCTGGTATGATCGCACCCGAAATACTATCCATGTTTATTGTTTTTATGTGTTACAAGACGCAGAACCTCCTTTGTTTTGGTACGCGGGGCGTGGGACCCACGTGACCGATCGGCTCCGTTCCAAAAATACGAAAAGCATCAACCATGAACCGGAGGGCACCCGAGCATAGAAATAGCAAGAAAGAAAGGAAAAAAAGCAAAAAAACCGCACGTAAAATCTAAAAAAACGCAAACGGACAACGAAAAAGGGGGGTGCAACACGAGGACTTCCCAGGGGGTCACCCATCCTAGTACTACTCTCGCCCAAGCACGCTTAACTGCGGAGTTCTGATGGGATCCGGTGCATTAGTGCTGGTATGATCGCACCCGAAATACTATCCATGTTTATTGTTTTTATGTGTTACAAGACGCAGAACCTCCTTTGTTTTGGTACGCGGGGCGTGGGACCCACGTGACCGATCGGCTCCGTTCCAAAAATACGAAAAGCATCAACCATGAACCGGAGGGCACCCGAGCATAGAAATAGCAAGAAAGAAAGGAAAAAAAGCAAAAAAACCGCACGTAAAATCTAAAAAAACGCAAACGGACAACGAAAAAGGGGGGTGCAACACGAGGACTTCCCAGGGGGTCACCCATCCTAGTACTACTCTCGCCCAAGCACGCTTAACTGCGGAGTTCTGATGGGATCCGGTGCATTAGTGCTGGTATGATCGCACCCGAAATACTATCCATGTTTATTGTTTTTATGTGTTACAAGACGCAGAACCTCCTTTGTTTTGGTACGCGGGGCGTGGGACCCACGTGACCGATCGGCTCCGTTCCAAAAATACGAAAAGCATCAACCATGAACCGGAGGGCACCCGAGCATAGAAATAGCAAGAAAGAAAGGAAAAAAAGCAAAAAAACCGCACGTAAAATCTAAAAAAACGCAGGACTTCCCAGGGGGTCACCCATCCTAATACTACTCTCGCCCAAGCACGCTTAACTGCGGAGTTCTGATGGGATCCGGTGCATTAGTGCTGGTATGATCGCACCCGAAATACTATCCATGTTTATTGTTTTTATGTGTTACAAGACGCAGAACCTCCTTTGTTTTGGTACGCGGGGCGTGGGACCCACGTGACCGATCGGCTCCGTTCCAAAAATACGAAAAGCATCAACCATGAACCGGAGGGCACCCGAGCATAGAAATAGCAAGAAAGAAAGGAAAAAAAGCAAAAAAACCGCACGTAAAATCTAAAAAAACGCAAACGGACAACGAAAAAGGGGGGTGCAACACGAGGACTTCCCAGGGGGTCACCCATCCTAGTACTACTCTCGCCCAAGCACGCTTAACTGCGGAGTTCTGATGGGATCCGGTGCATTAGTGCTGGTATGATCGCACCCGAAATACTATCCATGTTTATTGTTTTTATGTGTTACAAGACGCAGAACCTCCTATGTTTTGGTACGCGGGGCGTGGGACCCACGTGACCGATCGGCTCCGTTCCAAAAATACGAAAAGCATCAACCATGAACCGGAGGGCACCCGAGCATAGAAATAGCAAGAAAGAAAGGAAAAAAAGCAAAAAAACCGCACGTAAAATCTAAAAAAACGCAAACGGACAACGAAAAAGGGGGGTGCAACACGAGGACTTCCCAGGGGGTCACCCATCCTAGTACTACTCTCGCCCAAGCACGCTTAACTGCGGAGTTCTGATGGGATCCGGTGCATTAGTGCTGGTATGATCGCACCCGAAATACTATCCATGTTTATTGTTTTTATGTGTTACAAGACGCAGAACCTCCTTTGTTTTGGTACGCGGGGCGTGGGACCCACGTGACCGATCGGCTCCGTTCCAAAAATACGAAAAGCATCAACCATGAACCGGAGGGCACCCGAGCATAGAAATAGCAAGAAAGAAAGGAAAAAAAGCAAAAAAACCGCACGTAAAATCTAAAAAAACGCAAACGGACAACGAAAAAGGGGGGTGCAACACGAGGACTTCCCAGGGGGTCACCCATCCTAATACTACTCTCGCCCAAGCACGCTTAACTGCGGAGTTCTGATGGGATCCGGTGCATTAGTGCTGGTATGATCGCACCCGAAATACTATCCATGTTTATTGTTTTTATGTGTTACAAGACGCAGAACCTCCTTTGTTTTGGTACGCGGGGCGTGGGACCCACGTGACCGATCGACTCCGTTCCAAAAATACGAAAAGCATCAACCATGAACCGGAGGGCACCCGAGCATAGAAATAGCAAGAAAGAAAGGAAAAAAAGCAAAAAAACCGCACGTAAAATCTAAAAAAACGCAGGACTTCCCAAGGGGTCACCCATCCTAATACTACTCTCGCCCAAGCACGCTTAACTGCGGAGTTCTGATGGGATCCGGTGCATTAGTGCTGGTATGATCGCACCCGAAATACTATCCATGTTTATTGTTTTTATGTGTTACAAGACGCAGAACCTCCTTTGTTTTGGTACGCGGGGCGTGGGACCCACGTGACCGATCGGCTCCGTTCCAAAAATACGAAAAGCATCAACCATGAACCGGAGGGCACCCGAGCATAGAAATAGCAAGAAAGAAAGGAAAAAAAGCAAAAAAACCGCACGTAAAATCTAAAAAAACGCAAACGGACAACGAAAAAGGGGGGTGCAACACGAGGACTTCCCAGGGGGTCACCCATCCTAGTACTACTCTCGCCCAAGCACGCTTAACTGCGGAGTTCTGATGGGATCCGGTGCATTAGTGCTGGTATGATCGCACCCGAAATACTATCCATGTTTATTGTTTTTATGTGTTACAAGACGCAGAACCTCCTTTGTTTTGGTACGCGGGGCGTGGGACCCACGTGACCGATCGGCTCCGTTCCAAAAATACGAAAAGCATCAACCATGAACCGGAGGGCACCCGAGCATAGAAATAGCAAGAAAGAAAGGAAAAAAAGCAAAAAAACCGCACGTAAAATCTAAAAAAACGCAAACGGACAACGAAAAAGGGGGGTGCAACACGAGGACTTCCCAGGGGGTCACCCATCCTAGTACTACTCTCGGCCAAGCACGCTTAACTGCGGAGTTCTGATGGGATCCGGTGCATTAGTGCTGGTATGATCGCACCCGAAATACTATCCATGTTTATTGTTTTTATGTGTTACAAGACGCAGAACCTCCTTTGTTTTGGTACGCGGGGCGTGGGACCCACGTGACCGATCGGCTCCGTTCCAAAAATACGAAAAGCATCAACCATGAACCGGAGGGCACCCGAGCATAGAAATAGCAAGAAAGAAAGGAAAAAAAGCAAAAAAACCGCACGTAAAATCTAAAAAAACGCAAACGGACAACGAAAAAGGGGGGTGCAACACGAGGACTTCCCAGGGGGTCACCCATCCTAGTACTACTCTCGCCCAAGCACGCTTAACTGCGGAGTTCTGATGGGATCCGGTGCATTAGTGCTGGTATGATCGCACCCGAAATACTATCCATGTTTATTGTTTTTATGTGTTACAAGACGCAGAACCTCCTTTGTTTTGGTACGCGGGGCGTGGGACCCACGTGACCGATCGGCTCCGTTCCAAAAATACGAAAAGCATCAACCATGAACCGGAGGGCACCCGAGCATAGAAATAGCAAGAAAGAAAGGAAAAAAAGCAAAAAAACCGCACGTAAAATCTAAAAAACGCAAACGGACAACGAAAAAGGGGGGTGCAACACGAGGACTTCCCAGGGGGTCACCCATCCTAGTACTACTCTCGCCCAAGCACGCTTAACTGCGGAGTTCTGATGGGATCCGGTGCATTAGTGCTGGTATGATCGCACCCGAAATACTATCCATGTTTATTGTTTTTATGTGTTACAAGACGCAGAACCTCCTTTGTTTTGGTACGCGGGGCGTGGGACCCACGTGACCGATCGGCTCCGTTCCAAAAATACGAAAAGTATCAACCATGAACCGGAGGGCACCCGAGCATAGAAATAGTAAGAAAGAAAGGAAAAAAAGCAAAAAAACCGCACGTAAAATCTAAAAAAACGCAAACGGACAACGAAAAAGGGGGGTGCAACACGAGGACTTCCCAGGGGGTCACCCATCCTAGTACTACTCTCGCCCAAGCACGCTTAACTGCGGAGTTCTGATGGGATCCGGTGCATTAGTGCTGGTATGATCGCACCCGAAATACTATCCATGTTTATTGTTTTTATGTGTTACAAGACGCAGAACCTCCTTTGTTTTGGTACGCGGGGCGTGGGACCCATGTGACCGATCGGCTCCGTTCCAAAAATACGAAAAGCATCAACCATGAACCGGAGGGCACCCGAGCATAGAAATAGCAAGAAAGAAAGGAAAAAAAGCAAAAAAACCGCACGTAAAATCTAAAAAAACGCAGGACTTCCCAGGGGGTCACCCATCCTAATACTACTCTCGCCCAAGCACGCTTAACTGCGGAGTTCTGATGGGATCCGGTGCATTAGTGCTGGTATGATCGCACCCGAAATACTATCCATGTTTATTGTTTTTATGTGTTACAAGACGCAGAACCTCCTTTGTTTTGGTACGCGGGGCGTGGGACCCACGTGACCGATCGGCTCCGTTCCAAAAATACGAAAAGCATCAACCATGAACCGGAGGGCACCCGAGCATAGAAATAGCAAGAAAGAAAGGAAAAAAAGCAAAAAAACCGCACGTAAAATCTAAAAAAACGCAAACGGACAACGAAAAAGGGGGGGTGCAACACGAGGACTTCCCAGGGGGTCACCCATCCTAGTACTACTCTCGCCCAAGCACGCTTAACTACGGAGTTCTGATGGGATCCGGTGCATTAGTGCTGGTATGATCGCACCCGAAATACTATCCATGTTTATTGTTTTTATGTGTTACAAGACGCAGAACCTCCTTTGTTTTGGTACGCGGGGCGTGGGACCCACGTGACCGATCGGCTCCGTTCCAAAAATACGAAAAGCATCAACCATGAAACGGAGGGCACCCGAGCATAGAAATAGCAAGAAAGAAAGGAAAAAAAGCAAAAAAACCGCACGTAAAATCTAAAAAAACGCAAACGGACAACAAAAAAGGGGGGTGCAACACGAGGACTTCCCAGGGGGTCACCCATCCTAGTACTACTCTCGCCCAAGCACGCTTAACTGCGGAG
Organism: Lactuca serriola; assembly: GCF_051521515.1. NCBI lineage: Eukaryota > Viridiplantae > Streptophyta > Magnoliopsida > Asterales > Asteraceae > Lactuca > Lactuca serriola. Next base: position 202,886,793 of record NC_136408.1, read on the forward strand.
TTCTGATGGGATCCGGTGCATTAGTGCTGGTATGATCGCACCCGAAATACTATCCATGTTTATTGTTTTTATGTGTTACAAGACGCAGAACCTCCTTTGTTTTGGTACGCGGGGCGTGGGACCCACGTGACCGATCGGCTCCGTTCCAAAAATACGAAAAGCATCAACCATGAACCGGAGGGCACCCGAGCATAGAAATAGCAAGAAAGAAAGGAAAAAAAGCAAAAAAACCGCACGTAAAATCTAAAAAAAACGCAAACGGACAACGAAAAAGGGGGTTGCAACACGAGGACTTCCCAGGGGGTCACCCATCCTAGTACTACTCTCGCCCAAGCACGCTTAACTGCGGAGTTCTGATGGGATCCGGTGCATTAGTGCTGGTATGATCGCACCCGAAATACTATCCATGTTTATTGTTTTTATGTGTTACAAGACGCAGAACCTCCTTTGTTTTGGTACGCGGGGCGTGGGACCCACGTGACCGATCGGCTCCGTTCCAAAAATACGAAAAGCATCAACCATGAACCGGAGGGCACCCGAGCATAGAAATAGCAAGAAAGAAAGGAAAAAAAGCAAAAAAACCGCACGTAAAATCTAAAAAACGCAAACGGACAACGAAAAAGGGGGGTGCAACACGAGGACTTCCCAGGGGGTCACCCATCCTAGTACTACTCTCGCCCAAGCACGCTTAACTGCGGAGTTCTGATGGGATCCGGTGCATTAGTGCTGGTATGATCGCACCCGAAATACTATCCATGTTTATTGTTTTTATGTGTTACAAGACGCAGAACCTCCTTTGTTTTGGTACGCGGGGCGTGGGACCCACGTGACCGATCGGCTCCGTTCCAAAAATACGAAAAGCATCAACCATGAACCGGAGGGCACCCGAGCATAGAAATAGTAAGAAAGAAAGGAAAAAAAGCAAAAAAACCGCACGTAAAATCTAAAAAAACGCAAACGGACAACGAAAAAGGGGGGTGCAACACGAGGACTTCCCAGGGGGTCACCCATCCTAGTACTACTCTCGCCCAAGCACGCTTAACTGCGGAGTTCTGATGGGATCCGGTGCATTAGTGCTGGTATGATCGCACCCGAAATACTATCCATGTTTATTGTTTTTATGTGTTACAAGACGCAGAACCTCCTTTGTTTTGGTACGCGGGGCGTGGGACCCACGTGACCGATCGGCTCCGTTCCAAAAATACGAAAAGCATCAACCATGAACCGGAGGGCACCCGAGCATAGAAATAGCAAGAAAGAAAGGAAAAAAAGCAAAAAAACCGCACGTAAAATCTAAAAAAACGCAGGACTTCCCAGGGGGTCACCCATCCTAATACTACTCTCGCCCAAGCACGCTTAACTGCGGAGTTCTGATGGGATCCGGTGCATTAGTGCTGGTATGATCGCACCCGAAATACTATCCATGTTTATTGTTTTTATGTGTTACAAGACGCAGAACCTCCTTTGTTTTGGTACGCGGGGCGTGGGACCCACGTGACCGATCGGCTCCGTTCCAAAAATACGAAAAGCATCAACCATGAACCGGAGGGCACCCGAGCATAGAAATAGCAAGAAAGAAAGGAAAAAAAGCAAAAAAACCGCACGTAAAATCTAAAAAAACGCAAACGGACAACGAAAAAGGGGGGGTGCAACACGAGGACTTCCCAGGGGGTCACCCATCCTAGTACTACTCTCGCCCAAGCACGCTTAACTGCGGAGTTCTGATGGGATCCGGTGCATTAGTGCTGGTATGATCGCACCCGAAATACTATCCATGTTTATTGTTTTTATGTGTTACAAGACGCAGAACCTCCTTTGTTTTGGTACGCGGGGCGTGGGACCCACGTGACCGATCGGCTCCGTTCCAAAAATACGAAAAGCATCAACCATGAACCGGAGGGCACCCGAGCATAGAAATAGCAAGAAAGAAAGGAAAAAAAGCAAAAAAACCGCACGTAAAATCTAAAAAAACGCAGGACTTCCCAGGGGGTCACCCATCCTAATACTACTCTCGCCCAAGCACGCTTAACTGCGGAGTTCTGATGGGATCCGGTGCATTAGTGCTGGTATGATCGCACCCGAAATACTATCCATGTTTATTGTTTTTATGTGTTACAAGACGCAGAACCTCCTTTGTTTTGGTACGCGGGGCGTGGGACCCACGTGACCGATCGGCTCCGTTCCAAAAATACGAAAAGCATCAACCATGAACCGGAGGGCACCCGAGCATAGAAATAGCAAGAAAGAAAGGAAAAAAAGCAAAAAAACCGCACGTAAAATCTAAAAAAACGCAAACGGACAACGAAAAAGGGGGGTGCAACACGAGGACTTCCCAGGGGGTCACCCATCCTAGTACTACTCTCGCCCAAGCACGATTAACTGCGGAGTTCTGATGGGATCCGGTGCATTAGTGCTGGTATGATCGCACCCGAAATACTATCCATGTTTATTGTTTTTATGTGTTACAAGACGCAGAACCTCCTTTGTTTTGGTACGCGGGGCGTGGGACCCACGTGACCGATCGGCTCCGTTCCAAAAATACGAAAAGCATCAACCATGAACCGGAGGGCACCCGAGCATAGAAATAGCAAGAAAGAAAGGAAAAAAAGCAAAAAAACCGCACGTAAAATCTAAAAAAACGCAAACGGACAACGAAAAAGGGGGGTGCAACACGAGGACTTCCCAGGGGGTCACCCATCCTAGTACTACTCTCGCCCAAGCACGCTTAACTGCGGAGTTCTGATGGGATCCGGTGCATTAGTGCTGGTATGATCGCACCCGAAATACTATCCATGTTTATTGTTTTTATGTGTTACAAGACGCAGAACCTCCTTTGTTTTGGTACGCGGGGCGTGGGACCCACGTGACCGATCGGCTCCGTTCCAAAAATACGAAAAGCATCAACCATGAACCGGAGGGCACCCGAGCATAGAAATAGCAAGAAAGAAAGGAAAAAAAGCAAAAAAAACCGCACGTAAAATCTAAAAAAACGCAAACGGACAACGAAAAAGGAGGGTGCAACACGAGGACTTCCCAGGGGGTCACCCATCCTAGTACTACTCTCGCCCAAGCACGCTTAACTGCGGAGTTCTGATGGGATCCGGTGCATTAGTGCTGGTATGATCGCACCCGAAATACTATCCATGTTTATTGTTTTTATGTGTTACAAGACGCAGAACCTCCTTTGTTTTGGTACGCGGGGCGTGGGACCCACGTGACCGATCGGCTCCGTTCCAAAAATACGAAAAGCATCAACAATGAACCGGAGGGCACCCGAGCATAGAAATAGCAAGAAAGAAAGGAAAAAAAGCAAAAAAACCGCACGTAAAATCTAAAAAAACGCAAACGGACAACGAAAAAGGGGGGTGCAACACGAGGACTTCCCAGGGGGTCACCCATCCTAGTACTACTCTCGCCCAAGCACGCTTAACTGCGGAGTTCTGATGGGATCCGGTGCATTAGTGCTGGTATGATCGCACCCGAAATACTATCCATGTTTATTGTTTTTATGTGTTACAAGACGCAGAACCTCCTTTGTTTTGGTACGCGGGGCGTGGGACCCACGTGACCGATCGGCTCCGTTCCAAAAATACGAAAAGCATCAACCATGAACCGGAGGGCACCCGAGCATAGAAATAGCAAGAAAGAAAGGAAAAAAAGCAAAAAAACCGCACGTAAAATCTAAAAAAACGCAAACGGACAACGAAAAAGGGGGGTGCAACACGAGGACTTCCCAGGGGGTCACCCATCCTAGTACTACTCTCGCCCAAGCACGCTTAACTGCGGAGTTCTGATGGGATCCGGTGCATTAGTGCTGGTATGATCGCACCCGAAATACTATCCATGTTTATTGTTTTTATGTGTTACAAGACGCAGAACCTCCTTTGTTTTGGTACGCGGGGCGTGGGACCCACGTGACCGATCGGCTCCGTTCCAAAAATACGAAAAGCATCAACCATGAACCGGAGGGCACCCGAGCATAGAAATAGCAAGAAAGAAAGGAAAAAAAGCAAAAAAAACCGCACGTAAAATCTAAAAAAACGCAAACGGACAACGAAAAAGGAGGGTGCAACACGAGGACTTCCCAGGGGGTCACCCATCCTAGTACTACTCTCGCCCAAGCACGCTTAACTGCGGAGTTCTGATGGGATCCGGTGCATTAGTGCTGGTATGATCGCACCCGAAATACTATCCATGTTTATTGTTTTTATGTGTTACAAGACGCAGAACCTCCTTTGTTTTGGTACGCGGGGCGTGGGACCCACGTGACCGATCGGCTCCGTTCCAAAAATACGAAAAGCATCAACCATGAACCGGAGGGCACCCGAGCATAGAAATAGCAAGAAAGAAAGGAAAAAAAGCAAAAAAACCGCACGTAAAATCTAAAAAAACGCAAACGGACAACGAAAAAGGGGGGTGCAACACGAGGACTTCCCAGGGGGTCACCCATCCTAGTACTACTCTCGCCCAAGCACGCTTAACTGCGGAGTTCTGATGGGATCCGGTGCATTAGTGCTGGTATGATCGCACCCGAAATACTATCCATGTTTATTGTTTTTATGTGTTACAAGACGCAGAACCTCCTTTGTTTTGGTACGCGGGGCGTGGGACCCACGTGACCGATCGGCTCCGTTCCAAAAATACGAAAAGCATCAACCATGAACCGGAGGGCACCCGAGCATAGAAATAGCAAGAAAGAAAGGAAAAAAAGCAAAAAAACCGCACGTAAAATCTAAAAAAACGCAAACGGACAACGAAAAAGGGGGGTGCAACACGAGGACTTCCCAGGGGGTCACCCATCCTAGTACTACTCTCGCCCAAGCACGCTTAACTGCGGAGTTCTGATGGGATCCGGTGCATTAGTGCTGGTATGATCGCACCCGAAATACTATCCATGTTTATTGTTTTTATGTGTTACAAGACGCAGAACCTCCTTTGTTTTGGTACGCGGGGCGTGGGACCCACGTGACCGATCGGCTCCGTTCCAAAAATACGAAAAGCATCAACCATGAACCGGAGGGCACCCGAGCATAGAAATAGCAAGAAAGAAAGGAAAAAAAGCAAAAAAACCGCACGTAAAATCTAAAAAAACGCAAACGGACAACGAAAAAGGGGGGTGCAACACGAGGACTTCCCAGGGGGTCACCCATCCTAGTACTACTCTCGCCCAAGCACGCTTAACTGCGGAGTTCTGATGGGATCCGGTGGATTAGTGCTGGTATGATTGCACCCGAAATACTATCCATGTTTATTGTTTTTATGTGTTACAAGACGCAGAACCTCCTTTGTTTTGGTACGCGGGGCGTGGGACCCACGTGACCGATCGGCTCCGTTCCAAAAATACGAAAAGCATCAACCATGAACCGGAGGGCACCCGAGCATAGAAATAGCAAGAAAGAAAGGAAAAAAAGCAAAAAAAACCGCACGTAAAATCTAAAAAAACGCAAACGGACAACGAAAAAGGAGGGTGCAACACGAGGACTTCCCAGGGGGTCACCCATCCTAGTACTACTCTCGCCCAAGCACGCTTAACTGCGGAGTTCTGATGGGATCCGGTGCATTAGTGCTGGTATGATCGCACCCGAAATACTATCCATGTTTATTGTTTTTATGTGTTACAAGACGCAGAACCTCCTTTGTTTTGGTACGCGGGGCGTGGGACCCACGTGACCGATCGGCTCCGTTCCAAAAATACGAAAAGCATCAACCATGAACCGGAGGGCACCCGAGCATAGAAATAGCAAGAAAGAAAGGAAAAAAAGCAAAAAAACCGCACGTAAAATCTAAAAAAACGCAAACGGACAACGAAAAAGGGGGGTGCAACACGAGGACTTCCCAGGGGGTCACCCATCCTAGTACTACTCTCGCCCAAGCACGCTTAACTGCGGAGTTCTGATGGGATCCGGTGCATTAGTGCTGGTATGATCGCACCCGAAATACTATCCATGTTTATTGTTTTTATGTGTTACAAGACGCAGAACCTCCTTTGTTTTGGTACGCGGGGCGTGGGACCCACGTGACCGATCGGCTCCGTTCCAAAAATACGAAAAGCATCAACCATGAACCGGAGGGCACCCGAGCATAGAAATAGCAAGAAAGAAAGGAAAAAAAAGCAAAAAAACCGCACGTAAAATCTAAAAAAACGCAAGACTTCCCAGGGGTTCACCCATCCTAATACTACTCTCGCCCAAGCACGCTTAACTGCGGAGTTCTGATGGGATCCGGTGCATTAGTGCTGGTATGATCGCACCCGAAATACTATCCATGTTTATTGTTTTTATGTGTTACAAGACGCAGAACCTCCTTTGTTTTGGTACGCGGGGCGTGGGACCCACGTGACCGATCGGCTCCGTTCCAAAAATACGAAAAGCATCAACCATGAACCGGAGGGCACCCGAGCATAGAAATAGCAAGAAAGAAAGGAAAAAAAGCAAAAAAACCGCACGTAAAATCTAAAAAAACGCAAACGGACAACGAAAAAGGGGGGTGCAACACGAGGACTTCCCAGGGGGTCACCCATCCTAGTACTACTCTCGCCCAAGCACGCTTAACTGCGGAGTTCTGATGGGATCCGGTGCATTAGTGCTGGTATGATCGCACCCGAAATACTATCCATGTTTATTGTTTTTATGTGTTACAAGACGCAGAACCTCCTTTGTTTTGGTACGCGGGGCGTGGGACCCACGTGACCGATCGGCTCCGTTCCAAAAATACGAAAAGCATCAACCATGAACCGGAGGGCACCCGAGCATATAAATAGCAAGAAAGAAAGGAAAAAAAGCAAAAAAACCGCACATAAAATCTAAAAAAACGCAAACGGACAACGAAAAAGGGGGGTGCAACACGAGGACTTCCCAGGGGGTCACCCATCCTAGTACTACTCTCGCCCAAGCACGCTTAACTGCGGAGTTCTGATGGGATCCGGTGCATTAGTGCTGGTATGATCGCACCCGAAATACTATCCATGTTTATTGTTTTTATGTGTTACAAGACGCAGAACCTCCTTTGTTTTGGTACGCGGGGCGTGGGACCCACGTGACCGATCGGCTCCGTTCCAAAAATACGAAAAGCATCAACCATGAACCGGAGGGCACCCGAGCATAGAAATAGCAAGAAAGAAAGGAAAAAAAGAAAAAAAACCGCACGTAAAATCTAAAAAAACGCAAGACTTCCCAGGGGGTCACCCATCCTAATACTACTCTCGCCCAAGCACGCTTAACTGCGGAGTTCTGATGGGATCCGGTGCATTAGTGCTGGTATGATCGCACCCGAAATACTATCCATGTTTATTGTTTTTATGTGTTACAAGACGCAGAACCTCCTTTGTTTTGGTACGCGGGGCGTGGGACCCACGTGACCGATCGGCTCCGTTCCAAAAATACGAAAAGCATCAACCATGAACCGGAGGGCACCCGAGCATATAAATAGCAAGAAAGAAAGGAAAAAAAGCAAAAAAACCGCACATAAAATCTAAAAAAACGCAAACGGACAACGAAAAAGGGGGGTGCAACACGAGGACTTCCCAGGGGGTCACCCATCCTAGTACTACTCTCGCCCAAGCACGCTTAACTGCGGAGTTCTGATGGGATCCGGTGCATTAGTGCTGGTATGATCGCACCCGAAATACTATCCATGTTTATTGTTTTTATGTGTTACAAGACGCAGAACCTCCTTTGTTTTGGTACGCGGGGCGTGGGACCCACGTGACCGATCGGCTCCGTTACAAAAATACGAAAAGCATCAACCATGAACCGGAGGGCACCCGAGCATAGAAATAGCAAGAAAGAAAGGAAAAAAAGCAAAAAAACCGCACGTAAAATCTAAAAAAACGCAAGACTTCCCAGGGGGTCACCCATCCTAATACTACTCTCGCCCAAGCACGCTTAACTGCGGAGTTCTGATGGGATCCGGTGCATTAGTGCTGGTATGATCGCACCCGAAATACTATCCATGTTTATTGTTTTTATGTGTTACAAGACGCAGAACCTCCTTTGTTTTGGTACGCGGGGCGTGGGACCCACGTGACCGATCGGCTCCGTTCCAAAAATACGAAAAGCATCAACCATGAACCGGAGGGCACCCGAGCATAGAAATAGCAAAAAAGAAAGGAAAAAAAGCAAAAAAACTGCACGTAAAATCTAAAAAAACGCAAACGGACAACGAAAAAGGGGGGTGCAACACGAGGACTTCCCAGGGGGTCACCCATCCTAGTACTACTCTCGCCCAAGCACGCTTAACTGCGGAGTTCTGATGGGATCCGGTGCATTAGTGCTGGTATGATCGCACCCGAAATACTATCCATGTTTATTGTTTTTATGTGTTACAAGACGCAGAACCTCCTTTGTTTTGGTACGCGGGGCGTGGGACCCACGTGACCGATCGGCTCCGTTCCAAAAATACGAAAAGCATCAACCATGAACCGGAGGGCACCCGAGCATAGAAATAGCAAGAAAGAAAGGAAAAAAAGCAAAAAAACCGCACGTAAAATCTAAAAAAACGCAGGACTTCCCAGGGGGTCACCCATCCTAATACTACTCTAGCCCAAGCACGCTTAACTGCGGAGTTCTGATGGGATCCGGTGCATTAGTGCTGGTATGATCGCACCCGAAATACTATCCATGTTTATTGTTTTTATGTGTTACAAGACGCAGAACCTCCTTTGTTTTGGTACGCGGGGCGTGGGACCCACGTGACCGATCGGCTCCGTTCCAAAAATACGAAAAGCATCAACCATGAACCGGAGGGCACCCGAGCATAGAAATAGCAAGAAAGAAAGGAAAAAAAGCAAAAAAACCGCACGTAAAATCTAAAAAAACGCAAACGGACAACGAAAAAGGGGGGTGCAACACGAGGACTTCCCAGGGGGTCACCCATCCTAGTACTACTCTCGCCCAAGCACGCTTAACTGCGGAGTTCTGATGGGATCCGGTGCATTAGTGCTGGTATGATCGCACCCGAAATACTATCCATGTTTATTGTTTTTATGTGTTACAAGACGCAGAACCTCCTTTGTTTTGGTACGCGGGGCGTGGGACCCACGTGACCGATCGGCTCCGTTCCAAAAATACGAAAAGCATCAACCATGAACCGGAGGGCACCCGAGCATAGAAATAGCAAGAAAGAAAGGAAAAAAAGCAAAAAAACCGCACGTAAAATCTAAAAAAACGCAAACGGACAACAAAAAAGGGGGGTGCAACACGAGGACTTCCCAGGGGGTCACCCATCCTAGTACTACTCTCGCCCAAGCACGCTTAACTGCGGAGTTCTGATGGGATCCGGTGCATTAGTGCTGGTATGATCGCACCCGAAATACTATCCATGTTTATTGTTTTTATGTGTTACAAGACGCAGAACCTCCTTTGTTTTGGTACGCGGGGCGTGGGACCCACGTGACCGATCGGCTCCGTTCCAAAAATACGAAAAGCATCAACCATGAACCGGAGGGCACCCGAGCATAGAAATAGTAAGAAAGAAAGGAAAAAAAAGCAAAAAAACCGCACGTAAAATCTAAAAAAACGCAAACGGACAACGAAAAAGGGGGTGCAACACGAGGACTTCCCAGGGGGTCACCCATCCTAGTACTACTCTCGCCCAAGCACGCTTAACTGCGGAGTTCTGATGGGATCCGGTGCATTAGTGCTGGTATGATCGCACCCGAAATACTATCCATGTTTATTGTTTTTATGTGTTACAAGACGCAGAACCTCCTTTGTTTTGGTACGCGGGGCGTGGGACCCACGTGACCGATCGGCTCCGTTCCAAAAATACGAAAAGCATCAACCATGAACCGGAGGGCACCCGAGCATAGAAATAGCAAGAAAGAAAGGAAAAAAAGCAAAAAAACCGCACGTAAAATCTAAAAAAACGCAAGACTTCCCAAGGGGTCACCCATCCTAATACTACTCTCGCCCAAGCACGCTTAACTGCGGAGTTCTGATGGGATCCGGTGCATTAGTGCTGGTATGATCGCACCCGAAATACTATCCATGTTTATTGTTTTTATGTGTTACAAGACGCAGAACCTCCTTTGTTTTGGTACGCGGGGCGTGGGACCCACGTGACCGATCGGCTCCGTTCCAAAAATACGAAAAGCATCAACCATGAACCGGAGGGCACCCGAGCATAGAAATAGCAAGAAAGAAAGGAAAAAAAGCAAAAAAACCGCACGTAAAATCTAAAAAAACGCAAACGGACAACGAAAAAGGGGGGTGCAACACGAGGACTTCCCAGGGGGTCACCCATCCTAGTACTACTCTCGCCCAAGCACGCTTAACTGCGGAGTTCTGATGGGATCCGGTGCATTAGTGCTGGTATGATCGCACCCGAAATACTATCCATGTTTATTGTTTTTATGTGTTACAAGACGCAGAACCTCCTTTGTTTTGGTACGCGGGGCGTGGGACCCACGTGACCGATCGGCTCCGTTCCAAAAATACGAAAAGCATCAACCATGAACCGGAGGGCACCCGAGCATAGAAATAGCAAGAAAGAAAGGAAAAAAAGCAAAAAAACCGCACGTAAAATCTAAAAAAACGCAAACGGACAACGAAAAAGGGGGGTGCAACACGAGGACTTCCCAGGGGGTCACCCATCCTAGTACTACTCTCGCCCAAGCACGCTTAACTGCGGAGTTCTGATGGGATCCGGTGCATTAGTGCTGGTATGATCGCACCCGAAATACTATCCATGTTTATTGTTTTTATGTGTTACAAGACGCAGAACCTCCTTTGTTTTGGTACGCGGGGCGTGGGACCCACGTGACCGATCGGCTCCGTTCCAAAAATACGAAAAGCATCAACCATGAACCGGAGGGCACCCGAGCATAGAAATAGCAAGAAAGAAAGGAAAAAAAGCAAAAAAACCGCACGTAAAATCTAAAAAAACGCAAACGGACAACGAAAAAGGGGGGTGCAACACGAGGACTTCCCAGGGGGTCACCCATCCTAGTACTACTCTCGCCCAAGCACGCTTAACTGCGGAGTTCTGATGGGATCCGGTGCATTAGTGCTGGTATGATCGCACCCGAAATACTATCCATGTTTATTGTTTTTATGTGTTACAAGACGCAGAACCTCCTTTGTTTTGGTACGCGGGGCGTGGGACCCACGTGACCGATCGGCTCCGTTCCAAAAATACGAAAAGCATCAACCATGAACCGGAGGGCACCCGAGCATAGAAATAGCAAGAAAGAAAGGAAAAAAAGCAAAAAAAACCGCACGTAAAATCTAAAAAAACGCAAACGGACAACGAAAAAGGAGGGTGCAACACGAGGACTTCCCAGGGGGTCACCCATCCTAGTACTACTCTCGCCCAAGCACGCTTAACTGCGGAGTTCTGATGGGATCCGGTGCATTAGTGCTGGTATGATCGCACCCGAAATACTATCCATGTTTATTGTTTTTATGTGTTACAAGACGCAGAACCTCCTTTGTTTTGGTACGCGGGGCGTGGGACCCACGTGACCGATCGGCTCCGTTCCAAAAATACGAAAAGCATCAACCATGAACCGGAGGGCACCCGAGCATAGAAATAGCAAGAAAGAAAGGAAAAAAAGCAAAAAAACCGCACGTAAAATCTAAAAAAACGCAAACGGACAACAAAAAAGGGGGGTGCAACACGAGGACTTCCCAGGGGGTCACCCATCCTAGTACTACTCTCGCCCAAGCACGCTTAACTGCGGAGTTCTGATGGGATCCGGTGCATTAGTGCTGGTATGATCGCACCCGAAATACTATCCATGTTTATTGTTTTTATGTGTTACAAGACGCAGAACCTCCTTTGTTTTGGTACGCGGGGCGTGGGACCCACGTGACCGATCGGCTCCGTTCCAAAAATACGAAAAGCATCAACCATGAACCGGAGGGCACCCGAGCATAGAAATAGTAAGAAAGAAAGGAAAAAAAAGCAAAAAAACCGCACGTAAAATCTAAAAAAACGCAAACGGACAACGAAAAAGGGGGTGCAACACGAGGACTTCCCAGGGGGTCACCCATCCTAGTACTACTCTCGCCCAAGCACGCTTAACTGCGGAGTTCTGATGGGATCCGGTGCATTAGTGCTGGTATGATCGCACCCGAAATACTATCCATGTTTATTGTTTTTATGTGTTACAAGACGCAGAACCTCCTTTGTTTTGGTACGCGGGGCGTGGGACCCACGTGACCGATCGGCTCCGTTCCAAAAATACGAAAAGCATCAACCATGAACCGGAGGGCACCCGAGCATAGAAATAGCAAGAAAGAAAGGAAAAAAAGCAAAAAAACCGCACGTAAAATCTAAAAAAACGCAAGACTTCCCAAGGGGTCACCCATCCTAATACTACTCTCGCCCAAGCACGCTTAACTGCGGAGTTCTGATGGGATCCGGTGCATTAGTGCTGGTATGATCGCACCCGAAATACTATCCATGTTTATTGTTTTTATGTGTTACAAGACGCAGAACCTCCTTTGTTTTGGTACGCGGGGCGTGGGACCCACGTGACCGATCGGCTCCGTTCCAAAAATACGAAAAGCATCAACCATGAACCGGAGGGCACCCGAGCATAGAAATAGCAAGAAAGAAAGGAAAAAAAGCAAAAAAACCGCACGTAAAATCTAAAAAAACGCAAACGGACAACGAAAAAGGGGGGTGCAACACGAGGACTTCCCAGGGGGTCACCCATCCTAGTACTACTCTCGCCCAAGCACGCTTAACTGCGGAGTTCTGATGGGATCCGGTGCATTAGTGCTGGTATGATCGCACCCGAAATACTATCCATGTTTATTGTTTTTATGTGTTACAAGACGCAGAACCTCCTTTGTTTTGGTACGCGGGGCGTGGGACCCACGTGACCGATCGGCTCCGTTCCAAAAATACGAAAAGCATCAACCATGAACCGGAGGGCACCCGAGCATAGAAATAGCAAGAAAGAAAGGAAAAAAAGCAAAAAAACCGCACGTAAAATCTAAAAAAACGCAAACGGACAACGAAAAAGGGGGGTGCAACACGAGGACTTCCCAGGGGGTCACCCATCCTAGTACTACTCTCGCCCAAGCACGCTTAACTGCGGAGTTCTGATGGGATCCGGTGCATTAGTGCTGGTATGATCGCACCCGAAATACTATCCATGTTTATTGTTTTTATGTGTTACAAGACGCAGAACCTCCTTTGTTTTGGTACGCGGGGCGTGGGACCCACGTGACCGATCGGCTCCGTTCCAAAAATACGAAAAGCATCAACCATGAACCGGAGGGCACCCGAGCATAGAAATAGCAAGAAAGAAAGGAAAAAAAGCAAAAAAACCGCACGTAAAATCTAAAAAAACGCAAACGGACAACGAAAAAGGGGGGTGCAACACGAGGACTTCCCAGGGGGTCACCCATCCTAGTACTACTCTCGCCCAAGCACGCTTAACTGCGGAGTTCTGATGGGATCCGGTGCATTAGTGCTGGTATGATCGCACCCGAAATACTATCCATGTTTATTGTTTTTATGTGTTACAAGACGCAGAACCTCCTTTGTTTTGGTACGCGGGGCGTGGGACCCACGTGACCGATCGGCTCCGTTCCAAAAATACGAAAAGCATCAACCATGAACCGGAGGGCACCCGAGCATAGAAATAGCAAGAAAGAAAGGAAAAAAAGCAAAAAAAACCGCACGTAAAATCTAAAAAAACGCAAACGGACAACGAAAAAGGAGGGTGCAACACGAGGACTTCCCAGGGGGTCACCCATCCTAGTACTACTCTCGCCCAAGCACGCTTAACTGCGGAGTTCTGATGGGATCCGGTGCATTAGTGCTGGTATGATCGCACCCGAAATACTATCCATGTTTATTGTTTTTATGTGTTACAAGACGCAGAACCTCCTTTGTTTTGGTACGCGGGGCGTGGGACCCACGTGACCGATCGGCTCCGTTCCAAAAATACGAAAAGCATCAACCATGAACCGGAGGGCACCCGAGCATAGAAATAGCAAGAAAGAAAGGAAAAAAAGCAAAAAAACCGCACGTAAAATCTAAAAAAACGCAAACGGACAACGAAAAAGGGGGGTGCAACACGAGGACTTCCCAGGGGGTCACCCATCCTAGTACTACTCTCGCCCAAGCACGCTTAACTGCGGAGTTCTGATGGGATCCGGTGCATTAGTGCTGGTATGATCGCACCCGAAATACTATCCATGTTTATTGTTTTTATGTGTTACAAGACGCAGAACCTCCTTTGTTTTGGTACGCGGGGCGTGGGACCCACGTGACCGATCGGCTCCGTTCCAAAAATACGAAAAGCATCAACCATGAACCGGAGGGCACCCGAGCATAGAAATAGCAAGAAAGAAAGGAAAAAAAAGCAAAAAAACCGCACGTAAAATCTAAAAAAACGCAAGACTTCCCAGGGGGTCACCCATCCTAATACTACTCTCGCCCAAGCACGCTTAACTGCGGAGTTCTGATGGGATCCGGTGCATTAGTGCTGGTATGATCGCACCCGAAATACTATCCATGTTTATTGTTTTTATGTGTTACAAGACGCAGAACCTCCTTTGTTTTGGTACGCGGGGCGTGGGACCCACGTGACCGATCGGCTCCGTTCCAAAAATACGAAAAGCATCAACCATGAACCGGAGGGCACCCGAGCATAGAAATAGCAAGAAAGAAAGGAAAAAAAGCAAAAAAACCGCACGTAAAATCTAAAAAAACGCAAACGGACAACGAAAAAGGGGGGTGCAACACGAGGACTTCCCAGGGGGTCACCCATCCTAGTACTACTCTCGCCCAAGCACGCTTAACTGGGGAGTTCTGATGGGATCCGGTGCATTAGTGCTGGTATGATCGCACCCGAAATACTATCCATGTTTATTGTTTTTATGTGTTACAAGACGCAGAACCTCCTTTGTTTTGGTACGCGGGGCGTGGGACCCACGTGACCGATCGGCTCCGTTCCAAAAATTCGAAAAGCATCAACCATGAACCGGAGGGCACCCGAGCATATAAATAGCAAGAAAGAAAGGAAAAAAAGCAAAAAAACCGCACATAAAATCTAAAAAAACGCAAACGGACAACGAAAAAGGGGGTGCAACACGAGGACTTCCCAGGGGGTCACCCATCCTAGTACTACTCTCGCCCAAGCACGCTTAACTGCGGAGTTCTGATGGGATCCGGTGCATTAGTGCTGGTATGATCGCACCCGAAATACTATCCATGTTTATTGTTTTTATGTGTTACAAGACGCAGAACCTCCTTTGTTTTGGTACGCGGGGCGTGGGACCCACGTGACCGATCGGCTCCGTTCCAAAAATACGAAAAGCATCAACCATGAACCGGAGGGCACCCGAGCATAGAAATAGCAAGAAAGAAAGGAAAAAAAGCAAAAAAACCGCACGTAAAATCTAAAAAAACGCAAGACTTCCCAGGGGGTCACCCATCCTAATACTACTCTCGCCCAAGCACGCTTAACTGCGGAGTTCTGATGGGATCCGGTGCATTAGTGCTGGTATGATCGCACCCGAAATACTATCCATGTTTATTGTTTTTATGTGTTACAAGACGCAGAACCTCCTTTGTTTTGGTACGCGGGGCGTGGGACCCACGTGACCGATCGGCTCCGTTCCAAAAATACGAAAAGCATCAACCATGAACCGGAGGGCACCCGAGCATATAAATAGCAAGAAAGAAAGGAAAAAAAGCAAAAAAACCGCACATAAAATCTAAAAAAACGCAAACGGACAACGAAAAAGGGGGGTGCAACACGAGGACTTCCCAGGGGGTCACCCATCCTAGTACTACTCTCGCCCAAGCACGCTTAACTGCGGAGTTCTGATGGGATCCGGTGCATTAGTGCTGGTATGATCGCACCCGAAATACTATCCATGTTTATTGTTTTTATGTGTTACAAGACGCAGAACCTCCTTTGTTTTGGTACGCGCGGCGTGGGACCCACGTGACCGATCGGCTCCGTTACAAAAATACGAAAAGCATCAACCATGAACCGGAGGGCACCCGAGCATAGAAATAGCAAGAAAGAAAGGAAAAAAAGCAAAAAAACCGCACGTAAAATCTAAAAAAACGCAAGACTTCCCAGGGGGTCACCCATCCTAATACTACTCTCGCCCAAGCACGCTTAACTGCGGAGTTCTGATGGGATCCGGTGCATTAGTGCTGGTATGATCGCACCCGAAATACTATCCATGTTTATTGTTTTTATGTGTTACAAGACGCAGAACCTCCTTTGTTTTGGTACGCGGGGCGTGGGACCCACGTGACCGATCGGCTCCGTTCCAAAAATACGAAAAGCATCAACCATGAACCGGAGGGCACCCGAGCATAGAAATAGCAAGAAAGAAAGGAAAAAAAGCAAAAAAACCGCACGTAAAATCTAAAAAAACGCAAACGGACAACGAAAAAGGGGGGTGCAACACGAGGACTTCCCAGGGGGTCACCCATCCTAGTACTACTCTCGCCCAAGCACGCTTAACTGCGGAGTTCTGATGGGATCCGGTGCATTAGTGCTGGTATGATCGCACCCGAAATACTATCCATGTTTATTGTTTTTATGTGTTACAAGACGCAGAACCTCCTTTGTTTTGGTACGCGGGGCGTGGGACCCACGTGACCGATCGGCTCCGTTCCAAAAATACGAAAAGCATCAACCATGAACCGGAGGGCACCCGAGCATAGAAATAGCAAGAAAGAAAGGAAAAAAAGCAAAAAAACCGCACGTAAAATCTAAAAAAACGCAGGACTTCCCAGGGGGTCACCCATCCTAATACTACTCTCGCCCAAGCACGCTTAACTGCGGAGTTCTGATGGGATCCGGTGCATTAGTGCTGGTATGATCGCACCCGAAATACTATCCATGTTTATTGTTTTTATGTGTTACAAGACGCAGAACCTCCTTTGTTTTGGTACGCGGGGCGTGGGACCCACGTGACCGATCGGCTCCGTTCCAAAAATACGAAAAGCATCAACCATGAACCGGAGGGCACCCGAGCATATAAATAGCAAGAAAGAAAGGAAAAAAAGCAAAAAAACCGCACATAAAATCTAAAAAAACGCAAACGGACAACGAAAAAGGGGGGTGCAACACGAGGACTTCCCAGGGGGTCACCCATCCTAGTACTACTCTCGCCCAAGCACGCTTAACTGCGGAGTTCTGATGGGATCCGGTGCATTAGTGCTGGTATGATCGCACCCGAAATACTATCCATGTTTATTGTTTTTATGTGTTACAAGACGCAGAACCTCCTTTGTTTTGGTACGCGGGGCGTGGGACCCACGTGACCGATCGGCTCCGTTCCAAAAATACGAAAAGCATCAACCATGAACCGGAGGGCACCCGAGCATAGAAATAGCAAGAAAGAAAGGAAAAAAAGCAAAAAAACCGCACGTAAAATCTAAAAAAACGCAAACGGACAACAAAAAAGGGGGGTGCAACACGAGGACTTCCCAGGGGGTCACCCATCCTAGTACTACTCTCGCCCAAGCACGCTTAACTGCGGAGTTCTGATGGGATCCGGTGCATTAGTGCTGGTATGATCGCACCCGAAATACTATCCATGTTTATTGTTTTTATGTGTTACAAGACGCAGAACCTCCTTTGTTTTGGTACGCGGGGCGTGGGACCCACGTGACCGATCGGCTCCGTTCCAAAAATACGAAAAGCATCAACCATGAACCGGAGGGCACCCGAGCATAGAAATAGTAAGAAAGAAAGGAAAAAAAGCAAAAAAACCGCACGTAAAATCTAAAAAAACGCAAACGGACAACGAAAAAGGGGGTGCAACACGAGGACTTCCCAGGGGGTCACCCATCCTAGTACTACTCTCGCCCAAGCACGCTTAACTGCGGAGTTCTGATGGGATCCGGTGCATTAGTGCTGGTATGATCGCACCCGAAATACTATCCATGTTTATTGTTTTTATGTGTTACAAGACGCAGAACCTCCTTTGTTTTGGTACGCGGGGCGTGGGACCCACGTGACCGATCGGCTCCGTTCCAAAAATACGAAAAGCATCAACCATGAACCGGAGGGCACCCGAGCATAGAAATAGCAAGAAAGAAAGGAAAAAAAGCAAAAAAACCGCACGTAAAATCTAAAAAAACGCAAGACTTCCCAAGGGGTCACCCATCCTAATACTACTCTCGCCCAAGCACGCTTAACTGCGGAGTTCTGATGGGATCCGGTGCATTAGTGCTGGTATGATCGCACCCGAAATACTATCCATGTTTATTGTTTTTATGTGTTACAAGACGCAGAACCTCCTTTGTTTTGGTACGCGGGGCGTGGGACCCACGTGACCGATCGGCTCCGTTCCAAAAATACGAAAAGCATCAACCATGAACCGGAGGGCACCCGAGCATAGAAATAGCAAGAAAGAAAGGAAAAAAAGCAAAAAAACCGCACGTAAAATCTAAAAAAACGCAAACGGACAACGAAAAAGGGGGGGTGCAACAAGAGGACTTCCCAGGGGGTCACCCATCCTAGTACTACTCTCGCCCAAGCACGCTTAACTGCGGAGTTCTGATGGGATCCGGTGCATTAGTGCTGGTATGATCGCACCCGAAATACTATCCATGTTTATTGTTTTTATGTGTTACAAGACGCAGAACCTCCTTTGTTTTGGTACGCGGGGCGTGGGACCCACGTGACCGATCGGCTCCGTTCCAAAAATACGAAAAGCATCAACCATGAACCGGAGGGCACCCGAGCATAGAAATAGCAAGAAAGAAAGGAAAAAAAGCAAAAAAACCGCACGTAAAATCTAAAAAAACGCAAACGGACAACGAAAAAGGGGGGTGCAACACGAGGACTTCCCAGGGGGTCACCCATCCTAGTACTACTCTCGCCCAAGCACGCTTAACTGCGGAGTTCTGATGGGATCCGGTGCATTAGTGCTGGTATGATCGCACCCGAAATACTATCCATGTTTATTGTTTTTATGTGTTACAAGACGCAGAACCTCCTTTGTTTTGGTACGCGGGGCGTGGGACCCACGTGACCGATCGGCTCCGTTCCAAAAATACGAAAAGCATCAACCATGAACCGGAGGGCACCCGAGCATAGAAATAGCAAGAAAGAAAGGAAAAAAAGCAAAAAAACCGCACGTAAAATCTAAAAAAACGCAAACGGACAACGAAAAAGGGGGGTGCAACACGAGGACTTCCCAGGGGGTCACCCATCCTAGTACTACTCTCGCCCAAGCACGCTTAACTGCGGAGTTCTGATGGGATCCGGTGCATTAGTGCTGGTATGATCGCACCCGAAATACTATCCATGTTTATTGTTTTTATGTGTTACAAGACGCAGAACCTCCTTTGTTTTGGTACGCGGGGCGTGGGACCCACGTGACCGATCGGCTCCGTTCCAAAAATACGAAAAGCATCAACCATGAACCGGAGGGCACCCGAGCATAGAAATAGCAAGAAAGAAAGGAAAAAAAGCAAAAAAACCGCACGTAAAATCTAAAAAAACGCAAACGGACAACGAAAAAGGGGGGGTGCAACACGAGGACTTCCCAGGGGGTCACCCATCCTAGTACTACTCTCGCCCAAGCACGCTTAACTGCGGAGTTCTGATGGGATCCGGTGCATTAGTGCTGGTATGATCGCACCCGAAATACTATCCATGTTTATTGTTTTTATGTGTTACAAGACGCAGAACCTCCTTTGTTTTGGTACGCGGGGCGTGGGACCCACGTGACCGATCGGCTCCGTTCCAAAAATACGAAAAGCATCAACCATGAACCGGAGGGCACCCGAGCATAGAAATAGCAAGAAAGAAAGGAAAAAAAGCAAAAAAACCGCACGTAAAATCTAAAAAAACGCAAACGGACAACGAAAAAGGGGGGGGGACACGAGGACTTCCCAAGGGGTCACCCATCCTAGTACTACTCTCGCCCAAGCACGCTTAACTGCGGAGTTCTGATGGGATCCGGTGCATTAGTGCTGGTATGATCGCACCCGAAATACTATCCATGTTTATTGTTTTTATGTGTTACAAGACGCAGAACCTCCTTTGTTTTGGTACGCGGGGCGTGGGACCCACGTGACCGACCGGCTCCGTTCCAAAAATACGAAAAGCATCAACCATGAACCGGAGGGCACCCGAGCATAGAAATAGCAAGAAAGAAAGGAAAAAAAGCAAAAAAACCGCACGTAAAATCTAAAAAAATGCAGGACTTCCCAGGGGGTCACCCATCCTAATACTACTCTCGCCCAAGCACGCTTAACTGCGGAATTCTGATGGGATCCGGTGCATTAGTGCTGGTATGATCGCACCCGAAATACTATCCATGTTTATTGTTTTTATGTGTTACAAGACGCAGAACCTCCTTTGTTTTGGTACGCGGGGCGTGGGACCCACGTGACCGATCGGCTCCGTTCCAAAAATACGAAAAGCATCAACCATGAACCGGAGGGCACCCGAGCATAGAAATAGCAAGAAAGAAAGGAAAAAAAGCAAAAAAACCGCACGTAAAATCTAAAAAAACGCAAACGGACAACGAAAAAGGGGGGTGCAACACGAGGACTTCCCAGGGGGTCACCCATCCTAGTACTACTCTCGCCCAAGCACGCTTAACTGCGGAGTTCTGATGGGATCCGGTGCATTAGTGCTGGTATGATCGCACCCGAAATACTATCCATGTTTATTGTTTTTATGTGTTACAAGACGCAGAACCTCCTTTGTTTTGGTACGCGGGGCGTGGGACCCACGTGACCGACCGGCTCCGTTCCAAAAATACGAAAAGCATCAACCATGAACCGGAGGGCACCCGAGCATAGAAATAGCAAGAAAGAAAGGAAAAAAAGCAAAAAAACCGCACGTAAAATCTAAAAAAACGCAGGACTTCCCAGGGGGTCACCCATCCTAATACTACTCTCGCCCAAGCACGCTTAACTGCGGAATTCTGATGGGATCCGGTGCATTAGTGCTGGTATGATCGCACCCGAAATACTATCCATGTTTATTGTTTTTATGTGTTACAAGACGCAGAACCTCCTTTGTTTTGGTACGCGGGGCGTGGGACCCACGTGACCGATCGGCTCCGTTCCAAAAATACGAAAAGCATCAACCATGAACCGGAGGGCACCCGAGCATAGAAATAGCAAGAAAGAAAGGAAAAAAAGCAAAAAAACCGCACGTAAAATCTAAAAAAACGCAAACGGACAACGAAAAAGGGGGGTGCAACACGAGGACTTCCCAGGGGGTCACCCATCCTAGTACTACTCTCGCCCAAGCACGCTTAACTGCGGAGTTCTGATGGGATCCGGTGCATTAGTGCTGGTATGATCGCACCCGAAATACTATCCATGTTTATTGTTTTTATGTGTTACAAGACGCAGAACCTCCTTTGTTTTGGTACGCGGGGCGTGGGACCCACGTGACCGATCGGCTCCGTTCCAAAAATACGAAAAGCATCAACCATGAACCGGAGGGCACCCGAGCATAGAAATAGCAAGAAAGAAAGGAAAAAAAGCAAAAAAACCGCACGTAAAATCTAAAAAAACGCAAACGGACAACGAAAAAGGGGGGGGGACACGAGGACTTCCCAAGGGGTCACCCATCCTAGTACTACTCTCGCCCAAGCACGCTTAACTGCGGAGTTCTGATGGGATCCGGTGCATTAGTGCTGGTATGATCGCACCCGAAATACTATCCATGTTTATTGTTTTTATGTGTTACAAGACGCAGAACCTCCTTTGTTTTGGTACGCGGGGCGTGGGACCCACGTGACCGACCGGCTCCGTTCCAAAAATACGAAAAGCATCAACCATGAACCGGAGGGCACCCGAGCATAGAAATAGCAAGAAAGAAAGGAAAAAAAGCAAAAAAACCGCACGTAAAATCTAAAAAAATGCAGGACTTCCCAGGGGGTCACCCATCCTAATACTACTCTCGCCCAAGCACGCTTAACTGCGGAATTCTGATGGGATCCGGTGCATTAGTGCTGGTATGATCGCACCCGAAATACTATCCATGTTTATTGTTTTTATGTGTTACAAGACGCAGAACCTCCTTTGTTTTGGTACGCGGGGCGTGGGACCCACGTGACCGATCGGCTCCGTTCCAAAAATACGAAAAGCATCAACCATGAACCGGAGGGCACCCGAGCATAGAAATAGCAAGAAAGAAAGGAAAAAAAGCAAAAAAACCGCACGTAAAATCTAAAAAAACGCAAACGGACAACGAAAAAGGGGGGTGCAACACGAGGACTTCCCAGGGGGTCACCCATCCTAGTACTACTCTCGCCCAAGCACGCTTAACTGCGGAGTTCTGATGGGATCCGGTGCATTAGTGCTGGTATGATCGCACCCGAAATACTATCCATGTTTATTGTTTTTATGTGTTACAAGACGCAGAACCTCCTTTGTTTTGGTACGCGGGGCGTGGGACCCACGTGACCGACCGGCTCCGTTCCAAAAATACGAAAAGCATCAACCATGAACCGGAGGGCACCCGAGCATAGAAATAGCAAGAAAGAAAGGAAAAAAAGCAAAAAAACCGCACGTAAAATCTAAAAAAACGCAGGACTTCCCAGGGGGTCACCCATCCTAATACTACTCTCGCCCAAGCACGCTTAACTGCGGAATTCTGATGGGATCCGGTGCATTAGTGCTGGTATGATCGCACCCGAAATACTATCCATGTTTATTGTTTTTATGTGTTACAAGACGCAGAACCTCCTTTGTTTTGGTACGCGGGGCGTGGGACCCACGTGACCGATCGGCTCCGTTCCAAAAATACAAAAAGCATCAACCATGAACCGGAGGGCACCCGAGCATAGAAATAGCAAGAAAGAAAGGAAAAAAAGCAAAAAAACCGCACGTAAAATCTAAAAAAACGCAAACGGACAACGAAAAAGGGGGGTGCAACACGAGGACTTCCCAGGGGGTCACCCATCCTAGTACTACTCTCGCCCAAGCACGCTTAACTGCGGAGTTCTGATGGGATCCGGTGCATTAGTGCTGGTATGATCGCACCCGAAATACTATCCATGTTTATTGTTTTTATGTGTTACAAGACGCAGAACCTCCTTTGTTTTGGTACGCGGGGCGTGGGACCCACGTGACCGATCGGCTCCGTTCCAAAAATACGAAAAGCATCAACCATGAACCGGAGGGCACCCGAGCATAGAAATAGCAAGAAAGAAAGGAAAAAAAGCAAAAAAACCGCACGTAAAATCTAAAAAAACGCAGGACTTCCCAGGGGGTCACCCATCCTAATACTACTCTCGCCCAAGCACGCTTAACTGCGGAGTTCTGATGGGATCCGGTGCATTAGTGCTGGTATGATCGCACCCGAAATACTATCCATGTTTATTGTTTTTATGTGTTACAAGACGCAGAACCTCCTTTGTTTTGGTACGCGGGGCGTGGGACCCACGTGACCGATCGGCTCCGTTCCAAAAATACGAAAAGCATCAACCATGAACCGGTGGGCACCCGAGCATAGAAATAGCAAGAAAGAAAGGAAAAAAAGCAAAAAAACCGCACGTAAAATCTAAAAAAACGCAAACGGACAACGAAAAAGGGGGGTGCAACACGAGGACTTCCCAGGGGGTCACCCATCCTAGTACTACTCTCGCCCAAGCACGCTTAACTGCGGAGTTCTGATGGGATCCGGTGCATTAGTGCTGGTATGATCGCACCCGAAATACTATCCATGTTTATTGTTTTTATGTGTTACAAGACGCAGAACCTCCTTTGTTTTGGTACGCGGGGCGTGGGACCCACGTGACCGATCGGCTCCGTTCCAAAAATACGAAAAGCATCAACCATGAACCGGAGGGCACCCGAGCATAGAAATAGCAAGAAAGAAAGGAAAAAAAGCAAAAAAACCGCACGTAAAATCTAAAAAAACGCAGGACATCCCAGGGGGTCACCCATCCTAATACTACTCTCGCCCAAGCACGCTTAACTGCGGAGTTCTGATGGGATCCGGTGCATTAGTGCTGGTATGATCGCACCCGAAATACTATCCATGTTTATTGTTTTTATGTGTTACAAGACGCAGAACCTCCTTTGTTTTGGTACGCGGGGCGTGGGACCCACGTGACCGATCGGCTCCGTTCCAAAAATACGAAAAGCATCAACCATGAACCGGAGGGCACCCGAGCATAGAAATAGTAAGAAAGAAAGGAAAAAAAGCAAAAAAACCGCACGTAAAATCTAAAAAAACGCAAACGGACAACGAAAAAGGGGGTGCAACACGAGGACTTCCCAGGGGGTCACCCATCCTAGTACTACTCTCGCCCAAGCACGCTTAACTGCGGAGTTCTGATGGGATCCGGTGCATTAGTGCTGGTATGATCGCACCCGAAATACTATCCATGTTTATTGTTTTTATGTGTTACAAGACGCAGAACCTCCTTTGTTTTGGTACGCGGGGCGTGGGACCCACGTGACCGATCGGCTCCGTTCCAAAAATACGAAAAGCATCAACCATGAACCGGAGGGCACCCGAGCATAGAAATAGCAAGAAAGAAAGGAAAAAAAGCAAAAAAACCGCACGTAAAATCTAAAAAAACGCAAGACTTCCCAAGGGGTCACCCATCCTAATACTACTCTCGCCCAAGCACGCTTAACTGCGGAGTTCTGATGGGATCCGGTGCATTAGTGCTGGTATGATCGCACCCGAAATACTATCCATGTTTATTGTTTTTATGTGTTACAAGACGCAGAACCTCCTTTGTTTTGGTACGCGGGGCGTGGGACCCACGTGACCGATCGGCTCCGTTCCAAAAATACGAAAAGCATCAACCATGAACCGGAGGGCACCCGAGCATAGAAATAGCAAGAAAGAAATGAAAAAAAGCAAAAAAACCGCACGTAAAATCTAAAAAAACGCAAACGGACAACGAAAAAGGGGGGGTGCAACACGAGGACTTCCCAGGGGGTCACCCATCCTAGTACTACTCTCGCCCAAGCACGCTTAACTGCGGAGTTCTGATGGGATCCGGTGCATTAGTGCTGGTATGATCGCACCCGAAATACTATCCATGTTTATTGTTTTTATGTGTTACAAGACGCAGAACCTCCTTTGTTTTGGTACGCGGGGCGTGGGACCCACGTGACCGATCGGCTCCGTTCCAAAAATACGAAAAGCATCAACCATGAACCGGAGGGCACCCGAGCATAGAAATAGCAAGAAAGAAAGGAAAAAAAGCAAAAAAACCGCACGTAAAATCTAAAAAAACGCAAACGGACAACGAAAAAGGGGGGTGCAACACGAGGACTTCCCAGGGGGTCACCCATCCTAGTACTACTCTCGCCCAAGCACGCTTAACTGCGGAGTTCTGATGGGATCCGGTGCATTAGTGCTGGTATGATCGCACCCGAAATACTATCCATGTTTATTGTTTTTATGTGTTACAAGACGCAGAACCTCCTTTGTTTTGGTACGCGGGGCGTGGGACCCACGTGACCGATCGGCTCCGTTCCAAAAATACGAAAAGCATCAACCATGAACCGGAGGGCACCCGAGCATAGAAATAGCAAGAAAGAAAGGAAAAAAAGCAAAAAAACCGCACGTAAAATCTAAAAAAACGCAAACGGACAACGAAAAAGGGGGGTGCAACACGAGGACTTCCCAGGGGGTCACCCATCCTAGTACTACTCTCGCCCAAGCACGCTTAACTGCGGAGTTCTGATGGGATCCGGTGCATTAGTGCTGGTATGATCGCACCCGAAATACTATCCATGTTTATTGTTTTTATGTGTTACAAGACGCAGAACCTCCTTTGTTTTGGTACGCGGGGCGTGGGACCCACGTGACCGATCGGCTCCGTTCCAAAAATACGAAAAGCATCAACCATGAACCGGAGGGCACCCGAGCATAGAAATAGCAAGAAAGAAAGGAAAAAAAGCAAAAAAACCGCACGTAAAATCTAAAAAAACGCAAACGGACAACGAAAAAGGGGGGGTGCAACACGAGGACTTCCCAGGGGGTCACCCATCCTAGTACTACTCTCGCCCAAGCACGCTTAACTGCGGAGTTCTGATGGGATCCGGTGCATTAGTGCTGGTATGATCGCACCCGAAATACTATCCATGTTTATTGTTTTTATGTGTTACAAGACGCAGAACCTCCTTTGTTTTGGTACGCGGGGCGTGGGACCCACGTGACCGATCGGCTCCGTTCCAAAAATACGAAAAGCATCAACCATGAACCGGAGGGCACCCGAGCATAGAAATAGCAAGAAAGAAAGGAAAAAAAGCAAAAAAACCGCACGTAAAATCTAAAAAAACGCAAACGGACAACGAAAAAGGGGGGGGGACACGAGGACTTCCCAAGGGGTCACCCATCCTAGTACTACTCTCGCCCAAGCACGCTTAACTGCGGAGTTCTGATGGGATCCGGTGCATTAGTGCTGGTATGATCGCACCCGAAATACTATCCATGTTTATTGTTTTTATGTGTTACAAGACGCAGAACCTCCTTTGTTTTGGTACGCGGGGCGTGGGACCCACGTGACCGACCGGCTCCGTTCCAAAAATACGAAAAGCATCAACCATGAACCGGAGGGCACCCGAGCATAGAAATAGCAAGAAAGAAAGGAAAAAAAGCAAAAAAACCGCACGTAAAATCTAAAAAAATGCAGGACTTCCCAGGGGGTCACCCATCCTAATACTACTCTCGCCCAAGCACGCTTAACTGCGGAATTCTGATGGGATCCGGTGCATTAGTGCTGGTATGATCGCACCCGAAATACTATCCATGTTTATTGTTTTTATGTGTTACAAGACGCAGAACCTCCTTTGTTTTGGTACGCGGGGCGTGGGACCCACGTGACCGATCGGCTCCGTTCCAAAAATACGAAAAGCATCAACCATGAACCGGAGGGCACCCGAGCATAGAAATAGCAAGAAAGAAAGGAAAAAAAGCAAAAAAACCGCACGTAAAATCTAAAAAAACGCAAACGGACAACGAAAAAGGGGGGTGCAACACGAGGACTTCCCAGGGGGTCACCCATCCTAGTACTACTCTCGCCCAAGCACGCTTAACCGCGGAGTTCTGATGGGATCCGGTGCATTAGTGCTGGTATGATCGCACCCGAAATACTATCCATGTTTATTGTTTTTATGTGTTACAAGACGCAGAACCTCCTTTGTTTTGGTACGCGGGGCGTGGGACCCACGTGACCGACCGGCTCCGTTCCAAAAATACGAAAAGCATCAACCATGAACCGGAGGGCACCCGAGCATAGAAATAGCAAGAAAGAAAGGAAAAAAAGCAAAAAAACCGCACGTAAAATCTAAAAAAACGCAGGACTTCCCAGGGGGTCACCCATCCTAATACTACTCTCGCCCAAGCACGCTTAACTGCGGAATTCTGATGGGATCCGGTGCATTAGTGCTGGTATGATCGCACCCGAAATACTATCCATGTTTATTGTTTTTATGTGTTACAAGACGCAGAACCTCCTTTGTTTTGGTACGCGGGGCGTGGGACCCACGTGACCGATCGGCTCCGTTCCAAAAATACGAAAAGCATCAACCATGAACCGGAGGGCACCCGAGCATAGAAATAGCAAGAAAGAAAGGAAAAAAAGCAAAAAAACCGCACGTAAAATCTAAAAAAACGCAAACGGACAACGAAAAAGGGGGGTGCAACACGAGGACTTCCCAGGGGGTCACCCATCCTAGTACTACTCTCGCCCAAGCACGCTTAACTGCGGAGTTCTGATGGGATCCGGTGCATTAGTGCTGGTATGATCGCACCCGAAATACTATCCATGTTTATTGTTTTTATGTGTTACAAGACGCAGAACCTCCTTTGTTTTGGTACGCGGGGCGTGGGACCCACGTGACCGATCGGCTCCGTTCCAAAAATACGAAAAGCATCAACCATGAACCGGAGGGCACCCGAGCATAGAAATAGCAAGAAAGAAAGGAAAAAAAGCAAAAAAACCGCACGTAAAATCTAAAAAAACGCAGGACTTCCCAGGGGGTCACCCATCCTAATACTACTCTCGCCCAAGCACGCTTAACTGCGGAGTTCTGATGGGATCCGGTGCATTAGTGCTGGTATGATCGCACCCGAAATACTATCCATGTTTATTGTTTTTATGTGTTACAAGACGCAGAACCTCCTTTGTTTTGGTACGCGGGGCGTGGGACCCACGTGACCGATCGGCTCCGTTCCAAAAACACGAAAAGCATCAACCATGAACCGGTGGGCACCCGAGCATAGAAATAGCAAGAAAGAAAGGAAAAAAAGCAAAAAAACCGCACGTAAAATCTAAAAAAACGCAAACGGACAACGAAAAAGGGGGGTGCAACACGAGGACTTCCCAGGGGGTCACCCATCCTAGTACTACTCTCGCCCAAGCACGCTTAACTGCGGAGTTCTGATGGGATCCGGTGCATTAGTGCTGGTATGATCGCACTCGAAATACTATCCATGTTTATTGTTTTTATGTGTTACAAGACGCAGAACCTCCTTTGTTTTGGTACGCGGGGCGTGGGACCCACGTGACCGATCGGCTCCGTTCCAAAAATACGAAAAGCATCAACCATGAACCGGAGGGCACCCGAGCATAGAAATAGCAAGAAAGAAAGGAAAAAAAGCAAAAAAACCGCACGTAAAATCTAAAAAAACGCAAACGGACAACGAAAAAGGGGGGTGCAACATGAGGACTTCCCAGGGGGTCACCCATCCTAGTACTACTCTCGCCCAAGCACGCTTAACTGCGGAGTTCTGATGGGATCCGGTGCATTAGTGCTGGTATGATCGCACCCGAAATACTATCCATGTTTATTGTTTTTATGTGTTACAAGACGCAGAACCTCCTTTGTTTTGGTACGCGGGGCGTGGGACCCACGTGACCGATCGGCTCCGTTCCAAAAATACGAAAAGCATCAACCATGAACCGGAGGGCACCCGAGCATAGAAATAGCAAGAAAGAAAGGAAAAAAAGCAAAAAAACCGCACGTAAAATCTAAAAAAACGCAAACGGACAACGAAAAAGGGGGGTGCAACACGAGGACTTCCCAGGGGGTCACCCATCCTAGTACTACTCTCGCCCAAGCACGCTTAACTGCGGAGTTCTGATGGGATCCGGTGCATTAGTGCTGGTATGATCGCACCCGAAATACTATCCATGTTTATTGTTTTTATGTGTTACAAGACGCAGAACCTCCTTTGTTTTGGTACGCGGGGCGTGGGACCCACGTGACCGACCGGCTCCGTTCCAAAAATACGAAAAGCATCAACCATGAACCGGAGGGCACCCGAGCATAGAAATAGCAAGAAAGAAAGGAAAAAAAGCAAAAAAACCGCACGTAAAATCTAAAAAAACGCAGGACTTCCCAGGGGGTCACCCATCCTAATACTACTCTCGCCCAAGCACGCTTAACTGCGGAATTCTGATGGGATCCGGTGCATTAGTGCTGGTATGATCGCACCCGAAATACTATCCATGTTTATTGTTTTTATGTGTTACAAGACGCAGAACCTCCTTTGTTTTGGTACGCGGGGCGTGGGACCCACGTGACCGATCGGCTCCGTTCCAAAAATACGAAAAGCATCAACCATGAACCGGAGGGCACCCGAGCATAGAAATAGCAAGAAAGAAAGGAAAAAAAGCAAAAAAACCGCACGTAAAATCTAAAAAAACGCAAACGGACAACGAAAAAGGGGGGTGCAACACGAGGACTTCCCAGGGGGTCACCCATCCTAGTACTACTCTCGCCCAAGCACGCTTAACTGCGGAGTTCTGATGGGATCCGGTGCATTAGTGCTGGTATGATCGCACCCGAAATACTATCCATTTTTATTGTTTTTATGTGTTACAAGACGCAGAACCTCCTTTGTTTTGGTACGCGGGGCGTGGGACCCACGTGACCGATCGGCTCCGTTCCAAAAATACGAAAAGCATCAACCATGAACCGGAGGGCACCCGAGCATAGAAATAGCAAGAAAGAAAGGAAAAAAAGCAAAAAAACCGCACGTAAAATCTAAAAAAACGCAGGACATCCCAGGGGGTCACCCATCCTAATACTACTCTCGCCCAAGCACGCTTAACTGCGGAGTTCTGATGGGATCCGGTGCATTAGTGCTGGTATGATCGCACCCGAAATACTATCCATGTTTATTGTTTTTATGTGTTACAAGACGCAGAACCTCCTTTGTTTTGGTACGCGGGGCGTGGGACCCACGTGACCGATCGGCTCCGTTCCAAAAATACGAAAAGCATCAACCATGAACCGGTGGGCACCCGAGCATAGAAATAGCAAGAAAGAAAGGAAAAAAAGCAAAAAAACCGCACGTAAAATCTAAAAAAACGCAAACGGACAACGAAAAAGGGGGGTGCAACACGAGGACTTCCCAGGGGGTCACCCATCCTAGTACTACTCTCGCCCAAGCACGCTTAACTGCGGAGTTCTGATGGGATCCGGTGCATTAGTGCTGGTATGATCGCACCCGAAATACTATCCATGTTTATTGTTTTTATGTGTTACAAGACGCAGAACCTCCTTTGTTTTGGTACGCGGGGCGTGGGACCCACGTGACCGATCGGCTCCGTTCCAAAAATACGAAAAGCATCAACCATGAACCGGAGGGCACCCGAGCATAGAAATAGCAAGAAAGAAAGGAAAAAAAGCAAAAAAACCGCACGTAAAATCTAAAAAAACGCAAACGGACAACGAAAAAGGGACACGAGGACTTCCCAGGGGGTCACCCATCCTAGTACTACTCTCGCCCAAGCACGCTTAACTGCGGAGTTCTGATGGGATCCGGTGCATTAGTGCTGGTATGATCGCACCCGAAATACTATCCATGTTTATTGTTTTTATGTGTTACAAGACGCAGAACCTCCTTTGTTTTGGTACGCGGGGCGTGGGACCCACGTGACCGATCGGCTCCGTTCCAAAAATACGAAAAGCATCAACCATGAACCGGAGGGCACCCGAGCATAGAAATAGCAAGAAAGAAAGGAAAAAAAGCAAAAAAACCGCACGTAAAATCTAAAAAAACGCAAACGGACAACGAAAAAGGGGGGTGCAACACGAGGACTTCCCAGGGGGTCACCCATCCTAGTACTACTCTCCCCCAAGCACGCTTAACTGCAGAGTTCTGATGGGATCCGGTGCATTAGTGCTGGTATGATCGCACCCGAAATACTATCCATGTTTATTGTTTTTATGTGTTACAAGACGCAGAACCTCCTTTGTTTTGGTACGCGGGGCGTGGGACCCACGTGACCGATCCGCTCCGTTCCAAAAATACGAAAAGCATCAACCATGAACCGGAGGGCACCCGAGCATAGAAATAGCAAGAAAGAAAGGAAAAAAAGCAAAAAAACCGCACATAAAATCTAAAAAAACGCAAACGGACAACGAAAAAGGGGGGTGCAACACGAGGACTTCCCAGGGGGTCACCCATCCTAGTACTACTCTCGTCCAAGCACGCTTAACTGCGGAGTTCTGATGGGATCCGGTGCATTAGTGCTGGTATGATCGCACCCGAAATACTATCCATGTTTATTGTTTTTATGTGTTACAAGACGCAGAACCTCCTTTGTTTTGGTACGCGGGGCGTGGGACCCACGTGACCGACCGGCTCCGTTCCAAAAATACGAAAAGCATCAACCATGAACCGGAGGGCACCCGAGCATAGAAATAGCAAGAAAGAAAGGAAAAAAAGCAAAAAAACCGCACGTAAAATCTAAAAAAATGCAGGACTTCCCAGGGGGTCACCCATCCTAATACTACTCTCGCCCAAGCACGCTTAACTGCGGAATTCTGATGGGATCCGGTGCATTAGTGCTGGTATGATCGCACCCGAAATACTATCCATGTTTATTGTTTTTATGTGTTACAAGACGCAGAACCTCCTTTGTTTTGGTACGCGGGGCGTGGGACCCACGTGACCGATCGGCTCCGTTCCAAAAATACGAAAAGCATCAACCATGAACCGGAGGGCACCCGAGCATAGAAATAGCAAGAAAGAAAGGAAAAAAAGCAAAAAAACCGCACGTAAAATCTAAAAAAACGCAAACGGACAACGAAAAAGGGACACGAGGACTTCCCAGGGGGTCACCCATCCTAGTACTACTCTCGCCCAAGCACGCTTAACTGCGGAGTTCTGATGGGATCCGGTGCATTAGTGCTGGTATGATCGCACCCGAAATACTATCCATGTTTATTGTTTTTATGTGTTACAAGACGCAGAACCTCCTTTGTTTTGGTACGCGGGGCGTGGGACCCACGTGACCGATCGGCTCCGTTCCAAAAATACGAAAAGCATCAACCATGAACCGGAGGGCACCCGAGCATAGAAATAGCAAGAAAGAAAGGAAAAAAAGCAAAAAAACCGCACGTAAAATCTAAAAAAACGCAAACGGACAACGAAAAAGGGGGGTGCAACACGAGGACTTCCCAGGGGGTCACCCATCCTAGTACTACTCTCCCCCAAGCACGCTTAACTGCATAGTTCTGATGGGATCCGGTGCATTAGTGCTGGTATGATCGCACCCGAAATACTATCCATGTTTATTGTTTTTATGTGTTACAAGACGCAGAACCTCCTTTGTTTTGGTACGCGGGGCGTGGGACCCACGTGACCGATCCGCTCCGTTCCAAAAATACGAAAAGCATCAACCATGAACCGGAGGGCACCCGAGCATAGAAATAGCAAGAAAGAAAGGAAAAAAAGCAAAAAAACCGCACATAAAATCTAAAAAAACGCAAACGGACAACGAAAAAGGGGGGTGCAACACGAGGACTTCCCAGGGGGTCACCCATCCTAGTACTACTCTCGCCCAAGCACGCTTAACTGCGGAGTTCTGATGGGATCCGGTGCATTAGTGCTGGTATGATCGCACCCGAAATACTATCCATGTTTATTGTTTTTATGTGTTACAAGACGCAGAACCTCCTTTGTTTTGGTACGCGGGGCGTGGGACCCACGTGACCGACCGGCTCCGTTCCAAAAATACGAAAAGCATCAACCATGAACCGGAGGGCACCCGAGCATAGAAATAGCAAGAAAGAAAGGAAAAAAAGCAAAAAAACCGCACGTAAAATCTAAAAAAATGCAGGACTTCCCAGGGGGTCACCCATCCTAATACTACTCTCGCCCAAGCACGCTTAACTGCGGAATTCTGATGGGATCCGGTGCATTAGTGCTGGTATGATCGCACCCGAAATACTATCCATGTTTATTGTTTTTATGTGTTACAAGACGCAGAACCTCCTTTGTTTTGGTACGCGGGGCGTGGGACCCACGTGACCGATCGGCTCCGTTCCAAAAATACGAAAAGCATCAACCATGAACCGGAGGGCACCCGAGCATAGAAATAGCAAGAAAGAAAGGAAAAAAAGCAAAAAAACCGCACGTAAAATCTAAAAAAACGCAAACGGACAACGAAAAAGGGGGGTGCAACACGAAGACTTCCCAGGGGGTCACCCATCCTAGTACTACTCTCGCCCAAGCACGCTTAACTGCGGAGTTCTGATGGGATCCGGTGCATTAGTGCTGGTATGATCGCACCCGAAATACTATCCATGTTTATTGTTTTTATGTGTTACAAGACGCAGAACCTCCTTTGTTTTGGTACGCGGGGCGTGGGACGCACGTGACCGACCGGCTCCGTTCCAAAAATACGAAAAGCATCAACCATGAACCGGAGGGCACCCGAGCATAGAAATAGCAAGAAAGAAAGGAAAAAAAGCAAAAAAACCGCACGTAAAATCTAAAAAAACGCAGGACTTCCCAGGGGGTCACCCATCCTAATACTACTCTCGCCCAAGCACGCTTAACTGCGGAATTCTGATGGGATCCGGTGCATTAGTGCTGGTATGATCGCACCCGAAATACTATCCATGTTTATTGTTTTTATGTGTTACAAGACGCAGAACCTCCTTTGTTTTGGTACGCGGGACGTGGGACCCACGTGACCGATCGGCTCCGTTCCAAAAATACGAAAAGCATCAACCATGAACCGGAGGGCACCCGAGCATAGAAATAGCAAGAAAGAAAGGAAAAAAAGCAAAAAAACCGCACGTAAAATCTAAAAAAACGCAAACGGACAACGAAAAAGGGGGGTGCAACACGAGGACTTCCCAGGGGGTCACCCACCCTAGTACTACTCTCGCCCAAGCACGCTTAACTGCGGAGTTCTGATGGGATCCGGTGCATTAGTGCTGGTATGATCGCACCCGAAATACTATCCATGTTTATTGTTTTTATGTGTTACAAGACGCAGAACCTCCTTTGTTTTGGTACGCGGGGCGTGGGACCCACGTGACCGATCGGCTCCGTTCCAAAAATACGAAAAGCATCAACCATGAACCGGAGGGCACCCGAGCATAGAAATAGCAAGAAAGAAAGGAAAAAAAGCAAAAAAACCGCACGTAAAATCTAAAAAAACGCAGGACTTCCCAGGGGGTCACCCATCCTAATACTACCCTCGCCCAAGCACGCTTAACTGCGGAGTTCTGATGGGATCCGGTGCATTAGTGCTGGTATGATCGCACCCGAAATACTATCCATGTTTATTGTTTTTATGTGTTACAAGACGCAGAACCTCCTTTGTTTTGGTACGCGGGGCGTGGGACCCACGTGACCGATCGGCTCCGTTCCAAAAATACGAAAAACATCAACCATGAACCGGAGGGCACCCGAGCATAGAAATAGCAAGAAAGAAAGGAAAAAAAGCAAAAAAACCGCACGTAAAATCTAAAAAAACGCAAACGGACAACGAAAAAGGGGGGTGCAACACGAGGACTTCCCAGGGGGTCACCCATCCTAGTACTACTCTCGCCCAAGCACGCTTAACTGCGGAGTTCTGATGGGATCCGGTGCATTAGTGCTGGTATGATCGCACCCGAAATACTATCCATGTTTATTGTTTTTATGTGTTACAAGACGCAGAACCTCCTTTGTTTTGGTACGCGGGGCGTGGGACCCACGTGACCGATCGGCTCCGTTCCAAAAATACGAAAAGCATCAACCATGAACCGGAGGGCACCCGAGCATAGAAATAGCAAGAAAGAAAGGAAAAAAAGCAAAAAAACCGCACATAAAATCTAAAAAAACGCAAACGGACAACGAAAAAGGGGGGTGCAACACGAGGACTTCCCAGGGGGTCACCCATCCTAGTACTACTCTCGCCCAAGCACGCTTAACTGCGGAGTTCTGATGGGATCCGGTGCATTAGTGCTGGTATGATCGCACCCGAAATACTATCCATGTTTATTGTTTTTATGTGTTACAAGACGCAGAACCTCCTTTGTTTTGGTACGCGGGGCGTGGGACCCACGTGACCGACCGGCTCCGTTCCAAAAATACGAAAAGCATCAACCATGAACCGGAGGGCACCCGAGCATAGAAATAGCAAGAAAGAAAGGAAAAAAAGCAAAAAAACCGCACGTAAAATCTAAAAAAACGCAAACGGACAACGAAAAAGGGGGGTGCAACACGAAGACTTCCCAGGGGGTCACCCATCCTAGTACTACTCTCGCCCAAGCACGCTTAACTGCGGAGTTCTGATGGGATCCGGTGCATTAGTGCTGGTATGATCGCACCCGAAATACTATCCATGTTTATTGTTTTTATGTGTTACAAGACGCAGAACCTCCTTTGTTTTGGTACGCGGGGCGTGGGACCCACGTGACCGACCGGCTCCGTTCCAAAAATACGAAAAGCATCAACCATGAACCGGAGGGCACCCGAGCATAGAAATAGCAAGAAAGAAAGGAAAAAAAGCAAAAAAACCGCATGTAAAATCTAAAAAAACGCAGGACTTCCCAGGGGGTCACCCATCCTAATACTACTCTCGCCCAAGCACGCTTAACTGCGGAATTCTGATGGGATCCGGTGCATTAGTGCTGGTATGATCGCACCCGAAATACTATCCATGTTTATTGTTTTTATGTGTTACAAGACGCAGAACCTCCTTTGTTTTGGTACGCGGGGCGTGGGACCCACGTGACCGATCGGCTCCGTTCCAAAAATACGAAAAGCATCAACCATGAACCGGAGGGCACCCGAGCATAGAAATAGCAAGAAAGAAAGGAAAAAAAGCAAAAAAACCGCACGTAAAATCTAAAAAAACGCAAACGGACAACGAAAAAGGGGGGTGCAACACGAGGACTTCCCAGGGGGTCACCCACCCTAGTACTACTCTCGCCCAAGCACGCTTAACTGCGGAGTTCTGATGGGATCCGGTGCATTAGTGCTGGTATGATCGCACCCGAAATACTATCCATGTTTATTGTTTTTATGTGTTACAAGACGCAGAACCTCCTTTGTTTTGGTACGCGGGGCGTGGGACCCACGTGACCGATCGGCTCCGTTCCAAAAATACGAAAAGCATCAACCATGAACCGGAGGGCACCCGAGCATAGAAATAGCAAGAAAGAAAGGAAAAAAAGCAAAAAAACCGCACGTAAAATCTAAAAAAACGCAGGACTTCCCAGGGGGTCACCCATCCTAATACTACCCTCGCCCAAGCACGCTTAACTGCGGAGTTCTGATGGGATCCGGTGCATTAGTGCTGGTATGATCGCACCCGAAATACTATCCATGTTTATTGTTTTTATGTGTTACAAGACGCAGAACCTCCTTTGTTTTGGTACGCGGGGCGTGGGACCCACGTGACCGATCGGCTCCGTTCCAAAAATACGAAAAACATCAACCATGAACCGGAGGGCACCCGAGCATAGAAATAGCAAGAAAGAAAGGAAAAAAAGCAAAAAAACCGCACGTAAAATCTAAAAAAACGCAAACGGACAACGAAAAAGGGGGGTGCAACACGAGGACTTCCCAGGGGGTCACCCATCCTAGTACTACTCTCGCCCAAGCACGCTTAACTGCGGAGTTCTGATGGGATCCGGTGCATTAGTGCTGGTATGATCGCACCCGAAATACTATCCATGTTTATTGTTTTTATGTGTTACAAGACGCAGAACCTCCTTTGTTTTGGTACGCGGGGCGTGGGACCCACGTGACCGATCGGCTCCGTTCCAAAAATACGAAAAGCATCAACCATGAACCGGAGGGCACCCGAGCATAGAAATAGCAAGAAAGAAAGGAAAAAAAGCAAAAAAACCGCACATAAAATCTAAAAAAACGCAAACGGACAACGAAAAAGGGGGGTGCAACACGAGGACTTCCCAGGGGGTCACCCATCCTAGTACTACTCTCGCCCAAGCACGCTTAACTGCGGAGTTCTGATGGGATCCGGTGCATTAGTGCTGGTATGATCGCACCCGAAATACTATCCATGTTTATTGTTTTTATGTGTTACAAGACGCAGAACCTCCTTTGTTTTGGTACGCGGGGCGTGGGACCCACGTGACCGACCGGCTCCGTTCCAAAAATACGAAAAGCATCAACCATGAACCGGAGGGCACCCGAGCATAGAAATAGCAAGAAAGAAAGGAAAAAAAGCAAAAAAACCGCACGTAAAATCTAAAAAAACGCAAACGGACAACGAAAAAGGGGGGTGCAACACGAAGACTTCCCAGGGGGTCACCCATCCTAGTACTACTCTCGCCCAAGCACGCTTAACTGCGGAGTTCTGATGGGATCCGGTGCATTAGTGCTGGTATGATCGCACCCGAAATACTATCCATGTTTATTGTTTTTATGTGTTACAAGACGCAGAACCTCCTTTGTTTTGGTACGCGGGGCGTGGGACCCACGTGACCGACCGGCTCCGTTCCAAAAATACGAAAAGCATCAACCATGAACCGGAGGGCACCCGAGCATAGAAATAGCAAGAAAGAAAGGAAAAAAAGCAAAAAAACCGCACGTAAAATCTAAAAAAACGCAGGACTTCCCAGGGGGTCACCCATCCTAATACTACTCTCGCCCAAGCACGCTTAACTGCGGAATTCTGATGGGATCCGGTGCATTAGTGCTGGTATGATCGCACCCGAAATACTATCCATGTTTATTGTTTTTATGTGTTACAAGACGCAGAACCTCCTTTGTTTTGGTACGCGGGGCGTGGGACCCACGTGACCGATCGGCTCCGTTCCAAAAATACGAAAAGCATCAACCATGAACCGGAGGGCACCCGAGCATAGAAATAGCAAGAAAGAAAGGAAAAAAAGCAAAAAAACCGCACGTAAAATCTAAAAAAACGCAAACGGACAACGAAAAAGGGGGGTGCAACACGAGGACTTCCCAGGGGGTCACCCACCCTAGTACTACTCTCGCCCAAGCACGCTTAACTGCGGAGTTCTGATGGGATCCGGTGCATTAGTGCTGGTATGATCGCACCCGAAATACTATCCATGTTTATTGTTTTTATGTGTTACAAGACGCAGAACCTCCTTTGTTTTGGTACGCGGGGCGTGGGACCCACGTGACCGATCGGCTCCGTTCCAAAAATACGAAAAGCATCAACCATGAACCGGAGGGCACCCGAGCATAGAAATAGCAAGAAAGAAAGGAAAAAAAGCAAAAAAACCGCACGTAAAATCTAAAAAAACGCAGGACTTCCCAGGGGGTCACCCATCCTAATACTACTCTCGCCCAAGCACGCTTAACTGCGGAGTTCTGATGGGATCCGGTGCATTAGTGCTGGTATGATCGCACCCGAAATACTATCCATGTTTATTGTTTTTATGTGTTACAAGACGCAGAACCTCCTTTGTTTTGGTACGCGGGGCGTGGGACCCACGTGACCGATCGGCTCCGTTCCAAAAATACGAAAAACATCAACCATGAACCGGAGGGCACCCGAGCATAGAAATAGCAAGAAAGAAAGGAAAAAAAGCAAAAAAACCGCACGTAAAATCTAAAAAAACGCAAACGGACAACGAAAAAGGGGGGTGCAACACGAGGACTTCCCAGGGGGTCACCCATCCTAGTACTACTCTCGCCCAAGCACGCTTAACTGCGGAGTTCTGATGGGATCCGGTGCATTAGTGCTGGTATGATCGCACCCGAAATACTATCCATGTTTATTGTTTTTATGTGTTACAAGACGCAGAACCTCCTTTGTTTTGGTACGCGGGGCGTGGGACCCACGTGACCGATCGGCTCCGTTCCAAAAATACGAAAAGCATCAACCATGAACCGGAGGGCACCCGAGCATAGAAATAGCAAGAAAGAAAGGAAAAAAAGCAAAAAAACCGCACATAAAATCTAAAAAAACGCAAACGGACAACGAAAAAGGGGGGTGCAACACGAGGACTTCCCAGGGGGTCACCCATCCTAGTACTACTCTCGCCCAAGCACGCTTAACTGCGGAGTTCTGATGGGATCCGGTGCATTAGTGCTGGTATGATCGCACCCGAAATACTATCCATGTTTATTGTTTTTATGTGTTACAAGACGCAGAACCTCCTTTGTTTTGGTACGCGGGGCGTGGGACCCACGTGACCGACCGGCTCCGTTCCAAAAATACGAAAAGCATCAACCATGAACCGGAGGGCACCCGAGCATAGAAATAGCAAGAAAGAAAGGAAAAAAAGCAAAAAAACCGCACGTAAAATCTAAAAAAACGCAGGACTTCCCAGGGGGTCACCCATCCTAATACTACTCTCGCCCAAGCACGCTTAACTGCGGAGTTCTGATGGGATCCGGTGCATTAGTGCTGGTATGATCGCACCCGAAATACTATCCATGTTTATTGTTTTTATGTGTTACAAGACGCAGAACCTCCTTTGTTTTGGTACGCGGGGCGTGGGACCCACGTGACCGATCGGCTCCGTTCCAAAAATACGAAAAGCATCAACCATGAACCGGAGGGCACCCGAGCATAGAAATAGCAAGAAAGAAAGGAAAAAAAGCAAAAAAACCGCACGTAAAATCTAAAAAAACGCAAACGGACAACGAAAAAGGGGGGTGCAACACGAGGACTTCCCAGGGGGTCACCCATCCTAGTACTACTCTCGCCCAAGCACGCTTAACTGCGGAGTTCTGATGGGATCCGGTGCATTAGTGCTGGTATGATCGCACCCGAAATACTATCCATGTTTATTGTTTTTATGTGTTACAAGACGCAGAACCTCCTTTGTTTTGGTACGCGGGGCGTGGGACCCACGTGACCGATCGGCTCTGTTCCAAAAATACGAAAAGCATCAACCATGAAC
This sequence comes from Lactuca serriola, assembly GCF_051521515.1. Lineage (NCBI taxonomy): Eukaryota > Viridiplantae > Streptophyta > Magnoliopsida > Asterales > Asteraceae > Lactuca > Lactuca serriola. Next base: position 202,926,822 of record NC_136408.1, read on the forward strand.
CGGAGGGCACCCGAGCATAGAAATAGCAAGAAAGAAAGGAAAAAAAGCAAAAAAACCGCACGTAAAATCTAAAAAAACGCAGGACATCCCAGGGGGTCACCCATCCTAATACTACTCTCGCCCAAGCACGCTTAACTGCGGAGTTCTGATGGGATCCGGTGCATTAGTGCTGGTATGATCGCACCCGAAATACTATCCATGTTTATTGTTTTTATGTGTTACAAGACGCAGAACCTCCTTTGTTTTGGTACGCGGGGCGTGGGACCCACGTGACCGATCAGCTCCGTTCCAAAAATACGAAAAGCATCAACCATGAACCGGTGGGCACCCGAGCATAGAAATAGCAAGAAAGAAAGGAAAAAAAGCAAAAAAACCGCACGTAAAATCTAAAAAAACGCAAACGGACAACGAAAAAGGGGGGTGCAACACGAGGACTTCCCAGGGGGTCACCCATCCTAGTACTACTCTCGCCCAAGCACGCTTAACTGCGGAGTTCTGATGGGATCCGGTGCATTAGTGCTGGTATGATCGCACCCGAAATACTATCCATGTTTATTGTTTTTATGTGTTACAAGACGCAGAACCTCCTTTGTTTTGGTACGCGGGGCGTGGGACCCACGTGACCGATCGGCTCCGTTCCAAAAATACGAAAAGCATCAACCATGAACCGGAGGGCACCCGAGCATAGAAATAGCAAGAAAGAAAGGAAAAAAAGCAAAAAAACCGCACGTAAAATCTAAAAAAACGCAAACGGACAACGAAAAAGGGGGGTGCAACACGAGGACTTCCCAGGGGGTCACCCATCCTAGTACTACTCTCGCCCAAGCACGCTTAACTGCGGAGTTCTGATGGGATCCGGTGCATTAGTGCTGGTATGATCGCACCCGAAATACTATCCATGTTTATTGTTTTTATGTGTTACAAGACGCAGAACCTCCTTTGTTTTGGTACGCGGGGCGTGGGACCCACGTGACCGATCGGCTCCGTTCCAAAAATACGAAAAGCATCAACCATGAACCGGAGGGCACCCGAGCATAGAAATAGCAAGAAAGAAAGGAAAAAAAGCAAAAAAACCGCACGTAAAATCTAAAAAAACGCAAACGGACAACGAAAAAGGGGGGTGCAACACGAGGACTTCCCAGGGGGTCACCCATCCTAGTACTACTCTCGCCCAAGCACGCTTAACTGCGGAGTTCTGATGGGATCCGGTGCATTAGTGCTGGTATGATCGCACCCGAAATACTATCCATGTTTATTGTTTTTATGTGTTACAAGACGCAGAACCTCCTTTGTTTTGGTACGCGGGGCGTGGGACCCACGTGACCGATCGGCTCCGTTCCAAAAATACGAAAAGCATCAACCATGAACCGGAGGGCACCCGAGCATAGAAATAGCAAGAAAGAAAGGAAAAAAAGCAAAAAAACCGCACGTAAAATCTAAAAAAACGCAGGACTTCCCAGGGGGTCACCCATCCTAATACTACTCTCGCCCAAGCACGCTTAACTGCGGAGTTCTGATGGGATCCGGTGCATTAGTGCTGGTATGATCGCACCCGAAATACTATCCATGTTTATTGTTTTTATGTGTTACAAGACGCAGAACCTCCTTTGTTTTGGTACGCGGGGCGTGGGACCCACGTGACCGATCGGCTCCGTTCCAAAAATACGAAAAACATCAACCATGAACCGGAGGGCACCCGAGCATAGAAATAGCAAGAAAGAAAGGAAAAAAAGCAAAAAAACCGCACGTAAAATCTAAAAAAACGCAAACGGACAACGAAAAAGGGGGGTGCAACACGAGGACTTCCCAGGGGGTCACCCATCCTAGTACTACTCTCGCCCAAGCACGCTTAACTGCGGAGTTCTGATGGGATCCGGTGCATTAGTGCTGGTATGATCGCACCCGAAATACTATCCATGTTTATTGTTTTTATGTGTTACAAGACGCAGAACCTCCTTTGTTTTGGTACGCGGGGCGTGGGACCCACGTGACCGATCGGCTCCGTTCCAAAAATACGAAAAGCATCAACCATGAACCGGAGGGCACCCGAGCATAGAAATAGCAAGAAAGAAAGGAAAAAAAGCAAAAAAACCGCACATAAAATCTAAAAAAACGCAAACGGACAACGAAAAAGGGGGGTGCAACACGAGGACTTCCCAGGGGGTCACCCATCCTAGTACTACTCTCGCCCAAGCACGCTTAACTGCGGAGTTCTGATGGGATCCGGTGCATTAGTGCTGGTATGATCGCACCCGAAATACTATCCATGTTTATTGTTTTTATGTGTTACAAGACGCAGAACCTCCTTTGTTTTGGTACGCGGGGCGTGGGACCCACGTGACCGACCGGCTCCGTTCCAAAAATACGAAAAGCATCAACCATGAACCGGAGGGCACCCGAGCATAGAAATAGCAAGAAAGAAAGGAAAAAAAGCAAAAAAACCGCACGTAAAATCTAAAAAAACGCAGGACTTCCCAGGGGGTCACCCATCCTAATACTACTCTCGCCCAAGCACGCTTAACTGCGGAGTTCTGATGGGATCCGGTGCATTAGTGCTGGTATGATCGCACCCGAAATACTATCCATGTTTATTGTTTTTATGTGTTACAAGACGCAGAACCTCCTTTGTTTTGGTACGCGGGGCGTGGGACCCACGTGACCGATCGGCTCCGTTCCAAAAATACGAAAAGCATCAACCATGAACCGGAGGGCACCCGAGCATAGAAATAGCAAGAAAGAAAGGAAAAAAAGCAAAAAAACCGCACGTAAAATCTAAAAAAACGCAAACGGACAACGAAAAAGGGGGGTGCAACACGAGGACTTCCCAGGGGGTCACCCATCCTAGTACTACTCTCGCCCAAGCACGCTTAACTGCGGAGTTCTGATGGGATCCGGTGCATTAGTGCTGGTATGATCGCACCCGAAATACTATCCATGTTTATTGTTTTTATGTGTTACAAGACGCAGAACCTCCTTTGTTTTGGTACGCGGGGCGTGGGACCCACGTGACCGATCGGCTCTGTTCCAAAAATACGAAAAGCATCAACCATGAACCGGAGGGCACCCGAGCATAGAAATAGCAAGAAAGAAAGGAAAAAAAGCAAAAAAACCGCACGTAAAATCTAAAAAAACGCAGGACATCCCAGGGGGTCACCCATCCTAATACTACTCTCGCCCAAGCACGCTTAACTGCGGAGTTCTGATGGGATCCGGTGCATTAGTGCTGGTATGATCGCACCCGAAATACTATCCATGTTTATTGTTTTTATGTGTTACAAGACGCAGAACCTCCTTTGTTTTGGTACGCGGGGCGTGGGACCCACGTGACCGATCAGCTCCGTTCCAAAAATACGAAAAGCATCAACCATGAACCGGTGGGCACCCGAGCATAGAAATAGCAAGAAAGAAAGGAAAAAAAGCAAAAAAACCGCACGTAAAATCTAAAAAAACGCAAACGGACAACGAAAAAGGGGGGTGCAACACGAGGACTTCCCAGGGGGTCACCCATCCTAGTACTACTCTCGCCCAAGCACGCTTAACTGCGGAGTTCTGATGGGATCCGGTGCATTAGTGCTGGTATGATCGCACCCGAAATACTATCCATGTTTATTGTTTTTATGTGTTACAAGACGCAGAACCTCCTTTGTTTTGGTACGCGGGGCGTGGGACCCACGTGACCGATCGGCTCCGTTCCAAAAATACGAAAAGCATCAACCATGAACCGGAGGGCACCCGAGCATAGAAATAGCAAGAAAGAAAGGAAAAAAAGCAAAAAAACCGCACGTAAAATCTAAAAAAACGCAAACGGACAACGAAAAAGGGGGGTGCAACACGAGGACTTCCCAGGGGGTCACCCATCCTAGTACTACTCTCGCCCAAGCACGCTTAACTGCGGAGTTCTGATGGGATCCGGTGCATTAGTGCTGGTATGATCGCACCCGAAATACTATCCATGTTTATTGTTTTTATGTGTTACAAGACGCAGAACCTCCTTTGTTTTGGTACGCGGGGCGTGGGACCCACGTGACCGATCGGCTCCGTTCCAAAAATACGAAAAGCATCAACCATGAACCGGAGGGCACCCGAGCATAGAAATAGCAAGAAAGAAAGGAAAAAAAGCAAAAAAACCGCACGTAAAATCTAAAAAAACGCAAACGGACAACGAAAAAGGGGGGTGCAACACGAGGACTTCCCAGGGGGTCACCCATCCTAGTACTACTCTCCCCCAAGCACGCTTAACTGCAGAGTTCTGATGGGATCCGGTGCATTAGTGCTGGTATGATCGCACCCGAAATACTATCCATGTTTATTGTTTTTATGTGTTACAAGACGCAGAACCTCCTTTGTTTTGGTACGCGGGGCGTGGGACCCACGTGACCGATCCGCTCCGTTCCAAAAATACGAAAAGCATCAACCATGAACCGGAGGGCACCCGAGCATAGAAATAGCAAGAAAGAAAGGAAAAAAAGCAAAAAAACCGCACATAAAATCTAAAAAAACGCAAACGGACAACGAAAAAGGGGGGTGCAACACGAGGACTTCCCAGGGGGTCACCCATCCTAGTACTACTCTCGCCCAAGCACGCTTAACTGCGGAGTTCTGATGGGATCCGGTGCATTAGTGCTGGTATGATCGCACCCGAAATACTATCCATGTTTATTGTTTTTATGTGTTACAAGACGCAGAACCTCCTTTGTTTTGGTACGCGGGGCGTGGGACCCACGTGACCGACCGGCTCCGTTCCAAAAATACGAAAAGCATCAACCATGAACCGGAGGGCACCCGAGCATAGAAATAGCAAGAAAGAAAGGAAAAAAAGCAAAAAAACCGCACGTAAAATCTAAAAAAATGCAGGACTTCCCAGGGGGTCACCCATCCTAATACTACTCTCGCCCAAGCACGCTTAACTGCGGAATTCTGATGGGATCCGGTGCATTAGTGCTGGTATGATCGCACCCGAAATACTATCCATGTTTATTGTTTTTATGTGTTACAAGACGCAGAACCTCCTTTGTTTTGGTACGCGGGGCGTGGGACCCACGTGACCGATCGGCTCCGTTCCAAAAATACGAAAAGCATCAACCATGAACCGGAGGGCACCCGAGCATAGAAATAGCAAGAAAGAAAGGAAAAAAAGCAAAAAAACCGCACGTAAAATCTAAAAAAACGCAAACGGACAACGAAAAAGGGGGGTGCAACACGAAGACTTCCCAGGGGGTCACCCATCCTAGTACTACTCTCGCCCAAGCACGCTTAACTGCGGAGTTCTGATGGGATCCGGTGCATTAGTGCTGGTATGATCGCACCCGAAATACTATCCATGTTTATTGTTTTTATGTGTTACAAGACGCAGAACCTCCTTTGTTTTGGTACGCGGGGCGTGGGACCCACGTGACCGATCCGCTCCGTTCCAAAAATACGAAAAGCATCAACCATGAACCGGAGGGCACCCGAGCATAGAAATAGCAAGAAAGAAAGGAAAAAAAGCAAAAAAACCGCACGTAAAATCTAAAAAAACGCAAACGGACAACGAAAAAGGGGGGTGCAACACGAGGACTTCCCAGGGGGTCACCCATCCTAGTACTACTCTCGCCCAAGCACGCTTAACTGCGGAGTTCTGATGGGATCCGGTGCATTAGTGCTGGTATGATCGCACCCGAAATACTATCCATGTTTATTGTTTTTATGTGTTACAAGACGCAGAACCTCCTTTGTTTTGGTACGCGGGGCGTGGGACCCACGTGACCGATCGGCTCTGTTCCAAAAATACGAAAAGCATCAACCATGAACCGGAGGGCACCCGAGCATAGAAATAGCAAGAAAGAAAGGAAAAAAAGCAAAAAAACCGCACGTAAAATCTAAAAAAACGCAGGACATCCCAGGGGGTCACCCATCCTAATACTACTCTCGCCCAAGCACGCTTAACTGCGGAGTTCTGATGGGATCCGGTGCATTAGTGCTGGTATGATCGCACCCGAAATACTATCCATGTTTATTGTTTTTATGTGTTACAAGACGCAGAACCTCCTTTGTTTTGGTACGCGGGGCGTGGGACCCACGTGACCGATCGGCTCCGTTCCAAAAATACGAAAAGCATCAACCATGAACCGGTGGGCACCCGAGCATAGAAATAGCAAGAAAGAAAGGAAAAAAAGCAAAAAAACCGCACGTAAAATCTAAAAAAACGCAAACGGACAACGAAAAAGGGGGGTGCAACACGAGGACTTCCCAGGGGGTCACCCATCCTAGTACTACTCTCGCCCAAGCACGCTTAATTGCGGAGTTCTGATGGGATCCGGTGCATTAGTGCTGGTATGATCGCACCCGAAATACTATCCATGTTTATTGTTTTTATGTGTTACAAGACGCAGAACCTCCTTTGTTTTGGTACGCGGGGCGTGGGACCCACGTGACCGATCGGCTCCGTTCCAAAAATACGAAAAGCATCAACCATGAACCGGAGGGCACCCGAGCATAGAAATAGCAAGAAAGAAAGGAAAAAAAGCAAAAAAACCGCACGTAAAATCTAAAAAAACGCAAACGGACAACGAAAAAGGGGGGTGCAACACGAGGACTTCCCAGGGGGTCACCCATCCTAGTACTACTCTCGCCCAAGCACGCTTAACTGCGGAGTTCTGATGGGATCCGGTGCATTAGTGCTGGTATGATCGCACCCGAAATACTATCCATGTTTATTGTTTTTATGTGTTACAAGACGCAGAACCTCCTTTGTTTTGGTATGCGGGGCGTGGGACCCACGTGACCGATCGGCTCCGTTCCAAAAATACGAAAAGCATCAACCATGAACCGGAGGGCACCCGAGCATAGAAATAGCAAGAAAGAAAGGAAAAAAAGCAAAAAAACCGCACGTAAAATCTAAAAAAACGCAAACGGACAACGAAAAAGGGGGGTGCAACACGAGGACTTCCCAGGGGGTCACCCATCCTAGTACTACTCTCCCCCAAGCACGCTTAACTGCAGAGTTCTGATGGGATCCGGTGCATTAGTGCTGGTATGATCGCACCCGAAATACTATCCATGTTTATTGTTTTTATGTGTTACAAGACGCAGAACCTCCTTTGTTTTGGTACGCGGGGCGTGGGACCCACGTGACCGATCCGCTCCGTTCCAAAAATACGAAAAGCATCAACCATGAACCGGAGGGCACCCGAGCATAGAAATAGCAAGAAAGAAAGGAAAAAAAGCAAAAAAACCGCACATAAAATCTAAAAAAACGCAAACGGACAACGAAAAAGGGGGGTGCAACACGAGGACTTCCCAGGGGGTCACCCATCCTAGTACTACTCTCGCCCAAGCACGCTTAACTGCGGAGTTCTGATGGGATCCGGTGCATTAGTGCTGGTATGATCGCACCCGAAATACTATCCATGTTTATTGTTTTTATGTGTTACAAGACGCAGAACCTCCTTTGTTTTGGTACGCGGGGCGTGGGACCCACGTGACCGACCGGCTCCGTTCCAAAAATACGAAAAGCATCAACCATGAACCGGAGGGCACCCGAGCATAGAAATAGCAAGAAAGAAAGGAAAAAAAGCAAAAAAACCGCACGTAAAATCTAAAAAAATGCAGGACTTCCCAGGGGGTCACCCATCCTAATACTACTCTCGCCCAAGCACGCTTAACTGCGGAATTCTGATGGGATCCGGTGCATTAGTGCTGGTATGATCGCACCCGAAATACTATCCATGTTTATTGTTTTTATGTGTTACAAGACGCAGAACCTCCTTTGTTTTGGTACGCGGGGCGTGGGACCCACGTGACCGATCGGCTCCGTTCCAAAAATACGAAAAGCATCAACCATGAACCGGAGGGCACCCGAGCATAGAAATAGCAAGAAAGAAAGGAAAAAAAGCAAAAAAACCGCACGTAAAATCTAAAAAAACGCAAACGGACAACGAAAAAGGGGGGTGCAACACGAAGACTTCCCAGGGGGTCACCCATCCTAGTACTACTCTCGCCCAAGCACGCTTAACTGCGGAGTTCTGATGGGATCCGGTGCATTAGTGCTGGTATGATCGCACCCGAAATACTATCCATGTTTATTGTTTTTATGTGTTACAAGACGCAGAACCTCCTTTGTTTTGGTACGCGGGGCGTGGGACCCACGTGACCGACCGGCTCCGTTCCAAAAATACGAAAAGCATCAACCATGAACCGGAGGGCACCCGAGCATAGAAATAGCAAGAAAGAAAGGAAAAAAAGCAAAAAAACCGCACGTAAAATCTAAAAAAACGCAGGACTTCCCAGGGGGTCACCCATCCTAATACTACTCTCGCCCAAGCACGCTTAACTACGGAATTCTGATGGGATCCGGTGCATTAGTGCTGGTATGATCGCACCCGAAATACTATCCATGTTTATTGTTTTTATGTGTTACAAGACGCAGAACCTCCTTTGTTTTGGTACGCGGGGCGTGGGACCCACGTGACCGATCGGCTCCGTTCCAAAAATACGAAAAGCATCAACCATGAACCGGAGGGCACCCGAGCATAGAAATAGCAAGAAAGAAAGGAAAAAAAGCAAAAAAACCGCACGTAAAATCCAAAAAAACGCAAACGGACAACGAAAAAGGGGGGTGCAACACGAGGACTTCCCAGGGGGTCACCCATCCTAGTACTACTCTCGCCCAAGCACGCTTAACTGCGGAGTTCTGATGGGATCCGGTGCATTAGTGCTGGTATGATCGCACCCGAAATACTATCCATGTTTATTGTTTTTATGTGTTACAAGACGCAGAACCTCCTTTGTTTTGGTACGCGGGGCGTGGGACCCACGTGACCGATCGGCTCCGTTCCAAAAATACGAAAAGCATCAACCATGAACCGGAGGGCACCCGAGCATAGAAATAGCAAGAAAGAAAGGAAAAAAAGCAAAAAAACCGCACGTAAAATCTAAAAAAACGCAAACGGACAACGAAAAAGGGGGGGTGCAACACGAGGACTTCCCAGGGGGTCACCCATCCTAGTACTACTCTCGCCCAAGCACGCTTAACTGCGGAGTTCTGATGGGATCCGGTGCATTAGTGCTGGTATGATCGCACCCGAAATACTATCCATGTTTATTGTTTTTATGTGTTACAAGACGCAGAACCTCCTTTGTTTTGGTACGCGGGGCGTGGGACCCACGTGACCGATCGGCTCCGTTCCAAAAATACGAAAAGCATCAACCATGAACCGGAGGGCACCCGAGCATAGAAATAGCAAGAAAGAAAGGAAAAAAAGCAAAAAAACCGCACGTAAAATCTAAAAAAACGCAAACGGACAACGAAAAAGGGGGGTGCAACACGAGGACTTCCCAGGGGGTCACCCATCCTAGTACTACTCTCGCCCAAGCACGCTTAACTGCGGAGTTCTGATGGGATCCGGTGCATTAGTGCTGGTATGATCGCACCCGAAATACTATCCATGTTTATTGTTTTTATGTGTTACAAGACGCAGAACCTCCTTTGTTTTGGTACGCGGGGCGTGGGACCCACGTGACCGACCGGCTCCGTTCCAAAAATACGAAAAGCATCAACCATGAACCGGAGGGCACCCGAGCATAGAAATAGCAAGAAAGAAAGGAAAAAAAGCAAAAAAACCGCACGTAAAATCTAAAAAAATGCAGGAATTCCCAGGGGGTCACCCATCCTAATACTACTCTCGCCCAAGCACGCTTAACTGCGGAATTCTGATGGGATCCGGTGCATTAGTGCTGGTATGATCGCACCCGAAATACTATCCATGTTTATTGTTTTTATGTGTTACAAGACGCAGAACCTCCTTTGTTTTGGTACGCGGGGCGTGGGACCCACGTGACCGATCGGCTCCGTTCCAAAAATACGAAAAGCATCAACCATGAACCGGAGGGCACCCGAGCATAGAAATAGCAAGAAAGAAAGGAAAAAAAGCAAAAAAACCGCACGTAAAATCTAAAAAAACGCAAACGGACAACGAAAAAGGGGGGTGCAACACGAAGACTTCCCAGGGGGTCACCCATCCTAGTACTACTCTCGCCCAAGCACGCTTAACTGCGGAGTTCTGATGGGATCCGGTGCATTAGTGCTGGTATGATCGCACCCGAAATACTATCCATGTTTATTGTTTTTATGTGTTACAAGACGCAGAACCTCCTTTGTTTTGGTACGCGGGGCGTGGGACCCACGTGACCGATCGGCTCCGTTCCAAAAATACGAAAAGCATCAACCATGAACCGGAGGGCACCCGAGCATAGAAATAGCAAGAAAGAAAGGAAAAAAAGCAAAAAAACCGCACGTAAAATCTAAAAAAACGCAAACGGACAACGAAAAAGGGGGGTGCAACACGAGGACTTCCCAGGGGGTCACCCATCCTAGTACTACTCTCGCCCAAGCACGCTTAACTGCGGAGTTCTGATGGGATCCGGTGCATTAGTGCTGGTATGATCGCACCCGAAATACTATCCATGTTTATTGTTTTTATGTGTTACAAGACGCAGAACCTCCTTTGTTTTGGTACGCGGGGCGTGGGACCCACGTGACCGATCGGCTCTGTTCCAAAAATACGAAAAGCATCAACCATGAACCGGAGGGCACCCGAGCATAGAAATAGCAAGAAAGAAAGGAAAAAAAGCAAAAAAACCGCACGTAAAATCTAAAAAAACGCAGGACATCCCAGGGGGTCACCCATCCTAATACTACTCTCGCCCAAGCACGCTTAACTGCGGAGTTCTGATGGGATCCGGTGCATTAGTGCTGGTATGATCGCACCCGAAATACTATCCATGTTTATTGTTTTTATGTGTTACAAGACGCAGAACCTCCTTTGTTTTGGTACGCGGGGCGTGGGACCCACGTGACCGATCGGCTCCGTTCCAAAAATACGAAAAGCATCAACCATGAACCGGTGGGCACCCGAGCATAGAAATAGCAAGAAAGAAAGGAAAAAAAGCAAAAAAACCGCACGTAAAATCTAAAAAAACGCAAACGGACAACGAAAAAGGGGGGTGCAACACGAGGACTTCCCAGGGGGTCACCCATCCTAGTACTACTCTCGCCCAAGCACGCTTAACTGCGGAGTTCTGATGGGATCCGGTGCATTAGTGCTGGTATGATCGCACCCGAAATACTATCCATGTTTATTGTTTTTATGTGTTACAAGACGCAGAACCTCCTTTGTTTTGGTACGCGGGGCGTGGGACCCACGTGACCGATCGGCTCCGTTCCAAAAATACGAAAAGCATCAACCATGAACCGGAGGGCACCCGAGCATAGAAATAGCAAGAAAGAAAGGAAAAAAAGCAAAAAAACCGCACGTAAAATCTAAAAAAACGCAAACGGACAACGAAAAAGGGGGGTGCAACACGAGGACTTCCCAGGGGGTCACCCATCCTAGTACTACTCTCGCCCAAGCACGCTTAACTACGGAGTTCTGATGGGATCCGGTGCATTAGTGCTGGTATGATCGCACCCGAAATACTATCCATGTTTATTGTTTTTATGTGTTACAAGACGCAGAACCTCCTTTGTTTTGGTACGCGGGGCGTGGGACCCACGTGACCGATCGGCTCCGTTCCAAAAATACGAAAAGCATCAACCATGAACCGGAGGGCACCCGAGCATAGAAATAGCAAGAAAGAAAGGAAAAAAAGCAAAAAAACCGCACGTAAAATCTAAAAAAACGCAAACGGACAACGAAAAAGGGGGGTGCAACACGAGGACTTCCCAGGGGGTCACCCATCCTAGTACTACTCTCCCCCAAGCACGCTTAACTGCAGAGTTCTGATGGGATCCGGTGCATTAGTGCTGGTATGATCGCACCCGAAATACTATCCATGTTTATTGTTTTTATGTGTTACAAGACGCAGAACCTCCTTTGTTTTGGTACGCGGGGCGTGGGACCCACGTGACCGATCCGCTCCGTTCCAAAAATACGAAAAGCATCAACCATGAACCGGAGGGCACCCGAGCATAGAAATAGCAAGAAAGAAAGGAAAAAAAGCAAAAAAACCGCACATAAAATCTAAAAAAACGCAAACGGACAACGAAAAAGGGGGGTGCAACACGAGGACTTCCCAGGGGGTCACCCATCCTAGTACTACTCTCGCCCAAGCACGCTTAACTGCGGAGTTCTGATGGGATCCGGTGCATTAGTGCTGGTATGATCGCACCCGAAATACTATCCATGTTTATTGTTTTTATGTGTTACAAGACGCAGAACCTCCTTTGTTTTGGTACGCGGGGCGTGGGACCCACGTGACCGACCGGCTCCGTTCCAAAAATACGAAAAGCATCAACCATGAACCGGAGGGCACCCGAGCATAGAAATAGCAAGAAAGAAAGGAAAAAAAGCAAAAAAACCGCACGTAAAATCTAAAAAAATGCAGGACTTCCCAGGGGGTCACCCATCCTAATACTACTCTCGCCCAAGCACGCTTAACTGCGGAATTCTGATGGGATCCGGTGCATTAGTGCTGGTATGATCGCACCCGAAATACTATCCATGTTTATTGTTTTTATGTGTTACAAGACGCAGAACCTCCTTTGTTTTGGTACGCGGGGCGTGGGACCCACGTGACCGATCGGCTCCGTTCCAAAAATACGAAAAGCATCAACCATGAACCGGAGGGCACCCGAGCATAGAAATAGCAAGAAAGAAAGGAAAAAAAGCAAAAAAACCGCACGTAAAATCTAAAAAAACGCAAACGGACAACGAAAAAGGGGGGTGCAACACGAGGACTTCCCAGGGGGTCACCCATCCTAGTACTACTCTCGCCCAAGCACGCTTAACTGCGGAGTTCTGATGGGATCCGGTGCATTAGTGCTGGTATGATCGCACCCGAAATACTATCCATGTTTATTGTTTTTATGTGTTACAAGACGCAGAACCTCCTTTGTTTTGGTACGCGGGGCGTGGGACCCACGTGACCGATCGGCTCCGTTCCAAAAATACGAAAAGCATCAACCATGAACCGGAGGGCACCCGAGCATAGAAATAGCAAGAAAGAAAGGAAAAAAAGCAAAAAAACCGCACGTAAAATCTAAAAAAACGCAAACGGACAACGAAAAAGGGGGGTGCAACACGAGGACTTCCCAGGGGGTCACCCATCCTAGTACTACTCTCGCCCAAGCACGCTTAACTACGGAGTTCTGATGGGATCCGGTGCATTAGTGCTGGTATGATCGCACCCGAAATACTATCCATGTTTATTGTTTTTATGTGTTACAAGACGCAGAACCTCCTTTGTTTTGGTACGCGGGGCGTGGGACCCACGTGACCGATCGGCTCCGTTCCAAAAATACGAAAAGCATCAACCATGAACCGGAGGGCACCCGAGCATAGAAATAGCAAGAAAGAAAGGAAAAAAAGCAAAAAAACCGCACGTAAAATCTAAAAAAACGCAAACGGACAACGAAAAAGGGGGGTGCAACACGAGGACTTCCCAGGGGGTCACCCATCCTAGTACTACTCTCCCCCAAGCACGCTTAACTGCAGAGTTCTGATGGGATCCGGTGCATTAGTGCTGGTATGATCGCACCCGAAATACTATCCATGTTTATTGTTTTTATGTGTTACAAGACGCAGAACCTCCTTTGTTTTGGTACGCGGGGCGTGGGACCCACGTGACCGATCCGCTCCGTTCCAAAAATACGAAAAGCATCAACCATGAACCGGAGGGCACCCGAGCATAGAAATAGCAAGAAAGAAAGGAAAAAAAGCAAAAAAACCGCACATAAAATCTAAAAAAACGCAAACGGACAACGAAAAAGGGGGGTGCAACACGAGGACTTCCCAGGGGGTCACCCATCCTAGTACTACTCTCGCCCAAGCACGCTTAACTGCGGAGTTCTGATGGGATCCGGTGCATTAGTGCTGGTATGATCGCACCCGAAATACTATCCATGTTTATTGTTTTTATGTGTTACAAGACGCAGAACCTCCTTTGTTTTGGTACGCGGGGCGTGGGACCCACGTGACCGACCGGCTCCGTTCCAAAAATACGAAAAGCATCAACCATGAACCGGAGGGCACCCGAGCATAGAAATAGCAAGAAAGAAAGGAAAAAAAGCAAAAAAACCGCACGTAAAATCTAAAAAAATGCAGGACTTCCCAGGGGGTCACCCATCCTAATACTACTCTCGCCCAAGCACGCTTAACTGCGGAATTCTGATGGGATCCGGTGCATTAGTGCTGGTATGATCGCACCCGAAATACTATCCATGTTTATTGTTTTTATGTGTTACAAGACGCAGAACCTCCTTTGTTTTGGTACGCGGGGCGTGGGACCCACGTGACCGATCGGCTCCGTTCCAAAAATACGAAAAGCATCAACCATGAACCGGAGGGCACCCGAGCATAGAAATAGCAAGAAAGAAAGGAAAAAAAGCAAAAAAACCGCACGTAAAATCTAAAAAAACGCAAACGGACAACGAAAAAGGGGGGTGCAACACGAAGACTTCCCAGGGGGTCACCCATCCTAGTACTACTCTCGCCCAAGCACGCTTAACTGCGGAGTTCTGATGGGATCCGGTGCATTAGTGCTGGTATGATCGCACCCGAAATACTATCCATGTTTATTGTTTTTATGTGTTACAAGACGCAGAACCTCCTTTGTTTTGGTACGCGGGGCGTGGGACCCACGTGACCGACCGGCTCCGTTCCAAAAATACGAAAAGCATCAACCATGAACCGGAGGGCACCCGAGCATAGAAATAGCAAGAAAGAAAGGAAAAAAAGCAAAAAAACCGCACGTAAAATCTAAAAAAACGCAGGACTTCCCAGGGGGTCACCCATCCTAATACTACTCTCGCCCAAGCACGCTTAACTGCGGAATTCTGATGGGATCCGGTGCATTAGTGCTGGTATGATCGCACCCGAAATACTATCCATGTTTATTGTTTTTATGTGTTACAAGACGCAGAACCTCCTTTGTTTTGGTACGCGGGGCGTGGGACCCACGTGACCGATCGGCTCCGTTCCAAAAATACGAAAAGCATCAACCATGAACCGGAGGGCACCCGAGCATAGAAATAGCAAGAAAGAAAGGAAAAAAAGCAAAAAAACCGCACGTAAAATCTAAAAAAACGCAAACGGACAACGAAAAAGGGGGGTGCAACACGAGGACTTCCCAGGGGGTCACCCATCCTAGTACTACTCTCGCCCAAGCACGCTTAACTGCGGAGTTCTGATGGGATCCGGTGCATTAGTGCTGGTATGATCGCACCCGAAATACTATCCATGTTTATTGTTTTTATGTGTTACAAGACGCAGAACCTCCTTTGTTTTGGTACGCGGGGCGTGGGACCCACGTGACCGATCGGCTCCGTTCCAAAAATACGAAAAGCATCAACCATGAACCGGAGGGCACCCGAGCATAGAAATAGCAAGAAAGAAAGGAAAAAAAGCAAAAAAACCGCACGTAAAATCTAAAAAAACGCAAACGGACAACGAAAAAGGGGGGTGCAACACGAGGACTTCCCAGGGGGTCACCCATCCTAGTACTACTCTCGCCCAAGCACGCTTAACTACGGAGTTCTGATGGGATCCGGTGCATTAGTGCTGGTATGATCGCACCCGAAATACTATCCATGTTTATTGTTTTTATGTGTTACAAGACGCAGAACCTCCTTTGTTTTGGTACGCGGGGCGTGGGACCCACGTGACCGATCGGCTCCGTTCCAAAAATACGAAAAGCATCAACCATGAACCGGAGGGCACCCGAGCATAGAAATAGCAAGAAAGAAAGGAAAAAAAGCAAAAAAACCGCACGTAAAATCTAAAAAAACGCAAACGGACAACGAAAAAGGGGGGTGCAACACGAGGACTTCCCAGGGGGTCACCCATCCTAGTACTACTCTCCCCCAAGCACGCTTAACTGCAGAGTTCTGATGGGATCCGGTGCATTAGTGCTGGTATGATCGCACCCGAAATACTATCCATGTTTATTGTTTTTATGTGTTACAAGACGCAGAACCTCCTTTGTTTTGGTACGCGGGGCGTGGGACCCACGTGACCGATCCGCTCCGTTCCAAAAATACGAAAAGCATCAACCATGAACCGGAGGGCACCCGAGCATAGAAATAGCAAGAAAGAAAGGAAAAAAAGCAAAAAAACCGCACATAAAATCTAAAAAAACGCAAACGGACAACGAAAAAGGGGGGTGCAACACGAGGACTTCCCAGGGGGTCACCCATCCTAGTACTACTCTCGCCCAAGCACGCTTAACTGCGGAGTTCTGATGGGATCCGGTGCATTAGTGCTGGTATGATCGCACCCGAAATACTATCCATGTTTATTGTTTTTATGTGTTACAAGACGCAGAACCTCCTTTGTTTTGGTACGCGGGGCGTGGGACCCACGTGACCGACCGGCTCCGTTCCAAAAATACGAAAAGCATCAACCATGAACCGGAGGGCACCCGAGCATAGAAATAGCAAGAAAGAAAGGAAAAAAAGCAAAAAAACCGCACGTAAAATCTAAAAAAATGCAGGACTTCCCAGGGGGTCACCCATCCTAATACTACTCTCGCCCAAGCACGCTTAACTGCGGAATTCTGATGGGATCCGGTGCATTAGTGCTGGTATGATCGCACCCGAAATACTATCCATGTTTATTGTTTTTATGTGTTACAAGACGCAGAACCTCCTTTGTTTTGGTACGCGGGGCGTGGGACCCACGTGACCGATCGGCTCCGTTCCAAAAATACGAAAAGCATCAACCATGAACCGGAGGGCACCCGAGCATAGAAATAGCAAGAAAGAAAGGAAAAAAAGCAAAAAAACCGCACGTAAAATCTAAAAAAACGCAAACGGACAACGAAAAAGGGGGGTGCAACACGAAGACTTCCCAGGGGGTCACCCATCCTAGTACTACTCTCGCCCAAGCACGCTTAACTGCGGAGTTCTGATGGGATCCGGTGCATTAGTGCTGGTATGATCGCACCCGAAATACTATCCATGTTTATTGTTTTTATGTGTTACAAGACGCAGAACCTCCTTTGTTTTGGTACGCGGGGCGTGGGACCCACGTGACCGACCGGCTCCGTTCCAAAAATACGAAAAGCATCAACCATGAACCGGAGGGCACCCGAGCATAGAAATAGCAAGAAAGAAAGGAAAAAAAGCAAAAAAACCGCACGTAAAATCTAAAAAAACGCAGGACTTCCCAGGGGGTCACCCATCCTAATACTACTCTCGCCCAAGCACGCTTAACTGCGGAATTCTGATGGGATCCGGTGCATTAGTGCTGGTATGATCGCACCCGAAATACTATCCATGTTTATTGTTTTTATGTGTTACAAGACGCAGAACCTCCTTTGTTTTGGTACGCGGGGCGTGGGACCCACGTGACCGATCGGCTCCGTTCCAAAAATACGAAAAGCATCAACCATGAACCGGAGGGCACCCGAGCATAGAAATAGCAAGAAAGAAAGGAAAAAAAGCAAAAAAACCGCACGTAAAATCTAAAAAAACGCAAACGGACAACGAAAAAGGGGGGTGCAACACGAGGACTTCCCAGGGGGTCACCCACCCTAGTACTACTCTCGCCCAAGCACGCTTAACTGCGGAGTTCTGATGGGATCCGGTGCATTAGTGCTGGTATGATCGCACCCGAAATACTATCCATGTTTATTGTTTTTATGTGTTACAAGACGCAGAACCTCCTTTGTTTTGGTACGCGGGGCGTGGGACCCACGTGACCGATCGGCTCCGTTCCAAAAATACGAAAAGCATCAACCATGAACCGGAGGGCACCCGAGCATAGAAATAGCAAGAAAGAAAGGAAAAAAAGCAAAAAAACCGCACGTAAAATCTAAAAAAACGCAGGACTTCCCAGGGGGTCACCCATCCTAATACTACTCTCGCCCAAGCACGCTTAACTGCGGAGTTCTGATGGGATCCGGTGCATTAGTGCTGGTATGATCGCACCCGAAATACTATCCATGTTTATTGTTTTTATGTGTTACAAGACGCAGAACCTCCTTTGTTTTGGTACGCGGGGCGTGGGACCCACGTGACCGATCGGCTCCGTTCCAAAAATACGAAAAACATCAACCATGAACCGGAGGGCACCCGAGCATAGAAATAGCAAGAAAGAAAGGAAAAAAAGCAAAAAAACCGCACGTAAAATCTAAAAAAACGCAAACGGACAACGAAAAAGGGGGGTGCAACACGAGGACTTCCCAGGGGGTCACCCATCCTAGTACTACTCTCGCCCAAGCACGCTTAACTGCGGAGTTCTGATGGGATCCGGTGCATTAGTGCTGGTATGATCGCACCCGAAATACTATCCATGTTTATTGTTTTTATGTGTTACAAGACGCAGAACCTCCTTTGTTTTGGTACGCGGGGCGTGGGACCCACGTGACCGATCGGCTCCGTTCCAAAAATACGAAAAGCATCAACCATGAACCGGAGGGCACCCGAGCATAGAAATAGCAAGAAAGAAAGGAAAAAAAGCAAAAAAACCGCACATAAAATCTAAAAAAACGCAAACGGACAACGAAAAAGGGGGGTGCAACACGAGGACTTCCCAGGGGGTCACCCATCCTAGTACTACTCTCGCCCAAGCACGCTTAACTGCGGAGTTCTGATGGGATCCGGTGCATTAGTGCTGGTATGATCGCACCCGAAATACTATCCATGTTTATTGTTTTTATGTGTTACAAGACGCAGAACCTCCTTTGTTTTGGTACGCGGGGCGTGGGACCCACGTGACCGACCGGCTCCGTTCCAAAAATACGAAAAGCATCAACCATGAACCGGAGGGCACCCGAGCATAGAAATAGCAAGAAAGAAAGGAAAAAAAGCAAAAAAACCGCACGTAAAATCTAAAAAAACGCAGGACTTCCCAGGGGGTCACCCATCCTAATACTACTCTCGCCCAAGCACGCTTAACTGCGGAGTTCTGATGGGATCCGGTGCATTAGTGCTGGTATGATCGCACCCGAAATACTATCCATGTTTATTGTTTTTATGTGTTACAAGACGCAGAACCTCCTTTGTTTTGGTACGCGGGGCGTGGGACCCACGTGACCGATCGGCTCCGTTCCAAAAATACGAAAAGCATCAACCATGAACCGGAGGCACCCGAGCATAGAAATAGCAAGAAAGAAAGGAAAAAAAGCAAAAAAACCGCACGTAAAATCTAAAAAAACGCAAACGGACAACGAAAAAGGGGGGTGCAACACGAGGACTTCCCAGGGGGTCACCCATCCTAGTACTACTCTCGCCCAAGCACGCTTAACTGCGGAGTTCTGATGGGATCCGGTGCATTAGTGCTGGTATGATCGCACACGAAATATTATCCATGTTTATTGTTTTTATGTGTTACAAGACGCAGAACCTCCTTTGTTTTGGTACGTGGGGCGTGGGACCCACGTAACCGATCGGCTCCGTTCCAAAAATACGAAAAGCATCAACCATGAACCGGAGGGCACCCGAGCATAGAAATAGCAAGAAAGAAAGGAAAAAAAGCAAAAAAACCGCACGTAAAATCTAAAAAAACGCAGGACTTCCCAGGGTGTCACCCATCCTAATACTACTCTCGCCCAAGCACGCTTAACTGCGGAGTTCTGATGGGATCCGGTGCGTTAGTGCTGGTATGATCGCACCCGAAATACTATCCATGTTTATTGTTTTTATGTGTTACAAGACGCAGAACCTCCTTTGTTTTGGTACGCGGGGCGTGGGACCCACGTGACCGATCGGCTCCGTTCCAAAAATACGAAAAACATCAACCATGAACCGGAGGGCACCCGAGCATAGAAATAGCAAGAAAGAAAGGAAAAAAAGCAAAAAAAACCGCACGTAAAATCTAAAAAAACGCAAACGGACAACGAAAAAGGGGGGTGCAACACGAGGACTTCCCAGGGGGTTACCCATCCTAGTACTACTCTCGCCCAAGCACGCTTAACTGCGGAGTTCTGATGGGATCCGGTGCATTAGTGCTGGTATGATCGCACCCGAAATACTATCCATGTTTATTGTTTTTATGTGTTACAAGACGCAGAACCTCCTTTGTTTTGGTACGCGGGGCGTGGGACCCACGTGACCGATCGGCTCCGTTCCAAAAATACGAAAAGCATCAACCATGAACCGGAGGGCACCCGAGCATAGAAATAGCAAGAAAGAAAGGAAAAAAAGCAAAAAAACCGCACATAAAATCTAAAAAAACGCAAACGGACAACGAAAAAGGGGGGTGCAACACGAGGACTTCCCAGGGGGTCACCCATCCTAGTACTACTCTCGCCCAAGCACGCTTAACTGCGGAGTTCTGATGGGATCCGGTGCATTAGTGCTGGTATGATCGCACCCGAAATACTATCCATGTTTATTGTTTTTATGTGTTACAAGACGCAGAACCTCCTTTGTTTTGGTACGCGGGGCGTGGGACCCACGTGACCGACCGGCTCCGTTCCAAAAATACGAAAAGCATCAACCATGAACCGGAGGGCACCCGAGCATAGAAATAGCAAGAAAGAAAGGAAAAAAAGCAAAAAAACCGCACGTAAAATCTAAAAAAACACAGGACTTCCCAGGGGGTCACCCATCCTAATACTACTCTCGCCCAAGCACGCTTAACTGCGGAGTTCTGATGGGATCCGGTGCATTAGTGCTGGTATGATCGCACCCGAAATACTATCCATGTTTATTGTTTTTATGTGTTACAAGACGCAGAACCTCCTTTGTTTTGGTACGCGGGGCGTGGGACCCACGTGACCGATCGGCTCCGTTCCAAAAATACGAAAAGCATCAACCATGAACCGGAGGGCACCCGAGCATAGAAATAGCAAGAAAGAAAGGAAAAAAAAGCAAAAAAACCGCACGTAAAATCTAAAAAAACGCAAACGGACAACGAAAAAGGGGGTGCAACACGAGGACTTCCCAGGGGGGTCACCCATCCTAGTACTACTCTCGCCCAAGCACGCTTAACTGCGGAGTTCTGATGGGATCCGGTGCATTAGTGCTGGTATGATCGCACCCGAAATACTATCCATGTTTATTGTTTTTATGTGTTACAAGACGCAGAACCTCCTTTGTTTTGGTACGCGGGGCGTGGGACCCACGTGACCGATCGGCTCCGTTCCAAAAATACGAAAAGCATCAACCATGAACCGGAGGGCACCCGAGCATAGAAATAGCAAGAAAGAAAGAAAAAAAAAGCAAAAAAACCGCACGTAAAATCTAAAAAAACGCAAACGGACAACGAAAAAGGGGGGTGCAACACGAGGACTTCCCAGGGGGTCACCCATCCTAGTACTACTCTCGCCCAAGCACGCTTAACTGCGGAGTTCTGATGGGATCCGGTGCATTAGTGCTGGTATGATCGCACCCGAAATACTATCCATGTTTATTGTTTTTATGTGTTACAAGACGCAGAACCTCCTTTGTTTTGGTACGCGGGGCGTGGGACCCACGTGACCGATCGGCTCCGTTCCAAAAATACGAAAAGCATCAACCATGAACCGGAGGGCACCCGAGCATAGAAATAGCAAGAAAGAAAGGAAAAAAAGCAAAAAAAAACCGCACGTAAAATCTAAAAAAACGCAGGACTTCCCAGGGGGTCACCCATCCTAATACTACTCTCGCCAAAGCACGCTTAACTGCGGAGTTCTGATGGGATCCGGTGCATTAGTGCTGGTATGATCGCACCCGAAATACTATCCATGTTTATTGTTTTTATGTGTTACAAGACGCAGAACCTCCTTTGTTTTGGTACGCGGGGCGTGGGACCCACGTGACCGATCGGCTCCGTTCCAAAAATACGAAAAACATCAACCATGAACCGGAGGGCACCCGAGCATAGAAATAGCAAGAAAGAAAGGAAAAAAAGCAAAAAAACCGCACGTAAAATCTAAAAAAACGCAAACGGACAACGAAAAAGGGGGGTGCAACACGAGGACTTCCCAGGGGGTCACCCATCCTAGTACTACTCTCGCCCAAGCACGCTTAACTGCGGAGTTCTGATGGGATCCGGTGCATTAGTGCTGGTATGATCGCACCCGAAATACTATCCATGTTTATTGTTTTTATGTGTTACAAGACGCAGAACCTCCTTTGTTTTGGTACGCGGGGCGTGGGACCCACGTGACCGATCGGCTCCGTTCCAAAAATACGAAAAGCATCAACCATGAACCGGAGGGCACCCGAGCATAGAAATAGCAAGAAAGACAGGAAAAAAAGCAAAAAAACCGCACATAAAATCTAAAAAAACGCAAACGGACAACGAAAAAGGGGGGTGCAACACGAGGACTTCCCAGGGGGTCACCCATCCTAGTACTACTCTCGCCCAAGCACGCTTAACTGCGGAGTTCTGATGGGATCCGGTGCATTAGTGCTGGTATGATCGCACCCGAAATACTATCCATGTTTATTGTTTTTATGTGTTACAAGACGCAGAACCTCCTTTGTTTTGGTACGCGGGGCGTGGGACCCACGTGACCGACCGGCTCCGTTCCAAAAATACGAAAAGCATCAACCATGAACCGGAGGGCACCCGAGCATAGAAATAGCAAGAAAGAAAGGAAAAAAAGCAAAAAAACCGCACGTAAAATCTAAAAAAACGCAGGACTTCCCAGGGGGTCACCCATCCTAATACTACTCTCGCCCAAGCACGCTTAACTGCGGAGTTCTGATGGGATCCGGTGCATTAGTGCTGGTATGATCGCACCCAAAATACTATCCATGTTTATTGTTTTTATGTGTTACAAGACGCAGAACCTCCTTTGTTTTGGTACGCGGGGCGTGGGACCCACGTGACCGATCGGCTCCGTTCCAAAAATACGAAAAGCATCAACCATGAACCGGAGGGCACCCGAGCATAGAAATAGCAAGAAAGAAAGGAAAAAAAGCAAAAAAACCGCACGTAAAATCTAAAAAAACGCAAACGGACAACGAAAAAGGGGGGTGCAACACGAGGACTTCCCAGGGGGTCACCCATCCTAGTACTACTCTCGCCCAAGCACGCTTAACTGCGGAGTTCTGATGGGATCCGGTGCATTAGTGCTGGTATGATCGCACCCGAAATACTATCCATGTTTATTGTTTTTATGTGTTACAAGACGCAGAACCTCCTTTGTTTTGGTACGCGGGGCGTGGGACCCACGTGACCGATCGGCTCCGTTCCAAAAATACGAAAAGCATCAACCATGAACCGGAGGGCACCCGAGCATAGAAATAGCAAGAAAGAAAGGAAAAAAAGCAAAAAAATCGCACATAAAATCTAAAAAAACGCAAACGGACAACGAAAAAGGGGGGTGCAACACGAGGACTTCCCAGGGGGTCACCCATCCTAGTACTACTCTCGCCCAAGCACGCTTAACTACGGAGTTCTGATGGGATCCGGTGCATTAGTGCTGGTATGATCGCACCCGAAATACTATCCATGTTTATTGTTTTTATGTGTTACAAGACGCAGAACCTCCTTTGTTTTGGTACGCGGGGCGTGGGACCCACGTGACCGACCGGCTCCGTTCCAAAAATACGAAAAGCATCAACCATGAACCGGAGGGCACCCGAGCATAGAAATAGCAAGAAAGAAAGGAAAAAAAGCAAAAAAAACGCACGTAAAATCTAAAAAAGCGCAAACGGACAACGAAAAAGGGGGGTGCAACACGAGGACTTCCCAAGGGGTCACCCATCCTAGTACTACTCTCGCCCAAGCACGCTTAACTGCGGAGTTCTGATGGGATCCGGTGCATTAGTGCTGGTATGATCGCACCCGAAATACTATCCATGTTTATTGTTTTTATGTGTTACAAGACGCAGAACCTCCTTTGTTTTGGTACGCGGGGCGTTGGACCCACGTGACCGATCGGCTCCGTTCCAAAAATACGAAAAGCATCAACCATGAACCGGAGGGCACCCGAGCATAGAAATAGCAAGAAAGAAAGGAAAAAAAGCAAAAAAACCGCACGTAAAATCTAAAAAAACGCAAACGGACAACGAAAAAGGGGGGTGCAACACGAGGACTTCCCAGGGGGTCACCCATCCTAGTACTACTCTCGCCCAAGCACGCTTAACTGCGGAGTTCTGATGGGATCCGGTGCATTAGTGCTGGTATGATCGCACCCGAAATACTATCCATGTTTATTGTTTTTATGTGTTACAAGACGCAGAACCTCCTTTGTTTTGGTACGCGGGGCGTGGGACCCACGTGACCGATCGGCTCCGTTCCAAAAATACGAAAAGCATCAACCATGAACCGGAGGGCACCCGAGCATAGAAATAGCAAGAAAGAAAGGAAAAAAAGCAAAAAAACCGCACGTAAAATCTAAAAAAACGCAAACGGACAACGAAAAAGGGGGGTGCAACACGAGGACTTCCCAGGGGGTCACCCATCCTAGTACTACTCTCGCCCAAGCACGCGTAACTGCGGAGTTCTGATGGGATCCGGTGCATTAGTGATGGTATGATCGCACCCGAAATACTATCCATGTTTATTGTTTTTATGTGTTACAAGACGCAGAACCTCCTTTGTTTTGGTACGCGGGGCGTGGGACCCACGTGACCGATCGGCTCCGTTCCAAAAATACGAAAAGCATCAACCATGAACCGGAGGGCACCCGAGCATAGAAATAGCAAGAAAGAAAGGAAAAAAAGCAAAAAAACCGCACGTAAAATCTAAAAAAACGCAAACGGACAACGAAAAAGGGGGGTGCAACACGAGGACTTCCCAGGGGGTCACCCATCCTAGTACTACTCTCGCCCAAGCACGCTTAACTGCGGAGTTCTGATGGGATCCGGTGCATTAGTGCTGGTATGATCGCACCCGAAATACTATCCATGTTTATTGTTTTTATGTGTTACAAGACGCAGAACCTCCTTTGTTTTGGTACGCGGGGCGTGGGACCCACGTGACCGATCGGCTCTGTTCCAAAAATACGAAAAGCATCAACCATGAACCGGAGGGCACCCGAGCATAGAAATAGCAAGAAAGAAAGGAAAAAAAGCAAAAAAACCGCACGTAAAATCTAAAAAAACGCAAACGGACAACGAAAAAGGGGGGTGCAACACGAGGACTTCCCAGGGGGTCACCCATCCTAGTACTACTCTCGCCCAAGCACGCTTAACTGCGGAGTTCTGATGGGATCCGGTGCATTAGTGATGGTATGATCGCACCCGAAATACTATCCATGTTTATTGTTTTTATGTGTTACAAGACGCAGAACCTCCTTTGTTTTGGTACGCGGGGCGTGGGACCCACGTGACCGATCGGCTCCGTTCCAAAAATACGAAAAGCATCAACCATGAACCGGAGGGCACCCGAGCATAGAAATAGCAAGAAAGAAAGGAAAAAAAGCAAAAAAACCGCACGTAAAATCTAAAAAAACGCAAACGGACAACGAAAAAGGGGGGTGCAACACGAGGACTTCCCAGGGGGTCACCCATCCTAGTACTACTCTCGCCCAAGCACGCTTAACTGCGGAGTTCTGATGGGATCCGGTGCATTAGTGCTGGTATGATCGCACCCGAAATACTATCCATGTTTATTGTTTTTATGTGTTACAAGACGCAGAACCTCCTTTGTTTTGGTACGCGGGGCGTGGGACCCACGTGACCGATCGGCTCCGTTCCAAAAATACGAAAAGCATCAACCATGAACCGGAGGGCACCCGAGCATAGAAATAGCAAGAAAGAAAGGAAAAAAAGCAAAAAAACCGCACGTAAAATCTAAAAAAACGCAAACGGACAACGAAAAAGGGGGGTGCAACACGAGGACTTCCCAGGCGGTCACCCATCCTAGTACTACTCTCGCCCAAGCACGCTTAACTGCGGAGTTCTGATGGGATCCGGTGCATTAGTGCTAGTATGATCGCACCCGAAGTACTATCCATGTTTATTGTTTTTATGTGTTACAAGACGCAGAACCTCCTTTGTTTTGGTACGCGGGGCGTGGGACCCACGTGACCGATCGGCTCCGTTCCAAAAATACGAAAAGCATCAACCATGAACCGGAGGGCACCCGAGCATAGAAATAGCAAGAAAGAAAGGAAAAAAAGCAAAAAAACCGCACGTAAAATCTAAAAAAACGCAAACGGACAACGAAAAAGGGGGGTGCAACACGAGGACTTCCCAGGGGGTCACCCATCCTAGTACTACTCTCGCCCAAGCACGCTTAACTGCGGAGTTCTGATGGGATCCGGTGCATTAGTGCTGGTATGATCGAACCCGAAATACTATCCATGTTTATTGTTTTTATGTGTTACAAGACGCAGAACCTCCTTTGTTTTGGTACGCGGGGCGTGGGACCCACGTGACCGATCGGCTCCGTTCCAAAAATACGAAAAGCATCAACCATGAACCGGAGGGCACCCGAGCATAGAAATAGCAAGAAAGAAAGGAAAAAAAGCAAAAAAACCGCACGTAAAATCTAAAAAAACGCAAACGGACAACGAAAAAGGGGGGTGCAACACGAGGACTTCCCAGGGGGTCACCCATCCTAGTACTACTCTCGCCCAAGCACGCTTAACTGCGGAGTTCTGATGGGATCCGGTGCATTAGTGCTGGTATGATCGCACCCGAAATACTATCCATGTTTATTGTTTTTATGTGTTACAAGACGCAGAACCTCCTTTGTTTTGGTACGCGGGGCGTGGGACCCACGTGACCGATCGGCTCCGTTCCAAAAATACGAAAAGCATCAACCATGAACCGGAGGGCACCCGAGCAAAGAAATAGCAAGAAAGAAAGGAAAAAAAAAGCAAAAAAACCGCACGTAAAATCTAAAAAAACGCAAACGGACAACGAAAAAGGGGGGTGCAACACGAGGACTTCCCAGGGGGT
The DNA here is from genome assembly GCF_051521515.1 of Lactuca serriola. Taxonomy (NCBI): domain Eukaryota; kingdom Viridiplantae; phylum Streptophyta; class Magnoliopsida; order Asterales; family Asteraceae; genus Lactuca; species Lactuca serriola. The sequence goes on from NC_136408.1 coordinate 202,953,586, forward strand.
CACCCATCCTAGTACTACTCTCGCCCAAGCACGCTTAACTGCGGAGTTCTGATGGGATCCGGTGCATTAGTGCTGGTATGATCGCACCCGAAATACTATCCATGTTTATTGTTTTTATGTGTTACAAGACGCAGAACCTCCTTTGTTTTGGTACGCGGGGCGTGGGACCCACGTGACCGATCGGCTCCGTTCCAAAAATACGAAAAGCATCAACCATGAACCGGAGGGCACCCGAGCATAGAAATAGCAAGAAAGAAAGGAAAAAAAGCAAAAAAACCGCACGTAAAATCTAAAAAAACGCAAACGGACAACGAAAAAGGGGGGTGCAACACGAGGACTTCCCAGGGGGTCACCCATCCTAGTACTACTCTCGCCCAAGCACGCTTAACTGCGGAGTTCTGATGGGATCCGGTGCATTAGTGCTGGTATGATCGCACCCGAAATACTATCCATGTTTATTGTTTTTATGTGTTACAAGACGCAGAACCTCCTTTGTTTTGGTACGCGGGGCGTGGGACCCACGTGACCGATCGGCTCCGTTCCAAAAATACGAAAAGCATCAACCATGAACCGGAGGGCACCCGAGCATAGAAATAGCAAGAAAGAAAGGAAAAAAAGCAAAAAAACCGCACGTAAAATCTAAAAAAACGCAAACGGACAACGAAAAAGGGGGGTGCAACACGAGGACTTCCCAGGGGGTCACCCATCCTAGTACTACTCTCGCCCAAGCACGCTTAACTGCGGAGTTCTGATGGGATCCGGTGCATTAGTGCTGGTATGATCGCACCCGAAGTACTATCCATGTTTATTGTTTTTATGTGTTACAAGACGCAGAACCTCCTTTGTTTTGGTACGCGGGGCGTGGGACCCACGTGACCGATCGGCTCCGTTCCAAAAATACGAAAAGCATCAACCATGAACCGGAGGGCACCCGAGCATAGAAATAGCAAGAAAGAAAGGAAAAAAAGCAAAAAAACCGCACGTAAAATCTAAAAAAACGCAAACGGACAACGAAAAAGGGGGGTGCAACACGAGGACTTCCCAGGGGGTCACCCATCCTAGTACTACTCTCGCCCAAGCACGCTTAACTGCGGAGTTCTGATGGGATCCGGTGCATTAGTGCTGGTATGATCGAACCCGAAATACTATCCATGTTTATTGTTTTTATGTGTTACAAGACGCAGAACCTCCTTTGTTTTGGTACGCGGGGCGTGGGACCCACGTGACCGATCGGCTCCGTTCCAAAAATACGAAAAGCATCAACCATGAACCGGAGGGCACCCGAGCATAGAAATAGCAAGAAAGAAAGGAAAAAAAGCAAAAAAACCGCACGTAAAATCTAAAAAAACGCAAACGGACAACGAAAAAGGGGGGTGCAACACGAGGACTTCCCAGGGGGTCACCCATCCTAGTACTACTCTCGCCCAAGCACGCTTAACTGCGGAGTTCTGATGGGATCCGGTGCATTAGTGCTGGTATGATCGCACCCGAAATACTATCCATGTTTATTGTTTTTATGTGTTACAAGACGCAGAACCTCCTTTGTTTTGGTACGCGGGGCGTGGGACCCACGTGACCGATCGGCTCCGTTCCAAAAATACGAAAAGCATCAACCATGAACCGGAGGGCACCCGAGCAAAGAAATAGCAAGAAAGAAAGGAAAAAAAAAGCAAAAAAACCGCACGTAAAATCTAAAAAAACGCAAACGGACAACGAAAAAGGGGGGTGCAACACGAGGACTTCCCAGGGGGTCACCCATCCTAGTACTACTCTCGCCCAAGCACGCTTAACTGCGGAGTTCTGATGGGATCCGGTGCATTAGTGCTGGTATGATCGCACCCGAAATACTATCCATGTTTATTGTTTTTATGTGTTACAAGACGCAGAACCTCCTTTGTTTTGGTACGCGGGGCGTGGGACCCACGTGACCGATCGGCTCCGTTCCAAAAATACGAAAAGCATCAACCATGAACCGGAGGGCACCCGAGCATAGAAATAGCAAGAAAGAAAGGAAAAAAAGCAAAAAAACCGCACGTAAAATCTAAAAAAACGCAAACGGACAACGAAAAAGGGGGGTGCAACACGAGGACTTCCCAGGGGGTCACCCATCCTAGTACTACTCTCGCCCAAGCACGCTTAACTGCGGAGTTCTGATGGGATCCGGTGCATTAGTGCTGGTATGATCGCACCCGAAATACTATCCATGTTTATTGTTTTTATGTGTTACAAGACGCAGAACCTCCTTTGTTTTGGTACGCGGGGCGTGGGACCCACGTGACCGATCGGCTCCGTTCCAAAAATACGAAAAGCATCAACCATGAACCGGAGGGCACCCGAGCATAGAAATAGCAAGAAAGAAAGGAAAAAAAGCAAAAAAACCGCACGTAAAATCTAAAAAAACGCAAACGGACAACGAAAAAGGGGGGTGCAACACGAGGACTTCCCAGGGGGTCACCCATCCTAGTACTACTCTCGCCCAAGCACGCTTAACTGCGGAGTTCTGATGGGATCCGGTGCATTAGTGCTGGTATGATCGCACCCGAAATACTATCCATGTTTATTGTTTTTATGTGTTACAAGACGCAGAACCTCCTTTGTTTTGGTACGCGGGGCGTGGGACCCACGTGACCGATCGGCTCCGTTCCAAAAATACGAAAAGCATCAACCATGAACCGGAGGGCACCCGAGCATAGAAATAGCAAGAAAGAAAGGAAAAAAAGCAAAAAAACCGCACGTAAAATCTAAAAAAACGCAAACGGACAACGAAAAAGGGGGGTGCAACACGAGGACTTCCCAGGGGGTCACCCATCCTAGTACTACTCTCGCCCAAGCACGCTTAACTGCGGAGTTCTGATGGGATCCGGTGCATTAGTGCTGGTATGATCGCACCCGAAATACTATCCATGTTTATTGTTTTTATGTGTTACAAGACGCAGAACCTCCTTTGTTTTGGTACGCGGGGCGTGGGACCCACGTGACCGATCGGCTCTGTTCCAAAAATACGAAAAGCATCAACCATGAACCGGAGGGCACCCGAGCATAGAAATAGCAAGAAAGAAAGGAAAAAAAGCAAAAAAACCGCACGTAAAATCTAAAAAAATGCAAACGGACAACGAAAAAGGGGGGTGCAACACGAGGACTTCCCAGGCGGTCACCCATCCTAGTACTACTCTCGCCCAAGCACGCTTAACTGCGGAGTTCTGATGGGATCCGGTGCATTAGTGCTGGTATGATCGCACCCGAAGTACTATCCATGTTTATTGTTTTTATGTGTTACAAGACGCAGAACCTCCTTTGTTTTGGTACGCGGGGCGTGGGACCCACGTGACCGATCGGCTCCGTTCCAAAAATACGAAAAGCATCAACCATGAACCGGAGGGCACCCGAGCATAGAAATAGCAAGAAAGAAAGGAAAAAAAGCAAAAAAACCGCACGTAAAATCTAAAAAAACGCAAACGGACAACGAAAAAGGGGGGTGCAACACGAGGACTTCCCAGGGGGTCACCCATCCTAATACTACTCTCGCCCAAGCACGCTTAACTGCGGAGTTCTGATGGGATCCGGTGCATTAGTGCTGGTATGATCGAACCCGAAATACTATCCATGTTTATTGTTTTTATGTGTTACAAGACGCAGAACCTCCTTTGTTTTGGTACGCGGGGCGTGGGACCCACGTGACCGATCGGCTCCGTTCCAAAAATACGAAAAGCATCAACCATGAACCGGAGGGCACCCGAGCAAAGAAATAGCAAGAAAGAAAGGAAAAAAAAAGCAAAAAAACCGCACGTAAAATCTAAAAAAACGCAAACGGACAACGAAAAAGGGGGTGCAACACGAGGACTTCCCAGGGGGTCACCCATCCTAGTACTACTCTCGCCCAAGCACGCTTAACTGCGGAGTTCTGATGGGATCCGGTGCATTAGTGCTGGTATGATCGCACCCGAAATACTATCCATGTTTATTGTTTTTATGTGTTACAAGACGCAGAACCTCCTTTGTTTTGGTACGCGGGGCGTGGGACCCACGTGACCGATCGGCTCCGTTCCAAAAATACGAAAAGCATCAACCATGAACCGGAGGGCACCCGAGCATAGAAATAGCAAGAAAGAAAGAAAAAAAAAGCAAAAAAACCGCACGTAAAATCTAAAAAAACGCAAACGGACAACGAAAAAGGGGGGTGCAACACGAGGACTTCCCAGGGGGTCACCCATCCTAGTACTACTCTCGCCCAAGCACGCTTAACTGCGGAGTTCTGATGGGATCCGGTGCATTAGTGCTGGTATGATCGCACCCGAAATACTATCCATGTTTATTGTTTTTATGTGTTACAAGACGCAGAACCTCCTTTGTTTTGGTACGCGGGGCGTGGGACCCACGTGACCGATCGGCTCCGTTCCAAAAATACGAAAAGCATCAACCATGAACCGGAGGGCACCCGAGCATAGAAATAGCAAGAAAGAAAGGAAAAAAAGCAAAAAAACCGCACGTAAAATCTAAAAAAACGCAAACGGACAACGAAAAAGGGGGGTGCAACACGAGGACTTCCCAGGGGGTCACCCATCCTAGTACTACTCTCGCCCAAGCACGCTTAACTGCGGAGTTCTGATGGGATCCGGTGCATTAGTGCTGGTATGATCGCACCCGAAATACTATCCATGTTTATTGTTTTTATGTGTTACAAGACGCAGAACCTCCTTTGTTTTGGTACGCGGGGCGTGGGACCCACGTGACCGATCGGCTCCGTTCCAAAAATACGAAAAGCATCAACCATGAACCGGAGGGCACCCGAGCATAGAAATAGCAAGAAAGAAAGGAAAAAAAGCAAAAAAACCGCACGTAAAATCTAAAAAAACGCAAACGGACAACGAAAAAGGGGGGTGCAACACGAGGACTTCCCAGGGGGTCACCCATCCTAGTACTACTCTCGCCCAAGCACGCTTAACTGCGGAGTTCTGATGGGATCCGGTGCATTAGTGCTGGTATGATCGCACCCGAAATACTATCCATGTTTATTGTTTTTATGTGTTACAAGACGCAGAACCTCCTTTGTTTTGGTACGCGGGGCGTGGGACCCACGTGACCGATCGGCTCTGTTCCAAAAATACGAAAAGCATCAACCATGAACCGGAGGGCACCCGAGCATAGAAATAGCAAGAAAGAAAGGAAAAAAAGCAAAAAAACCGCACGTAAAATCTAAAAAAATGAAAACGGACAACGAAAAAGGGGGGTGCAACACGAGGACTTCCCAGGCGGTCACCCATCCTAGTACTACTCTCGCCCAAGCAAGCTTAACTGCGGAGTTCTGATGGGATCCGGTGCATTAGTGCTGGTATGATCGCACCCGAAGTACTATCCATGTTTATTGTTTTTATGTGTTACAAGACGCAGAACCTCCTTTGTTTTGGTACGCGGGGCGTGGGACCCACGTGACCGATCGGCTCCGTTCCAAAAATACGAAAAGCATCAACCATGAACCGGAGGGCACCCGAGCATAGAAATAGCAAGAAAGAAAGGAAAAAAAGCAAAAAAACCGCACGTAAAATCTAAAAAAACGCAAACGGACAACGAAAAAGGGGGGTGCAACACGAGGACTTCCCAGGGGGTCACCCATCCTAGTACTACTCTCGCCCAAGCACGCTTAACTGCGGAGTTCTGATGGGATCCGGTGCATTAGTGCTGGTATGATCGAACCCGAAATACTATCCATGTTTATTGTTTTTATGTGTTACAAGACGCAGAACCTCCTTTGTTTTGGTACGCGGGGCGTGGGACCCACGTGACCGATCGGCTCCGTTCCAAAAATACGAAAAGCATCAACCATGAACCGGAGGGCACCCGAGCATAGAAATAGCAAGAAAGAAAGGAAAAAAAGCAAAAAAACCGCACGTAAAATCTAAAAAAACGCAAACGGACAACGAAAAAGGGGGGTGCAACACGAGGACTTCCCAGGGGGTCACCCATCCTAGTACTACTCTCGCCCAAGCACGCTTAACTGCGGAGTTCTGATGGGATCCGGTGCATTAGTGCTGGTATGATCGCACCCGAAATACTATCCATGTTTATTGTTTTTATGTGTTACAAGACGCAGAACCTCCTTTGTTTTGGTACGCGGGGCGTGGGACCCACGTGACCGATCGGCTCCGTTCCAAAAATACGAAAAGCATCAACCATGAACCGGAGGGCACCCGAGCAAAGAAATAGCAAGAAAGAAAGGAAAAAAAAAGCAAAAAAACCGCACGTAAAATCTAAAAAAACGCAAACGGACAACGAAAAAGGGGGGTGCAACACGAGGACTTCCCAGGGGGTCACCCATCCTAGTACTACTCTCGCCCAAGCACGCTTAACTGCGGAGTTCTGATGGGATCCGGTGCATTAGTGCTGGTATGATCGCACCCGAAATACTATCCATGTTTATTGTTTTTATGTGTTACAAGACGCAGAACCTCCTTTGTTTTGGTACGCGGGGCGTGGGACCCACGTGACCGATCGGCTCCGTTCCAAAAATACGAAAAGCATCAACCATGAACCGGAGGGCACCCGAGCATAGAAATAGCAAGAAAGAAAGGAAAAAAAGAAAAAAAACCGCACGTAAAATCTAAAAAAACGCAAACGGACAACGAAAAAGGGGGGTGCAACACGAGGACTTCCCAGGGGGTCACCCATCCTAGTACTACTCTCGCCCAAGCACGCTTAACTGCGGAGTTCTGATGGGATCCGGTGCATTAGTGCTGGTATGATCGCACCCGAAATACTATCCATGTTTATTGTTTTTATGTGTTACAAGACGCAGAACCTCCTTTGTTTTGGTACGCGGGGCGTGGGACCCACGTGACCGATCGGCTCCGTTCCAAAAATACGAAAAGCATCAACCATGAACCGGAGGGCACCCGAGCATAGAAATAGCAAGAAAGAAAGGAAAAAAAGCAAAAAAACCGCACGTAAAATCTAAAAAAACGCAAACGGACAACGAAAAAGGGGGGTGCAACACGAGGACTTCCCAGGGGGTCACCCATCCTAGTACTACTCTCGCCCAAGCACGCTTAACTGCGGAGTTCTGATGGGATCCGGTGCATTAGTGCTGGTATGATCGCACCCGAAATACTATCCATGTTTATTGTTTTTATGTGTTACAAGACGCAGAACCTCCTTTGTTTTGGTACGCGGGGCGTGGGACCCACGTGACCGATCGGCTCCGTTCCAAAAATACGAAAAGCATCAACCATGAACCGGAGGGCACCCGAGCATAGAAATAGCAAGAAAGAAAGGAAAAAAAGCAAAAAAACCGCACGTAAAATCTAAAAAAACGCAAACGGACAACGAAAAAGGGGGGTGCAACACGAGGACTTCCCAGGGGGTCACCCATCCTAGTACTACTCTCGCCCAAGCACGCTTAACTGCGGAGTTCTGATGGGATCCGGTGCATTAGTGCTGGTATGATCGCACCCGAAATACTATCCATGTTTATTGTTTTTATGTGTTACAAGACGCAGAACCTCCTTTGTTTTGGTACGCGGGGCGTGGGACCCACGTGACCGATCGGCTCTGTTCCAAAAATACGAAAAGCATCAACCATGAACCGGAGGGCACCCGAGCATAGAAATAGCAAGAAAGAAAGGAAAAAAAGCAAAAAAACCGCACGTAAAATCTAAAAAAATGCAAACGGACAACGAAAAAGGGGGGTGCAACACGAGGACTTCCCAGGGGGTCACCCATCCTAGTACTACTCTCGCCCAAGCACGCTTAACTGCGGAGTTCTGATGGGATCCGGTGCATTAGTGATGGTATGATCGCACCCGAAATACTATCCATGTTTATTGTTTTTATGTGTTACAAGACGCAGAACCTCCTTTGTTTTGGTACGCGGGGCGTGGGACCCACGTGACCGATCGGCTCCGTTCCAAAAATACGAAAAGCATCAACCATGAACCGGAGGGCACCCGAGCATAGAAATAGCAAGAAAGAAAGGAAAAAAAGCAAAAAAACCGCACGTAAAATCTAAAAAAACGCAAACGGACAACGAAAAAGGGGGGTGCAACACGAGGACTTCCCAGGGGGTCACCCATCCTAGTACTACTCTCGCCCAAGCACGCTTAACTGCGGAGTTCTGATGGGATCCGGTGCATTAGTGCCGGTATGATCGCACCCGAAATACTATCCATGTTTATTGTTTTTATGTGTTACAAGACGCAGAACCTCCTTTGTTTTGGTACGCGGGGCGTGGGACCCACGTGACCGATCGGCTCCGTTCCAAAAATACGAAAAGCATCAACCATGAACCGGAGGGCACCCGAGCATAGAAATAGCAAGAAAGAAAGGAAAAAAAGCAAAAAAACCGCACGTAAAATCTAAAAAAACGCAAACGGACAACGAAAAAGGGGGGGTGCAACACGAGGACTTCCCAGGGGGTCACCCATCCTAGTACTACTCTCGCCCAAGCACGCTTAACTGCGGAGTTCTGATGGGATCCGGTGCATTAGTGCTGGTATGATCGCACCCGAAATACTATCCATGTTTATTGTTTTTATGTGTTACAAGACGCAGAACCTCCTTTGTTTTGGTACGCGGGGCGTGGGACCCACGTGACCGATCGGCTCTGTTCCAAAAATACGAAAAGCATCAACCATGAACCGGAGGGCACCCGAGCATAGAAATAGCAAGAAAGAAAGGAAAAAAAGCAAAAAAACCGCACGTAAAATCTAAAAAAATGCAAACGGACAACGAAAAAGGGGGGTGCAACACGAGAACTTCCCAGGGGGTCACCCATCCTAGTACTACTCTCGCCCAAGCACGCTTAACTGCGGAGTTCTGATGGGATCCGGTGCATTAGTGATGGTATGATCGCACCCGAAATACTATCCATGTTTATTGTTTTTATGTGTTACAAGACGCAGAACCTCCTTTGTTTTGGTACGCGGGGCGTGGGACCCACGTGACCGATCGGCTCCGTTCCAAAAATACGAAAAGCATCAACCATGAACCGGAGGGCACCCGAGCATAGAAATAGCAAGAAAGAAAGGAAAAAAAGCAAAAAAACCGCACGTAAAATCTAAAAAAACGCAAACGGACAACGAAAAAGGGGGGTGCAACACGAGGACTTCCCAGGGGGTCACCCATCCTAGTACTACTCTCGCCCAAGCACGCTTAACTGCGGAGTTCTGATGGGATCCGGTGCATTAGTGCCGGTATGATCGCACCCGAAATACTATCCATGTTTATTGTTTTTATGTGTTACAAGACGCAGAACCTCCTTTGTTTTGGTACGCGGGGCGTGGGACCCACGTGACCGATCGGCTCCGTTCCAAAAATACGAAAAGCATCAACCATGAACCGGAGGGCACCCGAGCATAGAAATAGCAAGAAAGAAAGGAAAAAAAGCAAAAAAACCGCACGTAAAATCTAAAAAAACGCAAACGGACAACGAAAAAGGGGGGTGCAACACGAGGACTTCCCAGGGGGTCACCCATCCTAGTACTACTCTCGCCCAAGCACGCTTAACTGCGGAGTTCTGATGGGATCCGGTGCATTAGTGCTGGTATGATCGCACCCGAAATACTATCCATGTTTATTGTTTTTATGTGTTACAAGACGCAGAACCTCCTTTGTTTTGGTACGCGGGGCGTGGGACCCACGTGACCGATCGGCTCCGTTCCAAAAATACGAAAAGCATCAACCATGAACCGGAGGGCACCCGAGCAAAGAAATAGCAAGAAAGAAAGGAAAAAAAAAGCAAAAAAACCGCACGTAAAATCTAAAAAAACGCAAACGGACAACGAAAAAGGGGGGTGCAACACGAGGACTTCCCAGGGGGTCACCCATCCTAGTACTACTCTCGCCCAAGCACGCTTAACTGCGGAGTTCTGATGGGATCCGGTGCATTAGTGCTGGTATGATCGCACCCGAAATACTATCCATGTTTATTGTTTTTATGTGTTACAAGACGCAGAACCTCCTTTGTTTTGGTACGCGGGGCGTGGGACCCACGTGACCGATCGGCTCCGTTCCAAAAATACGAAAAGCATCAACCATGAACCGGAGGGCACCCGAGCATAGAAATAGCAAGAAAGAAAGGAAAAAAAGCAAAAAAACCGCACGTAAAATCTAAAAAAACGCAAACGGACAACGAAAAAGGGGGGTGCAACACGAGGACTTCCCAGGGGGTCACCCATCCTAGTACTACTCTCGCCCAAGCACGCTTAACTGCGGAGTTCTGATGGGATCCGGTGCATTAGTGCTGGTATGATCGCACCCGAAATACTATCCATGTTTATTGTTTTTATGTGTTACAAGACGCAGAACCTCCTTTGTTTTGGTACGCGGGGCGTGGGACCCACGTGACCGATCGGCTTCGTTCCAAAAATACGAAAAGCATCAACCATGAACCGGAGGGCACCCGAGCATAGAAATAGCAAGAAAGAAAGGAAAAAAAGCAAAAAAACCGCACGTAAAATCTAAAAAAACGCAAACGGACAACGAAAAAGGGGGGTGCAACACGAGGACTTCCCAGGGGGTCACCCATCCTAGTACTACTCTCGCCCAAGCACGCTTAACTGCGGAGTTCTGATGGGATCCGGTGCATTAGTGCTGGTATGATCGCACCCGAAATACTATCCATGTTTATTGTTTTTATGTGTTACAAGACGCAGAACCTCCTTTGTTTTGGTACGCGGGGCGTGGGACCCACGTGACCGATCGGCTCCGTTCCAAAAATACGAAAAGCATCAACCATGAACCGGAGGGCACCCGAGCATAGAAATAGCAAGAAAGAAAGGAAAAAAAGCAAAAAAACCGCACGTAAAATCTAAAAAAACGCAAACGGACAACGAAAAAGGGGGGTGCAACACGAGGACTTCCCAGGGGGTCACCCATCCTAGTACTACTCTCGCCCAAGCACGCTTAACTGCGGAGTTCTGATGGGATCCGGTGCATTAGTGCTGGTATGATCGCACCCGAAATACTATCCATGTTTATTGTTTTTATGTGTTACAAGACGCAGAACCTCCTTTGTTTTGGTACGCGGGGCGTGGGACCCACGTGACCGATCGGCTCCGTTCCAAAAATACGAAAAGCATCAACCATGAACCGGAGGGCACCCGAGCAAAGAAATAGCAAGAAAGAAAGGAAAAAAAAAGCAAAAAAACCGCACGTAAAATCTAAAAAAACGCAAACGGACAACGAAAAAGGGGGGTGCAACACGAGGACTTCCCAGGGGGTCACCCATCCTAGTACTACTCTCGCCCAAGCACGCTTAACTGCGGAGTTCTGATGGGATCCGGTGCATTAGTGCTGGTATGATCGCACCCGAAATACTATCCATGTTTATTGTTTTTATGTGTTACAAGACGCAGAACCTCCTTTGTTTTGGTACGCGGGGCGTGGGACCCACGTGACCGATCGGCTCCGTTCCAAAAATACGAAAAGCATCAACCATGAACCGGAGGGCACCCGAGCATAGAAATAGCAAGAAAGAAAGGAAAAAAAGCAAAAAAACCGCACGTAAAATCTAAAAAAACGCAAACGGACAACGAAAAAGGGGGGTGCAACACGAGGACTTCCCAGGGGGTCACCCATCCTAGTACTACTCTCGCCCAAGCACGCTTAACTGCGGAGTTCTGATGGGATCCGGTGCATTAGTGCTGGTATGATCGCACCCGAAATACTATCCATGTTTATTGTTTTTATGTGTTACAAGACGTAGAACCTCCTTTGTTTTGGTACGCGGGGCGTGGGACCCACGTGACCGATCGGCTCCGTTCCAAAAATACGAAAAGCATCAACCATGAACCGGAGGGCACCCGAGCATAGAAATAGCAAGAAAGAAAGGAAAAAAAGCAAAAAAACCGCACGTAAAATCTAAAAAAACGCAAACGGACAACGAAAAAGGGGGGTGCAACACGAGGACTTCCCAGGGGGTCACCCATCCTAGTACTACTCTCGCCCAAGCACGCTTAACTGCGGAGTTCTGATGGGATCCGGTGCATTAGTGCTGGTATGATCGCACCCGAAATACTATCCATGTTTATTGTTTTTATGTGTTACAAGACGCAGAACCTCCTTTGTTTTGGTACGCGGGGCGTGGGACCCACGTGACCGATCGGCTCCGTTCCAAAAATACGAAAAGCATCAACCATGAACCGGAGGGCACCCGAGCATAGAAATAGCAAGAAAGAAAGGAAAAAAAGCAAAAAAACCGCACGTAAAATCTAAAAAAACGCAAACGGACAACGAAAAAGGGGGGTGCAACACGAGGACTTCCCAGGGGGTCACCCATCCTAGTACTACTCTCGCCCAAGCACGCTTAACTGCGGAGTTCTGATGGGATCCGGTGCATTAGTGCTGGTATGATCGCACCCGAAATACTATCCATGTTTATTGTTTTTATGTGTTACAAGACGCAGAACCTCCTTTGTTTTGGTACGCGGGGCGTGGGACCCACGTGACCGATCGGCTCCGTTCCAAAAATACGAAAAGCATCAACCATGAACCGGAGGGCACCCGAGCAAAGAAATAGCAAGAAAGAAAGGAAAAAAAAAGCAAAAAAACCGCACGTAAAATCTAAAAAAACGCAAACGGACAACGAAAAAGGGGGGTGCAACACGAGGACTTCCCAGGGGGTCACCCATCCTAGTACTACTCTCGCCCAAGCACGCTTAACTGCGGAGTTCTGATGGGATCCGGTGCATTAGTGCTGGTATGATCGCACCCGAAATACTATCCATGTTTATTGTTTTTATGTGTTACAAGACGCAGAACCTCCTTTGTTTTGGTACGCGGGGCGTGGGACCCACGTGACCGATCGGCTCCGTTCCAAAAATACGAAAAGCATCAACCATGAACCGGAGGGCACCCGAGCATAGAAATAGCAAGAAAGAAAGGAAAAAAAGCAAAAAAACCGCACGTAAAATCTAAAAAAACGCAAACGGACAACGAAAAAGGGGGGTGCAACACGAGGACTTCCCAGGGGGTCACCCATCCTAGTACTACTCTCGCCCAAGCACGCTTAACTGCGGAGTTCTGATGGGATCCGGTTCATTAGTGCTGGTATGATCGCACCCGAAATACTATCCATGTTTATTGTTTTTATGTGTTACAAGACGCAGAACCTCCTTTGTTTTGGTACGCGGGGCGTGGGACCCACGTGACCGATCGGCTCCGTTCCAAAAATACGAAAAGCATCAACCATGAACCGGAGGGCACCCGAGCATAGAAATAGCAAGAAAGAAAGGAAAAAAAGCAAAAAAACCGCACGTAAAATCTAAAAAAACGCAAACGGACAACGAAAAAGGGGGGTGCAACACGAGGACTTCCCAGGGGGTCACCCATCCTAGTACTACTCTCGCCCAAGCACGCTTAACTGCGGAGTTCTGATGGGATCCGGTGCATTAGTGCTGGTATGATCGCACCAGAAATACTATCCATGTTTATTGTTTTTATGTGTTACAAGACGCAGAACCTCCTTTGTTTTGGTACGCGGGGCGTGGGACCCACGTGACCGATCGGCTCCGTTCCAAAAATACGAAAAGCATCAACCATGAACCGGAGGGCACCCGAGCAAAGAAATAGCAAGAAAGAAAGGAAAAAAAAAGCAAAAAAACCGCACGTAAAATCTAAAAAAACGCAAACGGACAACGAAAAAGGGGGGTGCAACACGAGGACTTCCCAGGGGGTCACCCATCCTAGTACTACTCTCGCCCAAGCACGCTTAACTGCGGAGTTCTGATGGGATCCGGTGCATTAGTGCTGGTATGATCGCACCCGAAATACTATCCATGTTTATTGTTTTTATGTGTTACAAGACGCAGAACCTCCTTTGTTTTGGTACGCGGGGCGTGGGACCCACGTGACCGATCGGCTCCGTTCCAAAAATACGAAAAGCATCAACCATGAACCGGAGGGCACCCGAGCATAGAAATAGCAAGAAAGAAAGGAAAAAAAGCAAAAAAACCGCACGTAAAATCTAAAAAAACGCAAACGGACAACGAAAAAGGGGGGTGCAACACGAGGACTTCCCAGGGGGTCACCCATCCTAGTACTACTCTCGCCCAAGCACGCTTAACTGCGGAGTTCTGATGGGATCCGGTTCATTAGTGCTGGTATGATCGCACCCGAAATACTATCCATGTTTATTGTTTTTATGTGTTACAAGACGCAGAACCTCCTTTGTTTTGGTACGCGGGGCGTGGGACCCACGTGACCGATCGGCTCCGTTCCAAAAATACGAAAAGCATCAACCATGAACCGGAGGGCACCCGAGCATAGAAATAGCAAGAAAGAAAGGAAAAAAAGCAAAAAAACCGCACGTAAAATCTAAAAAAACGCAAACGGACAACGAAAAAGGGGGGTGCAACACGAGGACTTCCCAGGGGGTCACCCATCCTAGTACTACTCTCGCCCAAGCACGCTTAACTGCGGAGTTCTGATGGGATCTGGTGCATTAGTGCTGGTATGATCGCACCCGAAATACTATCCATGTTTATTGTTTTTATGTGTTACAAGACGCAGAACCTCCTTTGTTTTGGTACGCGGGGCGTGGGACCCACGTGACCGATCGGCTCCGTTCCAAAAATACGAAAAGCATCAACCATGAACCGGAGGGCACCCGAGCAAAGAAATAGCAAGAAAGAAAGGAAAAAAAAGCAAAAAAACCGCACGTAAAATCTAAAAAAACGCAAACGGACAACGAAAAAGGGGGGTGCAACACGAGGACTTCCCAGGGGGTCACCCATCCTAGTACTACTCTCGCCCAAGCACGCTTAACTGCGGAGTTCTGATGGGATCCGGTGCATTAGTGCTGGTATGATCGCACCCGAAATACTATCCATGTTTATTGTTTTTATGTGTTACAAGACGCAGAACCTCCTTTGTTTTGGTACGCGGGGCGTGGGACCCACGTGACCGATCGGCTCCGTTCCAAAAATACGAAAAGCATCAACCATGAACCGGAGGGCACCCGAGCAAAGAAATAGCAAGAAAGAAAGGAAAAAAAAAGCAAAAAAACCGCACGTAAAATCTAAAAAAACGCAAACGGACAACGAAAAAGGGGGGTGCAACACGAGGACTTCCCAGGGGGTCACCCATCCTAGTACTACTCTCGCCCAAGCACGCTTAACTGCGGAGTTCTGATGGGATCCGGTGCATTAGTGCTGGTATGATCGCACCCGAAATACTATCCATGTTTATTGTTTTTATGTGTTACAAGACGCAGAACCTCCTTTGTTTTGGTACGCGGGGCGTGGGACCCACGTGACCGATCGGCTCCGTTCCAAAAATACGAAAAGCATCAACCATGAACCGGAGGGCACCCGAGCATAGAAATAGCAAGAAAGAAAGGAAAAAAAGCAAAAAAACCGCACGTAAAATCTAAAAAAACGCAAACGGACAACGAAAAAGGGGGGTGCAACACGAGGACTTCCCAGGGGGTCACCCATCCTAGTACTACTCTCGCCCAAGCACGCTTAACTGCGGAGTTCTGATGGGATCCGGTGCATTAGTGCTGGTATGATCGCACCCGAAATACTATCCATGTTTATTGTTTTTATGTGTTACAAGACGCAGAACCTCCTTTGTTTTGGTACGCGGGGCGTGGGACCCACGTGACCGATCGGCTTCGTTCCAAAAATACGAAAAGCATCAACCATGAACCGGAGGGCACCCGAGCATAGAAATAGCAAGAAAGAAAGGAAAAAAAGCAAAAAAACCGCACGTAAAATCTAAAAAAACGCAAACGGACAACGAAAAAGGGGGGTGCAACACGAGGACTTCCCAGGGGGTCACCCATCCTAGTACTACTCTCGCCCAAGCACGCTTAACTGCGGAGTTCTGATGGGATCCGGTGCATTAGTGCTGGTATGATCGCACCCGAAATACTATCCATGTTTATTGTTTTTATGTGTTACAAGACGCAGAACCTCCTTTGTTTTGGTACGCGGGGCGTGGGACCCACGTGACCGATCGGCTCCGTTCCAAAAATACGAAAAGCATCAACCATGAACCGGAGGGCACCCGAGCATAGAAATAGCAAGAAAGAAAGGAAAAAAAGCAAAAAAACCGCACGTAAAATCTAAAAAAACGCAAACGGACAACGAAAAAGGGGGGTGCAACACGAGGACTTCCCAGGGGGTCACCCATCCTAGTACTACTCTCGCCCAAGCACGCTTAACTGCGGAGTTCTGATGGGATCCGGTGCATTAGTGCTGGTATGATCGCACCCGAAATACTATCCATGTTTATTGTTTTTATGTGTTACAAGACGCAGAACCTCCTTTGTTTTGGTACGCGGGGCGTGGGACCCACGTGACCGATCGGCTCCGTTCCAAAAATACGAAAAGCATCAACCATGAACCGGAGGGCACCCGAGCAAAGAAATAGCAAGAAAGAAAGGAAAAAAAAAGCAAAAAAACCGCACGTAAAATCTAAAAAAACGCAAACGGACAACGAAAAAGGGGGGTGCAACAAGAGGACTTCCCAGGGGGTCACCCATCCTAGTACTACTCTCGCCCAAGCACGCTTAACTGCGGAGTTCTGATGGGATCCGGTGCATTAGTGCTGGTATGATCGCACCCGAAATACTATCCATGTTTATTGTTTTTATGTGTTACAAGACGCAGAACCTCCTTTGTTTTGGTACGCGGGGCGTGGGACCCACGTGACCGATCGGCTCCGTTCCAAAAATACGAAAAGCATCAACCATGAACCGGAGGGCACCCGAGCATAGAAATAGCAAGAAAGAAAGGAAAAAAAGCAAAAAAACCGCACGTAAAATCTAAAAAAACGCAAACGGACAACGAAAAAGGGGGGTGCAACACGAGGACTTCCCAGGGGGTCACCCATCCTAGTACTACTCTCGCCCAAGCACGCTTAACTGCGGAGTTCTGATGGGATCCGGTGCATTAGTGCTGGTATGATCGCACCCGAAATACTATCCATGTTTATTGTTTTTATGTGTTACAAGACGCAGAACCTCCTTTGTTTTGGTACGCGGGGCGTGGGACCCACGTGACCGATCGGCTCCGTTCCAAAAATACGAAAAGCATCAACCATGAACCGGAGGGCACCCGAGCATAGAAATAGCAAGAAAGAAAGGAAAAAAAGCAAAAAAACCGCACGTAAAATCTAAAAAAACGCAAACGGACAACGAAAAAGGGGGGTGCAACACGAGGACTTCCCAGGGGGTCACCCATCCTAGTACTACTCTCGCCCAAGCACGCTTAACTGCGGAGTTCTGATGGGATCCGGTGCATTAGTGCTGGTATGATCGCACCCGAAATACTATCCATGTTTATTGTTTTTATGTGTTACAAGACGCAGAACCTCCTTTGTTTTGGTACGCGGGGCGTGGGACCCACGTGACCGATCGGCTCCGTTCCAAAAATACGAAAAGCATCAACCATGAACCGGAGGGCACCCGAGCATAGAAATAGCAAGAAAGAAAGGAAAAAAAGCAAAAAAACCGCACGTAAAATCTAAAAAAACGCAAACGGACAACGAAAAAGGGGGGTGCAACACGAGGACTTCCCAGGGGGTCACCCATCCTAGTACTACTCTCGCCCAAGCACGCTTAACTGCGGAGTTCTGATGGGATCCGGTGCATTAGTGCTGGTATGATCGCACCCGAAATACTATCCATGTTTATTGTTTTTATGTGTTACAAGACGCAGAACCTCCTTTGTTTTGGTACGCGGGGCGTGGGACCCACGTGACCGATCGGCTCCGTTCCAAAAATACGAAAAGCATCAACCATGAACCGGAGGGCACCCGAGCATAGAAATAGCAAGAAAGAAAGGAAAAAAAGCAAAAAAACCGCACGTAAAATCTAAAAAAACGCAAACGGACAACGAAAAAGGGGGGTGCAACACGAGGACTTCCCAGGGGGTCACCCATCCTAGTACTACTCTCGCCCAAGCACGCTTAACTGCGGAGTTCTGATGGGATCCGGTGCATTAGTGCTGGTATGATCGCACCAGAAATACTATCCATGTTTATTGTTTTTATGTGTTACAAGACGCAGAACCTCCTTTGTTTTGGTACGCGGGGCGTGGGACCCACGTGACCGATCGGCTCCGTTCCAAAAATACGAAAAGCATCAACCATGAACCGGAGGGCACCCGAGCAAAGAAATAGCAAGAAAGAAAGGAAAAAAAAAGCAAAAAAACCGCACGTAAAATCTAAAAAAACGCAAACGGACAACGAAAAAGGGGGGTGCAACACGAGGACTTCCCAGGGGGTCACCCATCCTAGTACTACTCTCGCCCAAGCACGCTTAACTGCGGAGTTCTGATGGGATCCGGTGCATTAGTGCTGGTATGATCGCACCCGAAATACTATCCATGTTTATTGTTTTTATGTGTTACAAGACGCAGAACCTCCTTTGTTTTGGTACGCGGGGCGTGGGACCCACGTGACCGATCGGCTCCGTTCCAAAAATACGAAAAGCATCAACCATGAACCGGAGGGCACCCGAGCATAGAAATAGCAAGAAAGAAAGGAAAAAAAGCAAAAAAACCGCACGTAAAATCTAAAAAAACGCAAACGGACAACGAAAAAGGGGGGTGCAACACGAGGACTTCCCAGGGGGTCACCCATCCTAGTACTACTCTCGCCCAAGCACGCTTAACTGCGGAGTTCTGATGGGATCCGGTTCATTAGTGCTGGTATGATCGCACCCGAAATACTATCCATGTTTATTGTTTTTATGTGTTACAAGACGCAGAACCTCCTTTGTTTTGGTACGCGGGGCGTGGGACCCACGTGACCGATCGGCTCCGTTCCAAAAATACGAAAAGCATCAACCATGAACCGGAGGGCACCCGAGCATAGAAATAGCAAGAAAGAAAGGAAAAAAAGCAAAAAAACCGCACGTAAAATCTAAAAAAACGCAAACGGACAACGAAAAAGGGGGGTGCAACACGAGGACTTCCCAGGGGGTCACCCATCCTAGTACTACTCTCGCCCAAGCACGCTTAACTGCGGAGTTCTGATGGGATCTGGTGCATTAGTGCTGGTATGATCGCACCCGAAATACTATCCATGTTTATTGTTTTTATGTGTTACAAGACGCAGAACCTCCTTTGTTTTGGTACGCGGGGCGTGGGACCCACGTGACCGATCGGCTCCGTTCCAAAAATACGAAAAGCATCAACCATGAACCGGAGGGCACCCGAGCAAAGAAATAGCAAGAAAGAAAGGAAAAAAAAGCAAAAAAACCGCACGTAAAATCTAAAAAAACGCAAACGGACAACGAAAAAGGGGGGTGCAACACGAGGACTTCCCAGGGGGTCACCCATCCTAGTACTACTCTCGCCCAAGCACGCTTAACTGCGGAGTTCTGATGGGATCCGGTGCATTAGTGCTGGTATGATCGCACCCGAAATACTATCCATGTTTATTGTTTTTATGTGTTACAAGACGCAGAACCTCCTTTGTTTTGGTACGCGGGGCGTGGGACCCACGTGACCGATCGGCTCCGTTCCAAAAATACGAAAAGCATCAACCATGAACCGGAGGGCACCCGAGCAAAGAAATAGCAAGAAAGAAAGGAAAAAAAAAGCAAAAAAACCGCACGTAAAATCTAAAAAAACGCAAACGGACAACGAAAAAGGGGGGTGCAACAAGAGGACTTCCCAGGGGGTCACCCATCCTAGTACTACTCTCGCCCAAGCACGCTTAACTGCGGAGTTCTGATGGGATCCGGTGCATTAGTGCTGGTATGATCGCACCCGAAATACTATCCATGTTTATTGTTTTTATGTGTTACAAGACGCAGAACCTCCTTTGTTTTGGTACGCGGGGCGTGGGACCCACGTGACCGATCGGCTCCGTTCCAAAAATACGAAAAGCATCAACCATGAACCGGAGGGCACCCGAGCATAGAAATAGCAAGAAAGAAAGGAAAAAAAGCAAAAAAACCGCACGTAAAATCTAAAAAAACGCAAACGGACAACGAAAAAGGGGGGTGCAACACGAGGACTTCCCAGGGGGTCACCCATCCTAGTACTACTCTCGCCCAAGCACGCTTAACTGCGGAGTTCTGATGGGATCCGGTGCATTAGTGCTGGTATGATCGCACCCGAAATACTATCCATGTTTATTGTTTTTATGTGTTACAAGACGCAGAACCTCCTTTGTTTTGGTACGCGGGGCGTGGGACCCACGTGACCGATCGGCTCCGTTCCAAAAATACGAAAAGCATCAACCATGAACCGGAGGGCACCCGAGCATAGAAATAGCAAGAAAGAAAGGAAAAAAAGCAAAAAAACCGCACGTAAAATCTAAAAAAACGCAAACGGACAACGAAAAAGGGGGGTGCAACACGAGGACTTCCCAGGGGGTCACCCATCCTAGTACTACTCTCGCCCAAGCACGCTTAACTGCGGAGTTCTGATGGGATCCGGTGCATTAGTGCTGGTATGATCGCACCCGAAATACTATCCATGTTTATTGTTTTTATGTGTTACAAGACGCAGAACCTCCTTTGTTTTGGTACGCGGGGCGTGGGACCCACGTGACCGATCGGCTCCGTTCCAAAAATACGAAAAGCATCAACCATGAACCGGAGGGCACCCGAGCATAGAAATAGCAAGAAAGAAAGGAAAAAAAGCAAAAAAACCGCACGTAAAATCTAAAAAAACGCAAACGGACAACGAAAAAGGGGGGTGCAACACGAGGACTTCCCAGGGGGTCACCCATCCTAGTACTACTCTCGCCCAAGCACGCTTAACTGCGGAGTTCTGATGGGATCCGGTGCATTAGTGCTGGTATGATCGCACCCGAAATACTATCCATGTTTATTGTTTTTATGTGTTACAAGACGCAGAACCTCCTTTGTTTTGGTACGCGGGGCGTGGGACCCACGTGACCGATCGGCTCCGTTCCAAAAATACGAAAAGCATCAACCATGAACCGGAGGGCACCCGAGCATAGAAATAGCAAGAAAGAAAGGAAAAAAAGCAAAAAAACCGCACGTAAAATCTAAAAAAACGCAAACGGACAACGAAAAAGGGGGGTGCAACACGAGGACTTCCCAGGGGGTCACCCATCCTAGTACTACTCTCGCCCAAGCACGCTTAACTGCGGAGTTCTGATGGGATCCGGTGCATTAGTGCTGGTATGATCGCACCAGAAATACTATCCATGTTTATTGTTTTTATGTGTTACAAGACGCAGAACCTCCTTTGTTTTGGTACGCGGGGCGTGGGACCCACGTGACCGATCGGCTCCGTTCCAAAAATACGAAAAGCATCAACCATGAACCGGAGGGCACCCGAGCAAAGAAATAGCAAGAAAGAAAGGAAAAAAAAAGCAAAAAAACCGCACGTAAAATCTAAAAAAACGCAAACGGACAACGAAAAAGGGGGGTGCAACACGAGGACTTCCCAGGGGGTCACCCATCCTAGTACTACTCTCGCCCAAGCACGCTTAACTGCGGAGTTCTGATGGGATCCGGTGCATTAGTGCTGGTATGATCGCACCCGAAATACTATCCATGTTTATTGTTTTTATGTGTTACAAGACGCAGAACCTCCTTTGTTTTGGTACGCGGGGCGTGGGACCCACGTGACCGATCGGCTCCGTTCCAAAAATACGAAAAGCATCAACCATGAACCGGAGGGCACCCGAGCATAGAAATAGCAAGAAAGAAAGGAAAAAAAGCAAAAAAACCGCACGTAAAATCTAAAAAAACGCAAACGGACAACGAAAAAGGGGGGTGCAACACGAGGACTTCCCAGGGGGTCACCCATCCTAGTACTACTCTCGCCCAAGCACGCTTAACTGCGGAGTTCTGATGGGATCCGGTTCATTAGTGCTGGTATGATCGCACCCGAAATACTATCCATGTTTATTGTTTTTATGTGTTACAAGACGCAGAACCTCCTTTGTTTTGGTACGCGGGGCGTGGGACCCACGTGACCGATCGGCTCCGTTCCAAAAATACGAAAAGCATCAACCATGAACCGGAGGGCACCCGAGCATAGAAATAGCAAGAAAGAAAGGAAAAAAAGCAAAAAAACCGCACGTAAAATCTAAAAAAACGCAAACGGACAACGAAAAAGGGGGGTGCAACACGAGGACTTCCCAGGGGGTCACCCATCCTAGTACTACTCTCGCCCAAGCACGCTTAACTGCGGAGTTCTGATGGGATCTGGTGCATTAGTGCTGGTATGATCGCACCCGAAATACTATCCATGTTTATTGTTTTTATGTGTTACAAGACGCAGAACCTCCTTTGTTTTGGTACGCGGGGCGTGGGACCCACGTGACCGATCGGCTCCGTTCCAAAAATACGAAAAGCATCAACCATGAACCGGAGGGCACCCGAGCAAAGAAATAGCAAGAAAGAAAGGAAAAAAAAGCAAAAAAACCGCACGTAAAATCTAAAAAAACGCAAACGGACAACGAAAAAGGGGGGTGCAACACGAGGACTTCCCAGGGGGTCACCCATCCTAGTACTACTCTCGCCCAAGCACGCTTAACTGCGGAGTTCTGATGGGATCCGGTGCATTAGTGCTGGTATGATCGCACCCGAAATACTATCCATGTTTATTGTTTTTATGTGTTACAAGACGCAGAACCTCCTTTGTTTTGGTACGCGGGGCGTGGGACCCACGTGACCGATCGGCTCCGTTCCAAAAATACGAAAAGCATCAACCATGAACCGGAGGGCACCCGAGCATAGAAATAGCAAGAAAGAAAGGAAAAAAAGCAAAAAAACCGCACATAAAATCTAAAAAAACGCAAACGGACAACGAAAAAGGGGGGTGCAACACGAGGACTTCCCAGGGGGTCACCCATCCTAGTACTACTCTCGCCCAAGCACGCTTAACTGCGGAGTTCTGATGGGATCCGGTGCATTAGTGCTGGTATGATCGCACCCGAAATACTATCCATGTTTATTGTTTTTATGTGTTACAAGACGCAGAACCTCCTTTGTTTTGGTACGCGGGGCGTGGGACCCACGTGACCGATCGGCTCCGTTCCAAAAATACGAAAAGCATCAACCATGAACCGGAGGGCACCCGAGCAAAGAAATAGCAAGAAAGAAAGGAAAAAAAAGCAAAAAAACCGCACGTAAAATCTAAAAAAACGCAAACGGACAACGAAAAAGGGGGGTGCAACACGAGGACTTCCCAGGGGGTCACCCATCCTAGTACTACTCTCGCCCAAGCACGCTTAACTGCGGAGTTCTGATGGGATCCGGTGCATTAGTGCTGGTATGATCGCACCCGAAGTACTATCCATGTTTATTGTTTTTATGTGTTACAAGACGCAGAACCTCCTTTGTTTTGGTACGCGGGGCGTGGGACCCACGTGACCGATCGGCTCCGTTCCAAAAATACGAAAAGCATCAACCATGAACCGGAGGGCACCCGAGCATAGAAATAGCAAGAAAGAAAGGAAAAAAAGCAAAAAAACCGCACGTAAAATCTAAAAAAACGCAAACGGACAACGAAAAAGGGGGGTGCAACACGAGGACTTCCCAGGGGGTCACCCATCCTAGTACTACTCTCGCCCAAGCACGCTTAACTGCGGAGTTCTGATGGGATCCGGTGCATTAGTGCTGGTATGATCGCACCCGAAATACTATCCATGTTTATTGTTTTTATGTGTTACAAGACGCAGAACCTCCTTTGTTTTGGTACGCGGGGCGTGGGACCCACGTGACCGATCGGCTCCGTTCCAAAAATACGAAAAGCATCAACCATGAACCGGAGGGCACCCGAGCATAGAAATAGCAAGAAAGAAAGGAAAAAAAGCAAAAAACCGCACGTAAAATCTAAAAAAACGCAAACGGACAACGAAAAAGGGGGGTGCAACACGAGGACTTCCCAGGGGGTCACCCATCCTAGTACTACTCTCGCCCAAGCACGCTTAACTGCGGAGTTCTGATGGGATCCGGTGCATTAGTGCTGGTATGATCGCACCCGAAATACTATCCATGTTTATTGTTTTTATGTGTTACAAGACGCAGAACCTCCTTTGTTTTGGTACGCGGGGCGTGGGACCCACGTGACCGATCGGCTCCGTTCCAAAAATACGAAAAGCATCAACCATGAACCGGAGGGCACCCGAGCAAAGAAATAGCAAGAAAGAAAGGAAAAAAAAGCAAAAAAACCGCACGTAAAATCTAAAAAAACGCAAACGGACAACGAAAAAGGGGGGTGCAACACGAGGACTTCCCAGGGGGTCACCCATCCTAGTACTACTCTCGCCCAAGCACGCTTAACTGCGGAGTTCTGATGGGATCCGGTGCATTAGTGCTGGTATGATCGCACCCGAAATACTATCCATGTTTATTGTTTTTATGTGTTACAAGACGCAGAACCTCCTTTGTTTTGGTACGCGGGGCGTGGGACCCACGTGACCGATCGGCTCCGTTCCAAAAATACGAAAAGCATCAACCATGAACCGGAGGGCACCCGAGCATAGAAATAGCAAGAAAGAAAGGAAAAAAAAGCAAAAAAACCGCACGTAAAATCTAAAAAAACGCAAACGGACAACGAAAAAGGGGGGTGCAACACGAGGACTTCCCAGGGGGTCACCCATCCTAGTACTACTCTCGCCCAAGCACGCTTAACTGCGGAGTTCTGATGGGATCCGGTGCATTAGTGCTGGTATGATCGCACCCGAAATACTATCCATGTTTATTGTTTTTATGTGTTACAAGACGCAGAACCTCCTTTGTTTTGGTACGCGGGGCGTGGGACCCACGTGACCGATCGGCTCCGTTCCAAAAATACGAAAAGCATCAACCATGAACCGGAGGGCACCCGAGCATAGAAATAGCAAGAAAGAAAGGAAAAAAAGCAAAAAAACCGCACGTAAAATCTAAAAAAACGCAAACGGACAACGAAAAAGGGGGGTGCAACACGAGGACTTCCCAGGGGGTCACCCATCCTAGTACTACTCTCGCCCAAGCACGCTTAACTGCGGAGTTCTGATGGGATCCGGTGCATTAGTGCTGGTATGATCGCACCCGAAATACTATCCATGTTTATTGTTTTTATGTGTTACAAGACGCAGAACCTCCTTTGTTTTGGTACGCGGGGCGTGGGACCCACGTGACCGATCGGCTCCGTTCCAAAAATACGAAAAGCATCAACCATGAACCGGAGGGCACCCGAGCAAAGAAATAGCAAGAAAGAAAGGAAAAAAAAGCAAAAAAACCGCACGTAAAATCTAAAAAAACGCAAACGGACAACGAAAAAGGGGGGTGCAACACGAGGACTTCCCAGGGGGTCACCCATCCTAGTACTACTCTCGCCCAAGCACGCTTAACTGCGGAGTTCTGATGGGATCCGGTGCATTAGTGCTGGTATGATCGCACCCGAAATACTATCCATGTTTATTGTTTTTATGTGTTACAAGACGCAGAACCTCCTTTGTTTTGGTACGCGGGGCGTGGGACCCACGTGACCGATCGGCTCCGTTCCAAAAATACGAAAAGCATCAACCATGAACCGGAGGGCACCCGAGCATAGAAATAGCAAGAAAGAAAGGAAAAAAAAGCAAAAAAACCTCACGTAAAATCTAAAAAAACGCAAACGGACAACGAAAAAGGGGGGTGCAACACGAGGACTTCCCAGGGGGTCACCCATCCTAGTACTACTCTCGCTCAAGCACGCTTAACTGCGGAGTTCTAATGGGATCCGGTGCATTAGTGCTGGTATGATCGCACCCGAAATACTATCCATGTTTATTGTTTTTATGTGTTACAAGACGCAGAACCTCCTTTGTTTTGTTACGCGGGGCGTGGGACCCACGTGACCGATCGGCTCCGTTCCAAAAATACGAAAAGCATCAACCATGAACCGGAGGGCACCCGAGCATAGAAATAGCAAGAAAGAAAAGAAAAAAAGCAAAAAAACCGCACGTAAAATCTAAAAAAACGCAAACGGACAACGAAAAAGGGGGGTGCAACACGAGGACTTCCCAGGGGGTCACCCATCCTAGTACTACTCTCGCCCAAGCACGCTTAACTGCGGAGTTCTGATGGGATCCGGTGCATTAGTGCTGGTATGATCACACCCGAAATACTATCCATGTTTATTGTTTTTATGTGTTACAAGACGCAGAACCTCCTTTGTTTTGATACGCGGGGCGTGGGACCCACGTGACCGATCGGCTCCGTTCCAAAAATACGAAAAGCATCAACCATGAACCGGAGGGCACCCGAGCATAGAAATAGCAAGAAAGAAAGGAAAAAAAGCAAAAAAACCGCACGTAAAATCTAAAAAAACGCAAACGGACAACGAAAAAGGGGGGTGCAACACGAGGACTTCCCAGGGGGTCACCCATCCTAGTACTACTCTCGCCCAAGCACGCTTAACTGCGGAGTTCTGATGGGATCCGGTGCATTAGTGCTGGTATGATCGCACCCGAAATACTATCCATGTTTATTGTTTTTATGTGTTACAAGACGCAGAACCTCCTTTGTTTTGGTACGCGGGGCGTGGGACCCACGTGACCGATCGGCTCCGTTCCAAAAATACGAAAAGCATCAACCATGAACCGGAGGGCACCCGAGCATAGAAATAGCAAGAAAGAAAGGAAAAAAAAGCAAAAAAACCGCACGTAAAATCTAAAAAAACGCAAACGGACAACGAAAAAGGGGGGTGCAACACGAGGACTTCCCAGGGGGTCACCCATCCTAGTACTACTCTCGCCCAAGCACGCTTAACTGCGGAGTTCTGATGGGATCCGGTGCATTAGTGCTGGTATGATCGCACCCGAAATACTATCCATGTTTATTGTTTTTATGTGTTACAAGACGCAGAACCTCCTTTGTTTTGGTACGCGGGGCGTGGGACCCACGTGACCGATCGGCTCCGTTCCAAAAATACGAAAAGCATCAACCATGAACCGGAGGGCACCCGAGCATAGAAATAGCAAGAAAGAAAGGAAAAAAAGCAAAAAAACCGCACGTAAAATCTAAAAAAACGCAAACGGACAACGAAAAAGGGGGGTGCAACACGAGGACTTCCCAGGGGGTCACCCATCCTAGTACTACTCTCGCCCAAGCACGCTTAACTGCGGAGTTCTGATGGGATCCGGTGCATTAGTGCTGGTATGATCGCACCCGAAATACTATCCATGTTTATTGTTTTTATGTGTTACAAGACGCAGAACCTCCTTTGTTTTGGTACGCGGGGCGTGGGACCCACGTGACCGATCGGCTCCGTTCCAAAAATACGAAAAGCATCAACCATGAACCGGAGGGCACCCGAGCATAGAAATAGCAAGAAAGAAAGGAAAAAAAGCAAAAAAACCGCACGTAAAATCTAAAAAAACGCAAACGGACAACGAAAAAGGGGGGTGCAACACGAGGACTTCCCAGGGGGTCACCCATCCTAGTACTACTCTCGCCCAAGCACGCTTAACTGCGGAGTTCTGATGGGATCCGGTGCATTAGTGCTGGTATGATCGCACCCGAAATACTATCCATGTTTATTGTTTTTATGTGTTACAAGACGCAGAACCTCCTTTGTTTTGGTACGCGGGGCGTGGGACCCACGTGACCGATCGGCTCCGTTCCAAAAATACGAAAAGCATCAACCATGAACCGGAGGGCACCCGAGCATAGAAATAGCAAGAAAGAAAGGAAAAAAAAGCAAAAAAACCTCACGTAAAATCTAAAAAAACGCAAACGGACAACGAAAAAGGGGGGTGCAACACGAGGACTTCCCAGGGGGTCACCCATCCTAGTACTACTCTCGCTCAAGCACGCTTAACTGCGGAGTTCTAATGGGATCCGGTGCATTAGTGCTGGTATGATCGCACCCGAAATACTATCCATGTTTATTGTTTTTATGTGTTACAAGACGCAGAACCTCCTTTGTTTTGTTACGCGGGGCGTGGGACCCACGTGACCGATCGGCTCCGTTCCAAAAATACGAAAAGCATCAACCATGAACCGGAGGGCACCCGAGCATAGAAATAGCAAGAAAGAAAAGAAAAAAAGCAAAAAAACCGCACGTAAAATCTAAAAAAACGCAAACGGACAACGAAAAAGGGGGGTGCAACACGAGGACTTCCCAGGGGGTCACCCATCCTAGTACTACTCTCGCCCAAGCACGCTTAACTGCGGAGTTCTGATGGGATCCGGTGCATTAGTGCTGGTATGATCACACCCGAAATACTATCCATGTTTATTGTTTTTATGTGTTACAAGACGCAGAACCTCCTTTGTTTTGATACGCGGGGCGTGGGACCCACGTGACCGATCGGCTCCGTTCCAAAAATACGAAAAGCATCAACCATGAACCGGAGGGCACCCGAGCATAGAAATAGCAAGAAAGAAAGGAAAAAAAGCAAAAAAACCGCACGTAAAATCTAAAAAAACGCAAACGGACAACGAAAAAGGGGGGTGCAACACGAGGACTTCCCAGGGGGTCACCCATCCTAGTACTACTCTCGCCCAAGCACGCTTAACTGCGGAGTTCTGATGGGATCCGGTGCATTAGTGCTGGTATGATCGCACCCGAAATACTATCCATGTTTATTGTTTTTATGTGTTACAAGACGCAGAACCTCCTTTGTTTTGGTACGCGGGGCGTGGGACCCACGTGACCGATCGGCTCCGTTCCAAAAATACGAAAAGCATCAACCATGAACCGGAGGGCACCCGAGCATAGAAATAGCAAGAAAGAAAGGAAAAAAAAGCAAAAAAACCGCACGTAAAATCTAAAAAAACGCAAACGGACAACGAAAAAGGGGGGTGCAACACGAGGACTTCCCAGGGGGTCACCCATCCTAGTACTACTCTCGCCCAAGCACGCTTAACTGCGGAGTTCTGATGGGATCCGGTGCATTAGTGCTGGTATGATCGCACCCGAAATACTATCCATGTTTATTGTTTTTATGTGTTACAAGACGCAGAACCTCCTTTGTTTTGGTACGCGGGGCGTGGGACCCACGTGACCGATCGGCTCCGTTCCAAAAATACGAAAAGCATCAACCATGAACCGGAGGGCACCCGAGCATAGAAATAGCAAGAAAGAAAGGAAAAAAAGCAAAAAAACCGCACGTAAAATCTAAAAAAACGCAAACGGACAACGAAAAAGGGGGGTGCAACACGAGGACTTCCCAGGGGGTCACCCATCCTAGTACTACTCTCGCCCAAGCACGCTTAACTGCGGAGTTCTGATGGGATCCGGTGCATTAGTGCTGGTATGATCGCACCCGAAATACTATCCATGTTTATTGTTTTTATGTGTTACAAGACGCAGAACCTCCTTTGTTTTGGTACGCGGGGCGTGGGACCCACGTGACCGATCGGCTCCGTTCCAAAAATACGAAAAGCATCAACCATGAACCGGAGGGCACCCGAGCAAAGAAATAGCAAGAAAGAAAGGAAAAAAAAGCAAAAAAACCGCACGTAAAATCTAAAAAAACGCAAACGGACAACGAAAAAGGGGGGTGCAACACGAGGACTTCCCAGGGGGTCACCCATCCTAGTACTACTCTCGCCCAAGCACGCTTAACTGCGGAGTTCTGATGGGATCCGGTGCATTAGTGCTGGTATGATCGCACCCGAAATACTATCCATGTTTATTGTTTTTATGTGTTACAAGACGCAGAACCTCCTTTGTTTTGGTACGCGGGGCGTGGGACCCACGTGACCGATCGGCTCCGTTCCAAAAATACGAAAAGCATCAACCATGAACCGGAGGGCACCCGAGCATAGAAATAGCAAGAAAGAAAGGAAAAAAAAGCAAAAAAACCTCACGTAAAATCTAAAAAAACGCAAACGGACAACGAAAAAGGGGGGTGCAACACGAGGACTTCCCAGGGGGTCACCCATCCTAGTACTACTCTCGCTCAAGCACGCTTAACTGCGGAGTTCTAATGGGATCCGGTGCATTAGTGCTGGTATGATCGCACCCGAAATACTATCCATGTTTATTGTTTTTATGTGTTACAAGACGCAGAACCTCCTTTGTTTTGTTACGCGGGGCGTGGGACCCACGTGACCGATCGGCTCCGTTCCAAAAATACGAAAAGCATCAACCATGAACCGGAGGGCACCCGAGCATAGAAATAGCAAGAAAGAAAAGAAAAAAAGCAAAAAAACCGCACGTAAAATCTAAAAAAACGCAAACGGACAACGAAAAAGGGGGGTGCAACACGAGGACTTCCCAGGGGGTCACCCATCCTAGTACTACTCTCGCCCAAGCACGCTTAACTGCGGAGTTCTGATGGGATCCGGTGCATTAGTGCTGGTATGATCACACCCGAAATACTATCCATGTTTATTGTTTTTATGTGTTACAAGACGCAGAACCTCCTTTGTTTTGATACGCGGGGCGTGGGACCCACGTGACCGATCGGCTCCGTTCCAAAAATACGAAAAGCATCAACCATGAACCGGAGGGCACCCGAGCATAGAAATAGCAAGAAAGAAAGGAAAAAAAGCAAAAAAACCGCACGTAAAATCTAAAAAAACGCAAACGGACAACGAAAAAGGGGGGTGCAACACGAGGACTTCCCAGGGGGTCACCCATCCTAGTACTACTCTCGCCCAAGCACGCTTAACTGCGGAGTTCTGATGGGATCCGGTGCATTAGTGCTGGTATGATCGCACCCGAAATACTATCCATGTTTATTGTTTTTATGTGTTACAAGACGCAGAACCTCCTTTGTTTTGGTACGCGGGGCGTGGGACCCACGTGACCGATCGGCTCCGTTCCAAAAATACGAAAAGCATCAACCATGAACCGGAGGGCACCCGAGCATAGAAATAGGAAGAAAGAAAGGAAAAAAAAGCAAAAAAACCGCACGTAAAATCTAAAAAAACGCAAACGGACAACGAAAAAGGGGGGTGCAACACGAGGACTTCCCAGGGGGTCACCCATCCTAGTACTACTCTCGCCCAAGCACGCTTAACTGCGGAGTTCTGATGGGATCCGGTGCATTAGTGCTGGTATGATCGCACCCGAAATACTATCCATGTTTATTGTTTTTATGTGTTACAAGACGCAGAACCTCCTTTGTTTTGGTACGCGGGGCGTGGGACCCACGTGACCGATCGGCTCCGTTCCAAAAATACGAAAAGCATCAACCATGAACCGGAGGGCACCCGAGCATAGAAATAGCAAGAAAGAAAGGAAAAAAAGCAAAAAAACCGCACGTAAAATCTAAAAAAACGCAAACGGACAACGAAAAAGGGGGGTGCAACACGAGGACTTCCCAGGGGGTCACCCATCCTAGTACTACTCTCGCCCAAGCACGCTTAACTGCGGAGTTCTGATGGGATCCGGTGCATTAGTGCTGGTATGATCGCACCCGAAATACTATCCATGTTTATTGTTTTTATGTGTTACAAGACGCAGAACCTCCTTTGTTTTGGTACGCGGGGCGTGGGACCCACGTGACCGATCGGCTCCGTTCCAAAAATACGAAAAGCATCAACCATGAACCGGAGGGCACCCGAGCATAGAAATAGCAAGAAAGAAAGGAAAAAAAGCAAAAAAACCGCACGTAAAATCTAAAAAAACGCAAACGGACAACGAAAAAGGGGGGTGCAACACGAGGACTTCCCAGGGGGTCACCCATCCTAGTACTACTCTCGCCCAAGCACGCTTAACTGCGGAGTTCTGATGGGATCCGGTGCATTAGTGCTGGTATGATCGCACCCGAAATACTATCCATGTTTATTGTTTTTATGTGTTACAAGACGCAGAACCTCCTTTGTTTTGGTACGCGGGGCGTGGGACCCACGTGACCGATCGGCTCCGTTCCAAAAATACGAAAAGCATCAACCATGAACCGGAGGGCACCCGAGCATAGAAATAGCAAGAAAGAAAGGAAAAAAAGCAAAAAAACCGCACGTAAAATCTAAAAAAACGCAAACGGACAACGAAAAAGGGGGGTGCAACACGAGGACTTCCCAGGGGGTCACCCATCCTAGTACTACTCTCGCCCAAGCACGCTTAACTGCGGAGTTCTGATGGGATCTGGTGCATTAGTGCTGGTATGATCGCACCCGAAATACTATCCATGTTTATTGTTTTTATGTGTTACAAGACGCAGAACCTCCTTTGTTTTGGTACGCGGGGCGTGGGACCCACGTGACCGATCGGCTCCGTTCCAAAAATACGAAAAGCATCAACCATGAACCGGAGGGCACCCGAGCAAAGAAATAGCAAGAAAGAAAGGAAAAAAAAGCAAAAAAACCGCACGTAAAATCTAAAAAAACGCAAACGGACAACGAAAAAGGGGGGTGCAACACGAGGACTTCCCAGGGGGTCACCCATCCTAGTACTACTCTCGCCCAAGCACGCTTAACTGCGGAGTTCTGATGGGATCCGGTGCATTAGTGCTGGTATGATCGCACCCGAAATACTATCCATGTTTATTGTTTTTATGTGTTACAAGACGCAGAACCTCCTTTGTTTTGGTACGGGGGGCGTGGGACCCACGTGACCGATCGGCTACGTTCCAAAAATACGAAAAGCATCAACCATGAACCGGAGGGCACCCGAGCATAGAAATAGCAAGAAAGAAAGGAAAAAAAGCAAAAAAACCGCACGTAAAATCTAAAAAAACGCAAACGGACAACGAAAAAGGGGGGTGCAACACGAGGACTTCCCAGGGGGTCACCCATCCTAATACAACTCTCGCCCAAGCACGCTTAACTGCGGAGTTATGATGGGATCCGGTGCATTAGTGCTGGTATGATCGCACCCGAAATACTATCCATGTTTATTGTTTTTATGTGTTACAAGACGCAGAACCTCCTTTGTTTTGGTACGCGGGGCATGGGACCCACGTGACCGATCGGCTCCGTTCCAAAAATACGAAAAGCATCAACCATGAACCGGAGGGCACCCGAGCATAGAAATAGCAAGAAAGAAAGGAAAAAAAGCAAAAAAACCGCACGTAAAATCTAAAAAAACCCAAACGGACAACGAAAAAGAGGGGTGCAACACGAGGACTTCCCAGGGGGTCACCCATCCTAGTACTACTCTCGCCCAAGCACGCTTAACTGCGGAGTTCTGATGGGATCCGGTGCATTAGTGCTGGTATGATCGCACCCGAAATACTATCCATGTTTATTGTTTTTATGTGTTACAAGACGCAGAACCTCCTTTGTTTTGGTACGCGGGGCGTGGGACCCACGTGACCGATCGGCTCCGTTCCAAAAATACGAAAAGCATCAACCATGAACCGGAGGGCACCCGAGCATAGAAATAGCAAGAAAGAAAGGAAAAAAAGCAAAAAAACCGCACGTAAAATCTAAAAAAACGCAAACGGACAACGAAAAAGGGGGGTGCAACACGAGGACTTCCCAGGGGGTCACCCATCCTAGTACTACTCTCGCCCAAGCACGCTTAACTGCGGAGTTCTGATGGGATCCGGTGCATTAGTGCTGGTATGATCGCACCCGAAATACTATCCATGTTTATTGTTTTTATGTGTTACAAGACGCAGAACCTCCTTTGTTTTGGTACGCGGGGCGTGGGACCCACGTGACCGATCGGCTCCGTTCCAAAAATACGAAAAGCATCAACCATGAACCGGAGGGCACCCGAGCATAGAAATAGCAAGAAAGAAAGGAAAAAAAGCAAAAAAACCGCACGTAAAATCTAAAAAAACGCAGGACTTCCCAGGGGATCACCCATCCTAATACTACTCTCGCCCAAGCACGCTTAACTGCGGAGTTCTGATGGGATCCGGTGCATTAGTGCTGGTATGATCGCACCCGAAATACTATCCATGTTTATTGTTTTTATGTGTTACAAGACGCAGAACCTCCTTTGTTTTGGTACGCGGGGCGTGGGACCCACGTGACCGATCGGCTCCGTTCCAAAAATACGAAAAGCATCAACCATGAACCGGAGGGCACCCGAGCATAGAAATAGCAAGAAAGAAAGGAAAAAAAGCAGAAAAACCGCACGTAAAATCTAAAAAAACGCAAACGGACAACGAAAAAGGGGGGTGCAACACGAGGACTTCCCAGGGGGTCACCCATCCTAGTACTACTCTCGCCCAAGCACGCTTAACTGCGGAGTTCTGATGGGATCCGGTGCATTAGTGCTGGTATGATCGCACCCGAAATACTATCCATGTTTATTGTTTTTATGTGTTACAAGACGCAGAACCTCCTTTGTTTTGGTACGCGGGGCGTGGGACCCACGTGACCGATCGGCTCCGTTCCAAAAATACGAAAAGCATCAACCATGAACCGGAGGGCACCCAAGCATAGAAATAGCAAGAAAGAAAGGAAAAAAAGCAAAAAAAACCGCACGTAAAATCTAAAAAAACGCAAACGGACAACGAAAAAGGGGGGTGCAACACGAGGACTTCCCAGGGGGTCACCCATCCTAGTACTACTCTCGCCCAAGCACGCTTAACTGCGGAGTTCTGATGGGATCCGGTGCATTAGTGCTGGTATGACCGCACCCGAAATACTATCCATGTTTATTGTTTTTATGTGTTACAAGACGCAGAACCTCCTTTGTTTTGGTACGCGGGGCGTGGGACCCACGTGACCGATCGGCTCCGTTCCAAAAATACGAAAAGTATCAACCATGAACCGGAGGGCACCCGAGCATAGAAATAGCAAGAAAGAAAGGAAAAAAAAGCAAAAAAACCGCACGTAAAATCTAAAAAAACGCAAACGGACAACGAAAAAGGGGGGTGCAACACGAGGACTTCCCAGGGGGTCACCCATCCTAGTACTACTCTCGCCCAAGCACGCTTAACTGCGGAGTTCTGATGGGATCCGGTGCATTAGTGCTGGTATGATCGCACCCGAAATACTATCCATGTTTATTGTTTTTATGTGTTACAAGACGCAGAACCTCCTTTGTTTTGGTACGCGGGGCGTGGGACCCACGTGACCGATCGGCTCCGTTCCAAAAATACGAAAAGCATCAACCATGAACCGGAGGGCACCCGAGCATAGAAATAGCAAGAAAGAAAGGAAAAAAAGCAAAAAAACCGCACGTAAAATCTAAAAAAACGCAAACGGACAACGAAAAAGGGGGGTGCAACACGAGGACTTCCCAGGGGGTCACCCATCCTAGTACTACTCTCGCCCAAGCACGCTTAACTGCGGAGTTCTGATGGGATCCGGTGCATTAGTGCTGGTATGATCGCACCCGAAATACTATCCATGTTTATTGTTTTTATGTGTTACAAGACGCAGAACCTCCTTTGTTTTGGTACGCGGGGCGTGGGACCCACGTGACCGATCGGCTCCGTTCCAAAAATACGAAAAGCATCAACCATGAACCGGAGGGCACCCGAGCATAGAAATAACAAGAAAGAAAGGAAAAAAAGCAAAAAAACCGCACGTAAAATCTAAAAAAACGCAAACGGACAACGAAAAAGGGGGGTGCAACACGAGGACTTCCCAGGGGGTCACCCATCCTAGTACTACTCTCGCCCAAGCACGCTTAACTGCGGAGTTCTGATGGGATCCGGTGCATTAATGCTGGTATGATCGCACCCGAAATACTATCCATGTTTATTGTTTTTATGTGTTACAAGACGCAGAACCTCCTTTGTTTTGGTACGCGGGGCGTGGGACCCACGTGACCGATCGGCTCCGTTCCAAAAATACGAAAAGCATCAACCATGAACCGGAGGGCACCCGAGCATAGAAATAACAAGAAAGAAAGGAAAAAAAGCAAAAAAACCGCACGTAAAATCTAAAAAAACGCAAACGGACAACGAAAAAGGGGGTGCAACACGAGGACTTCCCAGGGGGTCACCCATCCTAGTACTACTCTCGCCCAAGCACGCTTAACTGCGGAGTTCTGATGGGATCCGGTGCATTAGTGCTGGTATGATCGCACCCGAAATACTATCCATGTTTATTGTTTTTATGTGTTACAAGACGCAGAACCTCCTTTGTTTTGGTACGCGGGGCGTGGGACCCACGTGACCGATCGGCTCCGTTCCAAAAATACGAAAAGCATCAACCATGAACCGGAGGGCACCCGAGCATAGAAATAGCAAGAAAGAAAGGAAAAAAAGCAAAAAAACCGCACGTAAAATCTAAAAAAACGCAAATGGACAACGAAAAAGGGGGGGTGCAACACGAGGACTTCCCAGGGGGTCACCCATCCTAGTACTACTCTCGCCCAAGCACGCTTAACTGCGGAGTTCTGATGGGATCCGGTGCATTAGTGCTGGTATGATCGCACCCGAAATACTATCCATGTTTATTGTTTTTATGTGTTACAAGACGCAGAACCTCCTTTGTTTTGGTACGCGGGGCGTGGGACCCACGTGACCGATCGGCTCCGTTCCAAAAATACGAAAAGCATCAACCATGAACCGGAGGGCACCCGAGCATAGAAATAACAAGAAAGAAAGGAAAAAAAGCAAAAAAACCGCACGTAAAATCTAAAAAAAACGCAAACGGACAACGAAAAAGGGGGGTGCAACACGAGGACTTCCCAGGGGGTCACCCATCCTAGTACTACTCTCGCCCAAGCACGCTTAACTGCGGAGTTCTGATGGGATCCGGTGCATTAGTGCTGGTATGATCGCACCCGAAATACTATCCATGTTTATTGTTTTTATGTGTTACAAGACGCAGAACCTCCTTTGTTTTGGTACGCGGGGCGTGGGACCCACGTGACCGATCGGCTCCGTTCCAAAATTACGAAAAGCATCAACCATGAACCGGAGGGCACCCGAGCATAGAAATAGCAAGAAAGAAAGGAAAAAAAGCAAAAAAAACCGCACGTAAAATCTAAAAAAACGCAAACGGACAACGAAAAAGGGGGGTGCAACACGAGGACTTCCCAGGGGGTCACCCATCCTAGTACTACTCTCGCCCAAGCACGCTTAACTGCGGAGTTCTGATGGGATCCGGTGCATTAGTGCTGGTATGATCGCACCCGAAATACTATCCATGTTTATTGTTTTTATGTGTTACAAGACGCAGAACCTCCTTTGTTTTGGTACGCGGGGCGTGGGACCCACGTGACCGATCGGCTCCGTTCCAAAAATACGAAAAGCATCAACCATGAACCGGAGGGCACCCGAGCATAGAAATAGCAAGAAAGAAAGGAAAAAAAAAGCAAAAAAAACCGCACGTAAAATCTAAAAAAACGCAAACGGACAACGAAAAAGGGGGGTGCAACACGAGGACTTCCCAGGGGGTCACCCATCCTAGTACTACTCTCGCCCAAGCACGCTTAACTGCGGAGTTCTGATGGGATCCGGTGCATTAGTGCTGGTATGATCGCACCCGAAATACTATCCATGTTTATTGTTTTTATGTGTTACAAGACGCAGAACCTCCTTTGTTTTGGTACGCGGGGCGTGGGACCCACGTGACCGATCGGCTCCGTTCCAAAAATACGAAAAGCATCAACCATGAACCGGAGGGCACCCGAGCATAGAAATAACAAGAAAGAAAGGAAAAAAAGCAAAAAAACCGCACGTAAAATCTAAAAAAACGCAAACGGACAACGAAAAAGGGGGTGCAACACGAGGACTTCCCAGGGGGTCACCCATCCTAGTACTACTCTCGCCCAAGCACGCTTAACTGCGGAGTTCTGATGGGATCCGGTGCATTAGTGCTGGTATGATCGCACCCGAAATACTATCCATGTTTATTGTTTTTATGTGTTACAAGACGCAGAACCTCCTTTGTTTTGGTACGCGGGGCGTGGGACCCACGTGACCGATCGGCTCCGTTCCAAAAATACGAAAAGCATCAACCATGAACCGGAGGGCACCCGAGCATAGAAATAGCAAGAAAGAAAGGAAAAAAAGCAAAAAAAACCGCACGTAAAATCTAAAAAAACGCAAACGGACAACGAAAAAGGGGGGTGCAACACGAGGACTTCCCAGGGGGTCACCCATCCTAGTACTACTCTCGCCCAAGCACGTTTAACTGCGGAGTTCTGATGGGATCCGGTGCATTAGTGCTGGTATGATCGCACCCGAAATACTATCCATGTTTATTGTTTTTATGTGTTACAAGACGCAGAACCTCCTTTGTTTTGGTACGCGGGGCGTGGGACCCACGTGACCGATCGGCACCGTTCCAAAAATACGAAAAGCATCAACCATGAACCGGAGGGCACCCGAGCATAGAAATAGCAAGAAAGAAAGGAAAAAAAGCAAAAAAAACCGCACGTAAAATCTAAAAAAACGCAAACGGACAACGAAAAAGGGGGGTGCAACACGAGGACTTCCCAGGGGGTCACCCATCCTAGTACTACTCTCGCCCAAGCACGCTTAACTGCGGAGTTCTGATGGGATCCGGTGCATTAGTGCTGGTATGATCGCACCCGAAATACTATCCATGTTTATTGTTTTTATGTGTTACAAGACGCAGAACCTCCTTTGTTTTGGTACGCGGGGCGTGGGACCCACGTGACCGATCGGCTCCGTTCCAAAAATACGAAAAGCATCAACCATGAACCGGAGGGCACCCGAGCATAGAAATAGCAAGAAAGAAAGGAAAAAAAGCAAAAAAACCGCACGTAAAATCTAAAAAAACGCAAACGGACAACGAAAAAGGGGGGGTGCAACACGAGGACTTCCCAGGGGGTCACCCATCCTAGTACTACTCTCGCCCAAGCACGCTTAACTGCGGAGTTCTGATGGGATCCGGTGCATTAGTGCTGGTATGATCGCACCCGAAATACTATCCATGTTTATTGTTTTTATGTGTTACAAGACGCAGAACCTCCTTTGTTTTGGTACGCGGGGCGTGGGACCCACGTGACCGATCGGCTCCGTTCCAAAAATACGAAAAGCATCAACCATGAACCGGAGGGCACCCGAGCATAGAAATAACAAGAAAGAAAGGAAAAAAAGCAAAAAAACCGCACGTAAAATCTAAAAAAAACGCAAACGGACAACGAAAAAGGGGGGTGCAACACGAGGACTTCCCAGGGGGTCACCCATCCTAGTACTACTCTCGCCCAAGCACGCTTAACTG
This sequence comes from Lactuca serriola, assembly GCF_051521515.1. Classification (NCBI taxonomy): domain Eukaryota; kingdom Viridiplantae; phylum Streptophyta; class Magnoliopsida; order Asterales; family Asteraceae; genus Lactuca; species Lactuca serriola. Next base: position 202,992,494 of record NC_136408.1, read on the forward strand.
CGGAGTTCTGATGGGATCCGGTGCATTAGTGCTGGTATGATCGCACCCGAAATACTATCCATGTTTATTGTTTTTATGTGTTACAAGACGCAGAACCTCCTTTGTTTTGGTACGCGGGGCGTGGGACCCACGTGACCGATCGGCTCCGTTCCAAAATTACGAAAAGCATCAACCATGAACCGGAGGGCACCCGAGCATAGAAATAGCAAGAAAGAAAGGAAAAAAAGCAAAAAAAACCGCACGTAAAATCTAAAAAAACGCAAACGGACAACGAAAAAGGGGGGTGCAACACGAGGACTTCCCAGGGGGTCACCCATCCTAGTACTACTCTCGCCCAAGCACGTTTAACTGCGGAGTTCTGATGGGATCCGGTGCATTAGTGCTGGTATGATCGCACCCGAAATACTATCCATGTTTATTGTTTTTATGTGTTACAAGACGCAGAACCTCCTTTGTTTTGGTACGCGGGGCGTGGGACCCACGTGACCGATCGGCTCCGTTCCAAAAATACGAAAAGCATCAACCATGAACCGGAGGGCACCCGAGCATAGAAATAGCAAGAAAGAAAGGAAAAAAAGCAAAAAAACCGCACGTAAAATCTAAAAAAACGCAAACGGACAACGAAAAAGGGGGGTGCAACACGAGGACTTCCCAGGGGGTCACCCATCCTAGTACTACTCTCGCCCAAGCACGCTTAACTGCGGAGTTCTGATGGGATCCGGTGCATTAGTGCTGGTATGATCGCACCCGAAATACTATCCATGTTTATTGTTTTTATGTGTTACAAGACGCAGAACCTCCTTTGTTTTGGTACGCGGGGCGTGGGACCCACGTGACCGATCGGCTCCGTTCCAAAAATACGAAAAGCATCAACCATGAACCGGAGGGCACCCGAGCATAGAAATAGCAAGAAAGAAAGGAAAAAAAGCAAAAAAAACCGCACGTAAAATCTAAAAAAACGCAAACGGACAACGAAAAAGGGGGGTGCAACACGAGGACTTCCCAGGGGGTCACCCATCCTAGTACTACTCTCGCCCAAGCACGTTTAACTGCGGAGTTCTGATGGGATCCGGTGCATTAGTGCTGGTATGATCGCACCCGAAATATTATCCATGTTTATTGTTTTTATGTGTTACAAGACGCAGAACCTCCTTTGTTTTGGTACGCGGGGCGTGGGACCCACGTGACCGATCGGCTCCGTTCCAAAAATACGAAAAGCATCAACCATGAACCGGAGGGCACCCGAGCATAGAAATAGCAAGAAAGAAAGGAAAAAAAGCAAAAAAAACCGCACGTAAAATCTAAAAAAACGCAAACGGACAACGAAAAAGGGGGGTGCAACACGAGGACTTCCCAGGGGGTCACCCATCCTAGTACTACTCTCGCCCAAGCACGCTTAACTGCGGAGTTCTGATGGGATCCGGTGCATTAGTGCTGGTATGATCGCACCCGAAATACTATCCATGTTTATTGTTTTTATGTGTTACAAGACGCAGAACCTCCTTTGTTTTGGTACGCGGGGCGTGGGACCCACGTGACCGATCGGCTCCGTTCCAAAAATACGAAAAGCATCAACCATGAACCGGAGGGCACCCGAGCATAGAAATAGCAAGAAAGAAAGGAAAAAAAAGCAAAAAAAACCGCACGTAAAATCTAAAAAAACGCAAACGGACAACGAAAAAGGGGGTGCAACACGAGGACTTCCTAGGGGGTCACCCATCCTAGTACTACTCTCGCCCAAGCACGCTTAACTGCGGAGTTCTGATGGGATCCGGTGCATTAGTGCTGGTATGATCGCACCCGAAATACTATCCATGTTTATTGTTTTTATGTGTTACAAGACGCAGAACCTCCTTTGTTTTGGTACGCGGGGCGTGGGACCCACGTGACCGATCGGCTCCGTTCCAAAAATACGAAAAGCATCAACCATGAACCGGAGGGCACCCGAGCATAGAAATAGCAAGAAAGAAAGGAAAAAAAGCAAAAAAACCGCACGTAAAATCTAAAAAAACGCAAACGGACAACGAAAAAGGGGGGTGCAACACGAGGACTTCCCAGGGGGTCACCCATCCTAGTACTACTCTCGCCCAAGCACGCTTAACTGCGGAGTTCTGATGGGATCCGGTGCATTAGTGCTGGTATGATCGCACCCGAAATACTATCCATGTTTATTGTTTTTATGTGTTACAAGACGCAGAACCTCCTTTGTTTTGGTACGCGGGGCGTGGGACCCACGTGACCGATCGGCTCCGTTCCAAAAATACGAAAAGCATCAACCATGAACCGGAGGGCACCCGAGCATAGAAATAACAAGAAAGAAAGGAAAAAAAAGCAAAAAAACCGCACGTAAAATCTAAAAAAACGCAAACGGACAACGAAAAAGGGGGGTGCAACACGAGGACTTCCCAGGGGGTCACCCATCCTAGTACTACTCTCGCCCAAGCACGCTTAACTGCGGAGTTCTGATGGGATCCGGTGCATTAGTGCTGGTATGATCGCACCCGAAATACTATCCATGTTTATTGTTTTTATGTGTTACAAGACGCAGAACCTCCTTTGTTTTGGTACGCGGGGCGTGGGACCCACGTGACCGATCGGCTCCGTTCCAAAAATACGAAAAGCATCAACCATGAACCGGAGGGCACCCGAGCATAGAAATAGCAAGAAAGAAAGGAAAAAAAGCAAAAAAAACCGCACGTAAAATCTAAAAAAACGCAAACGGACAACGAAAAAGGGGGGTGCAACACGAGGACTTCCCAGGGGGTCACCCATCCTAGTACTACTCTCGCCCAAGCACGTTTAACTGCGGAGTTCTGATGGGATCCGGTGCATTAGTGCTGGTATGATCGCACCCGAAATATTATCCATGTTTATTGTTTTTATGTGTTACAAGACGCAGAACCTCCTTTGTTTTGGTACGCGGGGCGTGGGACCCACGTGACCGATCGGCTCCGTTCCAAAAATACGAAAAGCATCAACCATGAACCGGAGGGCACCCGAGCATAGAAATAGCAAGAAAGAAAGGAAAAAAAGCAAAAAAAACCGCACGTAAAATCTAAAAAAACGCAAACGGACAACGAAAAAGGGGGGTGCAACACGAGGACTTCCCAGGGGGTCACCCATCCTAGTACTACTCTCGCCCAAGCACGCTTAACTGCGGAGTTCTGATGGGATCCGGTGCATTAGTGCTGGTATGATCGCACCCGAAATACTATCCATGTTTATTGTTTTTATGTGTTACAAGACGCAGAACCTCCTTTGTTTTGGTACGCGGGGCGTGGGACGCACGTGACCGATCGGCTCCGTTCCAAAAATACGAAAAGCATCAACCATGAACCGGAGGGCACCCGAGCATAGAAATAGCAAGAAAGAAAGGAAAAAAAAAAGCAAAAAAAACCGCACGTAAAATCTAAAAAAACGCAAACGGACAACGAAAAAGGGGGTGCAACACGAGGACTTCCCAGGGGGTCACCCATCCTAGTACTACTCTCGCCCAAGCACGCTTAACTGCGGAGTTCTGATGGGATCCGGTGCATTAGTGCTGGTATGATCGCACCCGAAATACTATCCATGTTTATTGTTTTTATGTGTTACAAGACGCAGAACCTCCTTTGTTTTGGTACGCGGGGCGTGGGACCCACGTGACCGATCGGCTCCGTTCCAAAAATACGAAAAGCATCAACCATGAACCGGAGGGCACCCGAGCATAGAAATAGCAAGAAAGAAAGGAAAAAAAAGCAAAAAAAAACCGCACGTAAAATCTAAAAAAACGCAAACGGACAACGAAAAAGGGGGTGCAACACGAGGACTTCCCAGGGGGTCACCCATCCTAGTACTACTCTCGCCCAAGCACGCTTAACTGCGGAGTTCTGATGGGATCCGGTGCATTAGTGCTGGTATGATCGCACCCGAAATACTATCCATGTTTATTGTTTTTATGTGTTACAAGACGCAGAACCTCCTTTGTTTTGGTACGCGGGGCGTGGGACCCACGTGACCGATCGGCTCCGTTCCAAAAATACGAAAAGCATCAACCATGAACCGGAGGGCACCCGAGCATAGAAATAGCAAGAAAGAAAGGAAAAAAAGCAAAAAAAACCGCACGTAAAATCTAAAAAAACGCAAACGGACAACGAAAAAGGGGGGTGCAACACGAGGACTTCCCAGGGGGTCACCCATCCTAGTACTACTCTCGCCCAAGCACGCTTAACTGCGGAGTTCTGATGGGATCCGGTGCATTAGTGCTGGTATGATCGCACCCGAAATACTATCCATGTTTATTGTTTTTATGTGTTACAAGACGCAGAACCTCCTTTGTTTTGGTACGCGGGGCGTGGGACGCACGTGACCGATCGGCTCCGTTCCAAAAATACGAAAAGCATCAACCATGAACCGGAGGGCACCCGAGCATAGAAATAGCAAGAAAGAAAGGAAAAAAAAGCAAAAAAAACCGCACGTAAAATCTAAAAAAACGCAAACGGACAACGAAAAAGGGGGTGCAACACGAGGACTTCCCAGGGGGTCACCCATCCTAGTACTACTCTCGCCCAAGCACGCTTAACTGCGGAGTTCTGATGGGATCCGGTGCATTAGTGCTGGTATGATCGCACCCGAAATACTATCCATGTTTATTGTTTTTATGTGTTACAAGACGCAGAACCTCCTTTGTTTTGGTACGCGGGGCGTGGGACCCACGTGACCGATCGGCTCCGTTCCAAAAATACGAAAAGCATCAACCATGAACCGGAGGGCACCCGAGCATAGAAATAGCAAGAAAGAAAGGAAAAAAAAGCAAAAAAAAACCGCACGTAAAATCTAAAAAAACGCAAACGGACAACGAAAAAGGGGGTGCAACACGAGGACTTCCCAGGGGGTCACCCATCCTAGTACTACTCTCGCCCAAGCACGCTTAACTGCGGAGTTCTGATGGGATCCGGTGCATTAGTGCTGGTATGATCGCACCCGAAATACTATCCATGTTTATTGTTTTTATGTGTTACAAGACGCAGAACCTCCTTTGTTTTGGTACGCGGGGCGTGGGACCCACGTGACCGATCGGCTCCGTTCCAAAAATACGAAAAGCATCAACCATGAACCGGAGGGCACCCGAGCATAGAAATAGCAAGAAAGAAAGGAAAAAAAGCAAAAAAAACCGCACGTAAAATCTAAAAAAACGCAAACGGACAACGAAAAAGGGGGGTGCAACACGAGGACTTCCCAGGGGGTCACCCATCCTAGTACTACTCTCGCCCAAGCACGCTTAACTGCGGAGTTCTGATGGGATCCGGTGCATTAGTGCTGGTATGATCGCACCCGAAATACTATCCATGTTTATTGTTTTTATGTGTTACAAGACGCAGAACCTCATTTGTTTTGGTATGCGGGGCGTGGGACCCACGTGACCGATCGGCTCCGTTCCAAAAATACGAAAAGCATCAACCATGAACCGGAGGGCACCCGAGCATAGAAATAGCAAGAAAGAAAGGAAAAAAAGCAAAAAAACCGCACGTAAAATCTAAAAAAACGCAAACGGACAACGAAAAAGGGGGGTGCAACACGAGGACTTCCCAGGGGGTCACCCATCCTAGTACTACTCTCGCCCAAGCACGCTTAACTGCGGAGTTCTGATGGGATACGGTGCATTAGTGCTGGTATGATCGCACCCGAAATACTATCCATGTTTATTGTTTTTATGTGTTACAAGACGCAGAACCTCCTTTGTTTTGGTACGCGGGGCGTGGGACGCACGTGACCGATCGGCTCCGTTCCAAAAATACGAAAAGCATCAACCATGAACCGGAGGGCACCCGAGCATAGAAATAGCAAGAAAGAAAGGAAAAAAAGCAAAAAAAAAACCGCACGTAAAATCTAAAAAAACGCAAACGGACAACGAAAAAGGGGGGTGCAACACGAGGACTTCCCAGGGGGTCACCCATCCTAGTACTACTCTCGCCCAAGCACGTTTAACTGCGGAGTTCTGATGGGATCCGGTGCATTAGTGCTGGTATGATCGCACCCGAAATACTATCCATGTTTATTGTTTTTATGTGTTACAAGACGCAGAACCTCCTTTGTTTTGGTACGCGGGGCGTGGGACCCACGTGACCGATCGGCTTCGTTCCAAAAATACGAAAAGCATCAACCATGAACCGGAGGGCACCCGAGCATAGAAATAGCAAGAAAGAAAGGAAAAAAAGCAAAAAAAACCACACGTAAAATCTAAAAAAACGCAAACGGACAACGAAAAAGGGGGGTGCAACACGAGGACTTCCCAGGGGGTCACACATCCTAGTACTACTCTCGCCCAAGCACGCTTAACTGCGGAGTTCTGATGGGATCCGGTGCATTAGTGCTGGTATGATCGCACCCGAAATACTATCCATGTTTATTGTTTTTATGTGTTACAAGACGCAGAACCTCCTTTGTTTTGGTACGCGGGGCGTGGGACGCACGTGACCGATCGGCTCCGTTCCAAAAATACGAAAAGCATCAACCATGAACCGGAGGGCACCCGAGCATAGAAATAGCAAGAAAGAAAGGAAAAAAAAGCAAAAAAAACCGCACGTAAAATCTAAAAAAACGCAAACGGACAACGAAAAAGGGGGTGCAACACGAGGACTTCCCAGGGGGTCACCCATCCTAGTACTACTCTCGCCCAAGCACGCTTAACTGCGGAGTTCTGATGGGATCCGGTGCATTAGTGCTGGTATGATCGCACCCGAAATACTATCCATGTTTATTGTTTTTATGTGTTACAAGACGCAGAACCTCCTTTGTTTTGGTACGCGGGGCGTGGGACCCACGTGACCGATCGGCTCCGTTCCAAAAATACGAAAAGCATCAACCATGAACCGGAGGGCACCCGAGCATAGAAATAGCAAGAAAGAAAGGAAAAAAAAGCAAAAAAAACCGCACGTAAAATCTAAAAAAACGCAAACGGACAACGAAAAAGGGGGTGCAACACGAGGACTTCCCAGGGGGTCACCCATCCTAGTACTACTCTCGCCCAAGAACGCTTAACTGCGGAGTTCTGATGGGATCCGGTGCATTAGTGCTGGTATGATCGCACCCGAAATACTATCCATGTTTATTGTTTTTATGTGTTACAAGACGCAGAACCTCCTTTGTTTTGGTATGCGGGGCGTGGGACCCACGTGACCGATCGGCTCCGTTCCAAAAATACGAAAAGCATCAACCATGAACCGGAGGGCACCCGAGCATAGAAATAGCAAGAAAGAAAGGAAAAAAAGCAAAAAAACCGCACGTAAAATCTAAAAAAACGCAAACGGACAACGAAAAAGGGGGGTGCAACACGAGGACTTCCCAGGGGGTCACCCATCCTAGTACTACTCTCGCCCAAGCACGCTTAACTGCGGAGTTCTGATGGGATCCGGTGCATTAGTGCTGGTATGATCGCACCCGAAATACTATCCATGTTTATTGTTTTTATGTGTTACAAGACGCAGAACCTCCTTTGTTTTGGTACGCGGGGCGTGGGACCCACGTGACCGATCGGCTCCGTTCCAAAAATACGAAAAGCATCAACCATGAACCGGAGGGCACCCGAGCATAGAAATAGCAAGAAAGAAAGGAAAAAAAAAGCAAAAAAAACCGCACGTAAAATCTAAAAAAACGCAAACGGACAACGAAAAAGGGGGTGCAACACGAGGACTTCCCAGGGGGTCACCCATCCTAGTACTACTCTCGCCCAAGCACGCTTAACTGCGGAGTTCTGATGGGATCCGGTGCATTAGTGCTGGTATGATCGCACCCGAAATACTATCCATGTTTATTGTTTTTATGTGTTACAAGACGCAGAACCTCCTTTGTTTTGGTACGCGGGGCGTGGGACCCACGTGACCGATCGGCTCCGTTCCAAAAATACGAAAAGCATCAACCATGAACCGGAGGGCACCCGAGCATAGAAATAGCAAGAAAGAAAGGAAAAAAAAGCAAAAAAAAACCGCACGTAAAATCTAAAAAAACGCAAACGGACAACGAAAAAGGGGGTGCAACACGAGGACTTCCCAGGGGGTCACCCATCCTAGTACTACTCTCGCCCAAGCACGCTTAACTGCGGAGTTCTGATGGGATCCGGTGCATTTGTGCTGGTATGATCGCACCCAAAATACTATCCATGTTTATTGTTTTTATGTGTTACAAGACGCAGAACCTCCTTTGTTTTGGTACGCGGGGCGTGGGACCCACGTGACCGATCGGCTCCGTTCCAAATATACGAAAAGCATCAACCATGAACCGGAGGGCACCCGAGCATAGAAATAGCAAGAAAGAAAGGAAAAAAAGCAAAAAAAACCGCACGTAAAATCTAAAAAAACGCAAACGGACAACGAAAAAGGGGGGTGCAACACGAGGACTTCCCAGGGGGTCACCCATCCTAGTACTACTCTCGCCCAAGCACGCTTAACTGCGGAGTTCTGATGGGATCCGGTGCATTAGTGCTGGTATGATCGCACCCGAAATACTATCCATGTTTATTGTTTTTATGTGTTACAAGACGCAGAACCTCCTTTGTTTTGGTACGCGGGGCGTGGGACGCACGTGACCGATCGGCTCCATTCCAAAAATACGAAAAGCATCAACCATGAACCGGAGGGCACCCGAGCATAGAAATAGCAAGAAAGAAAGGAAAAAAAAGCAAAAAAAACCGCACGTAAAATCTAAAAAAACGCAAACGGACAACGAAAAAGGGGGTGCAACACGAGGACTTCCCAGGGGGTCACCCATCCTAGTACTACTCTCGCCCAAGCACGCTTAACTGCGGAGTTCTGATGGGATCCGGTGCATTAGTGCTGGTATGATCGCACCCGAAATACTATCCATGTTTATTGTTTTTATGTGTTACAAGACGCAGAACCTCCTTTGTTTTGGTACGCGGGGCGTGGGACCCACGTGACCGATCGGCTCCGTTCCAAAAATACGAAAAGCATCAACCATGAACCGGAGGGCACCCGAGCATAGAAATAGCAAGAAAGAAAGGAAAAAAAAGCAAAAAAAAACCGCACGTAAAATCTAAAAAAACGCAAACGGACAACGAAAAAGGGGGTGCAACACGAGGACTTCCCAGGGGGTCACCCATCCTAGTACTACTCTCGCCCAAGCACGCTTAACTGCGGAGTTCTGATGGGATCCGGTGCATTAGTGCTGGTATGATCGCACCCGAAATACTATCCATGTTTATTGTTTTTATGTGTTACAAGACGCAGAACCTCCTTTGTTTTGGTACGCGGGGCGTGGGACCCACGTGACCGATCGGCTCCGTTCCAAAAATACGAAAAGCATCAACCATGAACCGGAGGGCACCCGAGCATAGAAATAGCAAGAAAGAAAGGAAAAAAAGCAAAAAAAACCGCACGTAAAATCTAAAAAAACGCAAACGGACAACGAAAAAGGGGGGTGCAACACGAGGACTTCCCAGGGGGTCACCCATCCTAGTACTACTCTCGCCCAAGCACGCTTAACTGCGGAGTTCTGATGGGATCCGGTGCATTAGTGCTGGTATGATCGCACCCGAAATACTATCCATGTTTATTGTTTTTATGTGTTACAAGACGCAGAACCTCATTTGTTTTGGTATGCGGGGCGTGGGACCCACGTGACCGATCGGCTCCGTTCCAAAAATACGAAAAGCATCAACCATGAACCGGAGGGCACCCGAGCATAGAAATAGCAAGAAAGAAAGGAAAAAAAGCATAAAAACCGCACGTAAAATCTAAAAAAACGCAAACGGACAACGAAAAAGGGGGGTGCAACACGAGGACTTCCCAGGGGGTCACCCATCCTAGTACTACTCTCGCCCAAGCACGCTTAACTGCGGAGTTCTGATGGGATACGGTGCATTAGTGCTGGTATGATCGCACCCGAAATACTATCCATGTTTATTGTTTTTATGTGTTACAAGACGCAGAACCTCCTTTGTTTTGGTACGCGGGGCGTGGGACGCACGTGACCGATCGGCTCCGTTCCAAAAATACGAAAAGCATCAACCATGAACCGGAGGGCACCCGAGCATAGAAATAGCAAGAAAGAAAGGAAAAAAAGCAAAAAAAAAACCGCACGTAAAATCTAAAAAAACGAAAACGGACAACGAAAAAGGGGGGTGCAACACGAGGACTTCCCAGGGGGTCACCCATCCTAGTACTACTCTCGCCCAAGCACGTTTAACTGCGGAGTTCTGATGGGATCCGGTGCATTAGTGCTGGTATGATCGCACCCGAAATACTATCCATGTTTATTGTTTTTATGTGTTACAAGACGCAGAACCTCCTTTGTTTTGGTACGCGGGGCGTGGGACCCACGTGACCGATCGGCTCCGTTCCAAAAATACGAAAAGCATCAACCATGAACCGGAGGGCACCCGAGCATAGAAATAGCAAGAAAGAAAGGAAAAAAAGCAAAAAAAACCACACGTAAAATCTAAAAAAACGCAAACGGACAACGAAAAAGGGGGGTGCAACACGAGGACTTCCCAGGGGGTCACCCATCCTAGTACTACTCTCGCCCAAGCACGCTTAACTGCGGAGTTCTGATGGGATCCGGTGCATTAGTGCTGGTATGATCGCACCCGAAATACTATCCATGTTTATTGTTTTTATGTGTTACAAGACGCAGAACCTCCTTTGTTTTGGTACGCGGGGCGTGGGACGCACGTGACCGATCGGCTCCGTTCCAAAAATACGAAAAGCATCAACCATGAACCGGAGGGCACCCGAGCATAGAAATAGCAAGAAAGAAAGGAAAAAAAAGCAAAAAAAACCGCACGTAAAATCTAAAAAAACGCAAACGGACAACGAAAAAGGGGGTGCAACACGAGGACTTCCCAGGGGGTCACCCATCCTAGTACTACTCTCGCCCAAGCACGCTTAACTGCGGAGTTCTGATGGGATCCGGTGCATTAGTGCTGGTATGATCGCACCCGAAATACTATCCATGTTTATTGTTTTTATGTGTTACAAGACGCAGAACCTCCTTTGTTTTGGTACGCGGGGCGTGGGACCCACGTGACCGATCGGCTCCGTTCCAAAAATACGAAAAGCATCAACCATGAACCGGAGGGCACCCGAGCATAGAAATAGCAAGAAAGAAAGGAAAAAAAAGCAAAAAAAACCGCACGTAAAATCTAAAAAAACGCAAACGGACAACGAAAAAGGGGGTGCAACACGAGGACTTCCCAGGGGGTCACCCATCCTAGTACTACTCTCGCCCAAGCACGCTTAACTGCGGAGTTCTGATGGGATCCGGTGCATTAGTGCTGGTATGATCGCACCCGAAATACTATCCATGTTTATTGTTTTTATGTGTTACAAGACGCAGAACCTCCTTTGTTTTGGTATGCGGGGCGTGGGACCCACGTGACCGATCGGCTCCGTTCCAAAAATACGAAAAGCATCAACCATGAACCGGAGGGCACCCGAGCATAGAAATAGCAAGAAAGAAAGGAAAAAAAGCAAAAAAACCGCACGTAAAATCTAAAAAAACGCAAACGGACAACGAAAAAGGGGGGTGCAACACGAGGACTTCCCAGGGGGTCACCCATCCTAGTACTACTCTCGCCCAAGCACGCTTAACTGCGGAGTTCTGATGGGATCCGGTGCATTAGTGCTGGTATGATCGCACCCGAAATACTATCCATGTTTATTGTTTTTATGTGTTACAAGACGCAGAACCTCCTTTGTTTTGGTACGCGGGGCGTGGGACCCACGTGACCGATCGGCTCCGTTCCAAAAATACGAAAAGCATCAACCATGAACCGGAGGGCACCCGAGCATTGAAATAGCAAGAAAGAAAGGAAAAAAAGCAAAAAAAAACCGCACGTAAAATCTAAAAAAACGCAAACGGACAACGAAAAAGGGGGTGCAACACGAGGACTTCCCAGGGGGTCACCCATCCTAGTACTACTCTCGCCCAAGCACGCTTAACTGCGGAGTTCTGATGGGATCCGGTGCATTAGTGCTGGTATGATCGCACCCGAAATACTATCCATGTTTATTGTTTTTATGTGTTACAAGACGCAGAACCTCCTTTGTTTTGGTACGCGGGGCGTGGGACCCACGTGACCGATCGGCTCCGTTCCAAAAATACGAAAAGCATCAACCATGAACCGGAGGGCACCCGAGCATAGAAATAGCAAGAAAGAAAGGAAAAAAAAGCAAAAAAAACCGCACGTAAAATCTAAAAAAACGCAAACGGACAACGAAAAAGGGGGTGCAACACGAGGACTTCCCAGGGGGTCACCCATCCTAGTACTACTCTCGCCCAAGCACGCTTAACTGCGGAGTTCTGATGGGATCCGGTGCATTAGTGCTGGTATGATCGCACCGGAAATACTATCCATGTTTATTGTTTTTATGTGTTACAAGACGCAGAACCTCCTTTGTTTTGGTACGCGGGGCGTGGGACGCACGTGACCGATCGGCTCCGTTCCAAAAATACGAAAAGCATCAACCATGAACCGGAGGGCACCCGAGCATAGAAATAGCAAGAAAGAAAGGAAAAAAAGCAAAAAAACCGCACGTAAAATCTAAAAAAACGCAAACGGACAACGAAAAAGGGGGGTGCAACACGAGGACTTCCCAGGGGGTCACCCATCCTAGTACTACCCTCGCCCAAGCACGCTTAACTGCGGAGTTCTGATGGGATCCGGTGCATTAGTGCTGGTATGATCGCACCCGAAATACTATCCATGTTTAATGTTTTTATGTGTTACAAGACGCAGAACCTCCTTTGTTTTGGTACGCGGGGCGTGGGACGCACGTGACCGATCGGCTCCGTTCCAAAAATACGAAAAGCATCAACCATGAACCGGAGGGCACCCGAGCATAGAAATAGCAAGAAAGAAAGGAAAAAAAAGCAAAAAAAACCGCACGTAAAATCTAAAAAAACGCAAACGGACAACGAAAAAGGGGGTGCAACACGAGGACTTCCCAGGGGGTCACCCATCCTAGTACTACTCTCGCCCAAGCACGCTTAACTGCGGAGTTCTGATGGGATCCGGTGCATTAGTGCTGGTATGATCGCACCCGAAATACTATCCATGTTTATTGTTTTTATGTGTTACAAGACGCAGAACCTCCTTTGTTTTGGTACGCGGGGCGTGGGACCCACGTGACCGATCGGCTCCGTTCCAAAAATACGAAAAGCATCAACCATAAACCGGAGGGCACCCGAGCATAGAAATAGCAAGAAAGAAAGGAAAAAAACCAAAAAAAACCGCACGTAAAATCTAAAAAAACGCAAACGGACAACGAAAAAGGGGGGTGCAACACGAGGACTTCCCAGGGGTCACCCATCCTAGTACTACTCTCGCCCAAGCACGCTTAACTGCGGAGTTCTGATGGGATCCGGTGCATTAGTGCTGGTATGATCGCACCCGAAATACTATCCATGTTTATTGTTTTTATGTGTTACAAGACGCAGAACCTCCTTTGTTTTGGTATGCGGGGCGTGGGACCCACGTGACCGATCGGCTCCGTTCCAAAAATACGAAAAGCATCAACCATGAACCGGAGGGCACCCGAGCATAGAAATAGCAAGAAAGAAAGGAAAAAAAGCAAAAAAACCGCACGTAAAATCTAAAAAAACGCAAACGGACAACGAAAAAGGGGGGTGCAACACGAGAACTTCCCAGGGGGTCACCCATCCTAGTACTACTCTCGCCCAAGCACGCTTAACTGCGGAGTTCTGATGGGATCCGGTGCATTAGTGCTGGTATGATCGCACCCGAAATACTATCCATGTTTAATGTTTTTATGTGTTACAAGACGCAGAACCTCCTTTGTTTTGGTACGCGGGGCGTGGGACCCACGTGACCGATCGGCTCCGTTCCAAAAATACGAAAAGCATCAACCATGAACCGGAGGGCACCCGAGCATAGAAATAGCAAGAAAGAAAGGAAAAAAAGCAAAAAAACCGCACGTAAAATCTAAAAAAACGCAAACGGACAACGAAAAAGGGGGGTGCAACACGAGGACTTCCCAGGGGGTCACCCATCCTAGTACTACTCTCGCCCAAGCACGCTTAACTGCGGAGTTCTGATGGGATCCGGTGCATTAGTGCTGGTATGATCGCACCCGAAATACTATCCATGTTTATTGTTTTTATGTGTTACAAGACGCAGAACCTCCTTTGTTTTGGTACGCGGGGCGTGGGACGCACGTGACCGATTGGCTCCGTTCCAAAAATACGAAAAGCATCAACCATGAACCGGAGGGCACCCGAGCATAGAAATAGCAAGAAAGAAAGGAAAAAAAGCAAAAAAACCGCACGTAAAATCTAAAAAAACGCAAACGGACAACGAAAAAGGGGGGTGCAACACGAGGACTTCCCAGGGGGTCACCCATCCTAGTATTACTCTCGCCCAAGCACGCTTAACTGCGGAGTTCTGATGGGATCCGGTGCATTAGTGCTGGTATGATCGCACCCGAAATACTATCCATGTTTATTGCTTTTATGTGTTACAAGACGCAGAACCTCCTTTGTTTTGGTACGCGGGGCGTGGGACGCACGTGACCGATCGGCTCCGTTCCAAAAATACGAAAAGCATCAACCATGAACCGGAGGGCACCCGAGCATAGAAATAGCAAGAAAGAAAGGAAAAAAAAGCAAAAAAAACCGCACGTAAAATCTAAAAAAACGCAAACGGACAACGAAAAAGGGGGTGCAACACGAGGACTTCCCAGGGGGTCACCCATCCTAGTACTACTCTCGCCCAAGCACGCTTAACTGCGGAGTTCTGATGGGATCCGGTGCATTAGTGCTGGTATGATCGCACCCGAAATACTATCCATGTTTATTGTTTTTATGTGTTACAAGACGCAGAACCTCCTTTGTTTTGGTATGCGGGGCGTGGGACCCACGTGACCGATCGGCTCCGTTCCAAAAATACGAAAAGCATCAACCATGAACCGGAGGGCACCCGAGCATAGAAATAGCAAGAAAGAAAGGAAAAAAAGCAAAAAAACCGCACGTAAAATCTAAAAAAACGCAAACGGACAACGAAAAAGGGGGGTGCAACACGAGGACTTCCCAGGGGGTCACCCATCCTAGTACTACTCTCGCCCAAGCACGTTTAACTGCGGAGTTCTGATGGGATCCGGTGCATTAGTGCTGGTATGATCGCACCCGAAATACTATCCATGTTTATTGTTTTTATGTGTTACAAGACGCAGAACCTCCTTTGTTTTGGTACGCGGGGCGTGGGACCCACGTGACCGATCGGCTCCGTTCCAAAAATACGAAAAGCATCAACCATGAACCGGAGGGCACCCGAGCATTGAAATAGCAAGAAAGAAAGGAAAAAAAAGCAAAAAAAACCGCACGTAAAATCTAAAAAAACGCAAACGGACAACGAAAAAGGGGGTGCAACACGAGGACTTCCCAGGGGGTCACCCATCCTAGTACTACTCTCGCCCAAGCACGCTTAACTGCGGAGTTCTGATGGGATCCGGTGCATTAGTGCTGGTATGATCGCACCCGAAATACTATCCATGTTTATTGTTTTTATGTGTTACAAGACGCAGAACCTCCTTTGTTTTGGTACGCGGGGCGTGGGACGCACGTGACCGATCGGCTCCGTTCCAAAAATACGAAAAGCATCAACCATGAACCGGAGGGCACCCGAGCATAGAAATAGCAAGAAAGAAAGGAAAAAAAGCAAAAAAACCGCACGTAAAATCTAAAAAAACGCAAACGGACAACGAAAAAGGGGGGTGCAACACGAGGACTTCCCAGGGGGTCACCCATCCTAGTACTACTCTCGCCCAAGCACGCTTAACTGCGGAGTTCTGATGGGATCCGGTGCATTAGTGCTGGTATGATCGCACCCGAAATACTATCCATGTTTATTGTTTTTATGTGTTACAAGACGCAGAACCTCCTTTGTTTTGGTACGCGGGGCGTGGGACCCACGTGACCGATCGGCTCCGTTCCAAAAATACGAAAAGCATCAACCATGAACCGGAGAGCACCCGAGCATAGAAATAGCAAGAAAGAAAGGAAAAAAAGCAAAAAAACCGCACGTAAAATCTAAAAAAACGCAAACGGACAACGAAAAAGGGGGGTGCAACACGAGGACTTCCCAGGGGGTCACCCATCCTAGTAC
The DNA here is from genome assembly GCF_051521515.1 of Lactuca serriola. Taxonomy (NCBI): domain Eukaryota; kingdom Viridiplantae; phylum Streptophyta; class Magnoliopsida; order Asterales; family Asteraceae; genus Lactuca; species Lactuca serriola. The sequence goes on from NC_136408.1 coordinate 203,008,611, forward strand.
TACTCTCGTCCAAGCACGCTTAACTGCGGAGTTCTGATGGGATCCGGTGCATTAGTGCTGGTATGATCGCACCCGAAATACTATCCATGTTTATTGTTTTTATGTGTTATAAGACGCAGAACCTCCTTTGTTTTGGTACGCGGGGCGTGGGACGCACGTGACCGATCGGCTCCGTTCCAAAAATACGAAAAGCATCAACCATGAACCGGAGGGCACCCGAGCATAGAAATAGCAAGAAAGAAAGGAAAAAAAGCAAAAAAACCGCACGTAAAATCTAAAAAAACGCAAACGGACAACGAAAAAGGGGGGTGCAACACGAGGACTTCCCAGGGGGTCACCCATCCTAGTACTACCCTCGCCCAAGCACGCTTAACTGCGGAGTTCTGATGGGATCCGGTGCATTAGTGCTGGTATGATCGCACCCGAAATACTATCCATGTTTAATGTTTTTATGTGTTACAAGACGCAGAACCTCCTTTGTTTTGGTACGCGGGGCGTGGGACGCACGTGACCGATCGGCTCCGTTCCAAAAATACGAAAAGCATCAACCATGAACCGGAGGGCACCCGAGCATAGAAATAGCAAGAAAGAAAGGAAAAAAAAGCAAAAAAAACCGCACGTAAAATCTAAAAAAACGCAAACGGACAACGAAAAAGGGGGTGCAACACGAGGACTTCCCAGGGGGTCACCCATCCTAGTACTACTCTCGCCCAAGCACGCTTAACTGCGGAGTTCTGATGGGATCCGGTGCATTAGTGCTGGTATGATCGCACCCGAAATACTATCCATGTTTATTGTTTTTATGTGTTACAAGACGCAGAACCTCCTTTGTTTTGGTACGCGGGGCGTGGGACCCACGTGACCGATCGGCTCCGTTCCAAAAATACGAAAAGCATCAACCATAAACCGGAGGGCACCCGAGCATAGAAATAGCAAGAAAGAAAGGAAAAAAACCAAAAAAAACCGCACGTAAAATCTAAAAAAACGCAAACGGACAACGAAAAAGGGGGGTGCAACACGAGGACTTCCCAGGGGTCACCCATCCTAGTACTACTCTCGCCCAAGCACGCTTAACTGCGGAGTTCTGATGGGATCCGGTGCATTAGTGCTGGTATGATCGCACCCGAAATACTATCCATGTTTATTGTTTTTATGTGTTATAAGACGCAGAACCTCCTTTGTTTTGGTACGCGGGGCGTGGGACGCACGTGACCGATCGGCTCCGTTCCAAAAATACGAAAAGCATCAACCATGAACCGGAGGGCACCCGAGCATAGAAATAGCAAGAAAGAAAGGAAAAAAAGCAAAAAAACCGCACGTAAAATCTAAAAAAACGCAAACGGACAACGAAAATGGGGGTGCAACACGAGGACTTCCCAGGGGGTCACCCATCCTAGTACTACTCTCGCCCAAGCACGCTTAACTGCGGAGTTCTGATGGGATCCGGTGCATTAGTGCTGGTATGATCGCACCCGAAATACTATCCATGTTTATTGTTTTTATGTGTTACAAGACGCAGAACCTCCTTTGTTTTGGTACGCGGGGCGTGGTACCCACGTGACCGATCGGCTCCGTTCCAAAAATACGAAAAGCATCAACCATGAACCGGAGGGCACCCGAGCATAGAAATAGCAAGAAAGAAAGGAAAAAAAAGCAAAAAAAACCGCACGTAAAATCTAAAAAAACGCAAACGGACAACGAAAAAGGGGGTGCAACACGAGGACTTCCCAGGGGGTCACCCATCCTAGTACTACTCTCGCCCAAGCACGCTTAACTGCGGAGTTCTGATGGGATCCGGTGCATTAGTGCTGGTATGATCGCACCCGAAATACTATCCATGTTTATTGTTTTTATGTGTTACAAGACGCAGAACCTCCTTTGTTTTGGTACGCGGGGCGTGGGACGCACGTGACCGATCGGCTCCGTTCCAAAAATACGAAAAGCATCAACCATGAACCGGAGGGCACCCGAGCATAGAAATAGCAAGAAAGAAAGGAAAAAAAGCAAAAAAACCGCACGTAAAATCTAAAAAAACGCAAACGGACAACGAAAAAGGGGGGTGCAACACGAGGACTTCCCAGGGGGTCACCCATCCTAGTACTACCCTCGCCCAAGCACGCTTAACTGCGGAGTTCTGATGGGATCCGGTGCATTAGTGCTGGTATGATCGCACCCGAAATACTATCCATGTTTAATGTTTTTATGTGTTACAAGACGCAGAACCTCCTTTGTTTTGGTACGCGGGGCGTGGGACGCACGTGACCGATCGGCTCCGTTCCAAAAATACGAAAAGCATCAACCATGAACCGGAGGGCACCCGAGCATAGAAATAGCAAGAAAGAAAGGAAAAAAAAGCAAAAAAAACCACACGTAAAATCTAAAAAAACGCAAACGGACAACGAAAAAGGGGGTGCAACACGAGGACTTCCCAGGGGGTCACCCATCCTAGTACTACTCTCGCCCAAGCACGCTTAACTGCGGAGTTCTGATGGGATCCGGTGCATTAGTGCTGGTATGATCGCACCCGAAATACTATCCATGTTTATTGTTTTTATGTGTTACAAGACGCAGAACCTCCTTTGTTTTGGTACGCGGGGCGTGGGACCCACGTGACCGATCGGCTCCGTTCCAAAAATACGAAAAGCATCAACCATAAACCGGAGGGCACCCGAGCATAGAAATAGCAAGAAAGAAAGGTAAAAAACCAAAAAAAACCGCACGTAAAATCTAAAAAAACGCAAACGGACAACGAAAAAGGGGGGTGCAACACGAGGACTTCCCAGGGGTCACCCATCCTAGTACTACTCTCGCCCAAGCACGCTTAACTGCGGAGTTCTGATGGGATCCGGTGCATTAGTGCTGGTATGATCGCACCCGAAATACTATCCATGTTTATTGTTTTTATGTGTTACAAGACGCAGAACCTCCTTTGTTTTGGTATGCGGGGCGTGGGACCCACGTGACCGATCGGCTCCGTTCCAAAAATACGAAAACCATCAACCATGAACCGGAGGGCACCCGAGCATAGAAATAGCAAGAAAGAAAGGAAAAAAAGCAAAAAAACCGCACGTAAAATCTAAAAAAACGCAAACGGACAACGAAAAAGGGGGGTGCAACACGAGAACTTCCCAGGGGGTCACCCATCCTAGTACTACTCTCGCCCAAGCACGCTTAACTGCGGAGTTCTGATGGGATCCGGTGCATTAGTGCTGGTATGATCGCACCCGAAATACTATCCATGTTTAATGTTTTTATGTGTTACAAGACGCAGAACCTCCTTTGTTTTGGTACGCGGGGCGTGGGACCCACGTGACCGATCGGCTCCGTTCCAAAAATACGAAAAGCATCAACCATGAACCGGAGGGCACCCGAGCATAGAAATAGCAAGAAAGAAAGGAAAAAAAGCAAAAAAACCGCACGTAAAATCTAAAAAAACGCAAACGGACAACGAAAAAGGGGGGTGCAACACGAGGACTTCCCAGGGGGTCACCCATCCTAGTACTACTCTCGCCCAAGCACGCTTAACTGCGGAGTTCTAATGGGATCCGGTGCATTAGTGCTGGTATGATCGCACCCGAAATACTATCCATGTTTATTGTTTTTATGTGTTACAAGACGCAGAACCTCCTTTGTTTTGGTACGCGGGGCGTGGGACGCACGTGACCGATGGGCTCCGTTCCAAAAATACGAAAAGCATCAACCATGAACCGGAGGGCACCCGAGCATAGAAATAGCAAGAAAGAAAGGAAAAAAAGCAAAAAAACCGCACGTAAAATCTAAAAAAACGCAAACGGACAACGAAAAAGGGGGGTGCAACACGAGGACTTCCCAGGGGGTCACCCATCCTAGTACTACTCTCGCCCAAGCACGCTTAACTGCGGAGCTCTGATGGGATCCGGTGCATTAGTGCTGGTATGATCGCACCCGAAATACTATCCATGTTTATTGCTTTTATGTGTTACAAGACGCAGAACCTCCTTTGTTTTGGTACGCGGGGCGTGGGACGCACGTGACCGATCGGCTCCGTTCCAAAAATACGAAAAGCATCAACCATGAACCGGAGGGCACCCGAGCATAGAAATAGCAAGAAAGAAAGGAAAAAAAACCAAAAAAAACCGCACGTAAAATCTAAAAAAACGCAAACGGACAACGAAAAAGGGGGTGCAACACGAGGACTTCCCAGGGGGTCACCCATCCTAGTACTACTCTCGCCCAAGCACGCTTAACTGCGGAGTTCTGATGGGATCCGGTGCATTAGTGCTGGTATGATCGCACCCGAAATACTATCCATGTTTATTGTTTTTATGTGTTACAAGACGCAGAACCTCCTTTGTTTTGGTACGCGGGGCGTGGGACCCACGTGACCGATCGGCTCCGTTCCAAAAATACGAAAAGCATCAACCATAAACCGGAGGGCACCCGAGCATAGAAATAGCAAGAAAGAAAGGAAAAAAAGCAAAAAAAACCGCACGTAAAATCTAAAAAAACGCAAACGGACAACGAAAAAGGGGGGTGCAACACGTGGACTTCCCAGGGGGTCACCCATCCTAGTACTACTCTCGCCCAAGCACGCTTAACTGCGGAGTTCTGATGGGATCCGGTGCATTAGTGCTGGTATGATCGCACCCGAAATACTATCCATGTTTATTGTTTTTATGTGTTACAAGACGCAGAACCTCCTTTGTTTTGGTATGCGGGGCGTGGGACCCACGTGACCGATCGGCTCCGTTCCAAAAATACGAAAAGCATCAACCATGAACCGGAGGGCACCCGAGCATAGAAATAGCAAGAAAGAAAGGAAAAAAAGCAAAAAAACCGCACGTAAAATCTAAAAAAACGCAAACGGACAACGAAAAAGGGGGGTGCAACACGAGAACTTCCCAGGGGGTCACCCATCCTAGTACTACTCTCGCCCAAGCACGCTTAACTGCGGAGTTCTGATGGGATCAGGTGCATTAGTGCTGGTATGATCGCACCCGAAATACTATCCATGTTTATTGTTTTTATGTGTTACAAGACGCAGAACCTCCTTTGTTTTGGTACGCGGGGCGTGGGACGCACGTGACCGATCGGCTCCGTTCCAAAAATACGAAAAGCATCAACCATGAACCGGAGGGCACCCGAGCATAGAAATAGCAAGAAAGAAAGGAAAAAAAGCAAAAAAACCGCACGTAAAATCTAAAAAAACGCAAACGGACAACGAAAAAGGGGGGTGCAACACGAGGACTTCCCAGGGGGTCACCCATCCTAGTACTACTCTCGCCCAAGCACGCTTAACTGCGGAGTTCTGATGGGATCCGGTGCATTAGTGCTGGTATGATTGCACCCGAAATACTATCCATGTTTATTGTTTTTATGTGTTACAAGACGCAGAACCTCCTTTGTTTTGGTACGCGGGGCGTGGGACCCACGTGACCGATCGGCTCCGTTCCAAAAATACGAAAAGCATCAACCATGAACCGGAGGGCACCCGAGCATAGAAATAGCAAGAAAGAAAGGAAAAAAAGCAAAAAAACCGCACGTAAAATCTAAAAAAACGCAAACGGACAACGAAAAAGGGGGGTGCAACACGAGGACTTCCCAGGGGGTCACCCATCCTAGTACTACCCTCGCCCAAGCACGCTTAACTGCGGAGTTCTGATGGGATCCGGTGCATTAGTGCTGGTATGATCGCACCCGAAATACTATCCATGTTTAATGTTTTTATGTGTTACAAGACGCAGAACCTCCTTTGTTTTGGTACGCGGGGCGTGGGACGCACGTGACCGATCGGCTCCGTTCCAAAAATACGAAAAGCATCAACCATGAACCGGAGGGCACCCGAGCATAGAAATAGCAAGAAAGAAAGGAAAAAAAAGCAAAAAAAACCGCACGTAAAATCTAAAAAAACGCAAACGGACAACGAAAAAGGGGGTGCAACACGAGGACTTCCCAGGGGGTCACCCATCCTAGTACTACTCTCGCCCAAGCACGCTTAACTGCGGAGTTCTGATGGGATCCGGTGCATTAGTGCTGGTATGATCGCACCCGAAATACTATCCATGTTTATTGTTTTTATGTGTTACAAGACGCAGAACCTCCTTTGTTTTGGTACGCGGGGCGTGGGACCCACGTGACCGATCGGCTCCGTTCCAAAAATACGAAAAGCATCAACCATAAACCGGAGGGCACCCGAGCATAGAAATAGCAAGAAAGAAAGGTAAAAAACCAAAAAAAACCGCACGTAAAATCTAAAAAAACGCAAACGGACAACGAAAAAGGGGGGTGCAACACGAGGACTTCCCAGGGGTCACCCATCCTAGTACTACTCTCGCCCAAGCACGCTTAACTGCGGAGTTCTGATGGGATCCGGTGCATTAGTGCTGGTATGATCGCACCCGAAATACTATCCATGTTTATTGTTTTTATGTGTTACAAGACGCAGAACCTCCTTTGTTTTGGTATGCGGGGCGTGGGACCCACGTGACCGATCGGCTCCGTTCCAAAAATACGAAAACCATCAACCATGAACCGGAGGGCACCCGAGCATAGAAATAGCAAGAAAGAAAGGAAAAAAAGCAAAAAAACCGCACGTAAAATCTAAAAAAACGCAAACGGACAACGAAAAAGGGGGGTGCAACACGAGAACTTCCCAGGGGGTCACCCATCCTAGTACTACTCTCGCCCAAGCACGCTTAACTGCGGAGTTCTGATGGGATCCGGTGCATTAGTGCTGGTATGATCGCACCCGAAATACTATCCATGTTTAATGTTTTTATGTGTTACAAGACGCAGAACCTCCTTTGTTTTGGTACGCGGGGCGTGGGACCCACGTGACCGATCGGCTCCGTTCCAAAAATACGAAAAGCATCAACCATGAACCGGAGGGCACCCGAGCATAGAAATAGCAAGAAAGAAAGGAAAAAAAGCAAAAAAACCGCACGTAAAATCTAAAAAAACGCAAACGGACAACGAAAAAGGGGGGTGCAACACGAGGACTTCCCAGGGGGTCACCCATCCTAGTACTACTCTCGCCCAAGCACGCTTAACTGCGGAGTTCTAATGGGATCCGGTGCATTAGTGCTGGTATGATCGCACCCGAAATACTATCCATGTTTATTGTTTTTATGTGTTACAAGACGCAGAACCTCCTTTGTTTTGGTACGCGGGGCGTGGGACGCACGTGACCGATGGGCTCCGTTCCAAAAATACGAAAAGCATCAACCATGAACCGGAGGGCACCCGAGCATAGAAATAGCAAGAAAGAAAGGAAAAAAAGCAAAAAAACCGCACGTAAAATCTAAAAAAACGCAAACGGACAACGAAAAAGGGGGGTGCAACACGAGGACTTCCCAGGGGGTCACCCATCCTAGTACTACTCTCGCCCAAGCACGCTTAACTGCGGAGCTCTGATGGGATCCGGTGCATTAGTGCTGGTATGATCGCACCCGAAATACTATCCATGTTTATTGCTTTTATGTGTTACAAGACGCAGAACCTCCTTTGTTTTGGTACGCGGGGCGTGGGACGCACGTGACCGATCGGCTCCGTTCCAAAAATACGAAAAGCATCAACCATGAACCGGAGGGCACCCGAGCATAGAAATAGCAAGAAAGAAAGGAAAAAAAAGCAAAAAAAACCGCACGTAAAATCTAAAAAAACGCAAACGGACAACGAAAAAGGGGGTGCAACACGAGGACTTCCCAGGGGGTCACCCATCCTAGTACTACTCTCGCCCAAGCACGCTTAACTGCGGAGTTCTGATGGGATCCGGTGCATTAGTGCTGGTATGATCGCACCCGAAATACTATCCATGTTTATTGTTTTTATGTGTTACAAGACGCAGAACCTCCTTTGTTTTGGTACGCGGGGCGTGGGACCCACGTGACCGATCGGCTCCGTTCCAAAAATACGAAAAGCATCAACCATAAACCGGAGGGCACCCGAGCATAGAAATAGCAAGAAAGAAAGGAAAAAAAGCAAAAAAAACCGCACGTAAAATCTAAAAAAACGCAAACGGACAACGAAAAAGGGGGGTGCAACACGTGGACTTCCCAGGGGGTCACCCATCCTAGTACTACTCTCGCCCAAGCACGCTTAACTGCGGAGTTCTGATGGGATCCGGTGCATTAGTGCTGGTATGATCGCACCCGAAATACTATCCATGTTTATTGTTTTTATGTGTTACAAGACGCAGAACCTCCTTTGTTTTGGTATGCGGGGCGTGGGACCCACGTGACCGATCGGCTCCGTTCCAAAAATACGAAAAGCATCAACCATGAACCGGAGGGCACCCGAGCATAGAAATAGCAAGAAAGAAAGGAAAAAAAGCAAAAAAACCGCACGTAAAATCTAAAAAAACGCAAACGGACAACGAAAAAGGGGGGTGCAACACGAGAACTTCCCAGGGGGTCACCCATCCTAGTACTACTCTCGCCCAAGCACGCTTAACTGCGGAGTTCTGATGGGATCAGGTGCATTAGTGCTGGTATGATCGCACCCGAAATACTATCCATGTTTATTGTTTTTATGTGTTACAAGACGCAGAACCTCCTTTGTTTTGGTACGCGGGGCGTGGGACGCACGTGACCGATCGGCTCCGTTCCAAAAATACGAAAAGCATCAACCATGAACCGGAGGGCACCCGAGCATAGAAATAGCAAGAAAGAAAGGAAAAAAAGCAAAAAAACCGCACGTAAAATCTAAAAAAACGCAAACGGACAACGAAAAAGGGGGGTGCAACACGAGGACTTCCCAGGGGGTCACCCATCCTAGTACTACTCTCGCCCAAGCACGCTTAACTGCGGAGTTCTGATGGGATCCGGTGCATTAGTGCTGGTATGATCGCACCCGAAATACTATCCATGTTTATTGTTTTTATGTGTTACAAGACGCAGAACCTCCTTTGTTTTGGTACGCGGGGCGTGGGACCCACGTGACCGATCGGCTCCGTTCCAAAAATACGAAAAGCATCAACCATGAACCGGAGGGCACCCGAGCATAGAAATAGCAAGAAAGAAAGGAAAAAAAAGCAAAAAAAACCGCACGTAAAATCTAAAAAAACGCAAACGGACAACGAAAAAGGGGGTGCAACACGAGGACTTCCCAGGGGGTCACCCATCCTAGTACTACTCTCGCCCAAGCACGCTTAACTGCGGAGTTCTGATGGGATCCGGTGCATTAGTGCTGGTATGATCGCACCCGAAATACTATCCATGTTTATTGTTTTTATGTGTTACAAGACGCAGAACCTCCTTTGTTTTGGTACGCGGGGCGTGGGACGCACGTGACCGATCGGCTCCGTTCCAAAAATACGAAAAGCATCAACCATGAACCGGAGGGCACCCGAGCATAGAAATAGCAAGAAAGAAAGGAAAAAAGCAAAAAAACCGCACGTAAAATCTAAAAAAACGCAAACGGACAACGAAAAAGGGGGGTGCAACACGAGGACTTCCCAGGGGGTCACCCATCCTAGTACTACTCTCGCCCAAGCACGCTTAACTGCGGAGTTCTGATGGGATCCGGTGCATTAGTGCTGGTATGATCGCACCCGAAATACTATCCATGTTTATTGTTTTTATGTGTTACAAGACGCAGAACCTCCTTTGTTTTGGTACGCGGGGCGTGGGACCCACGTGACCGATCGGCTCCGTTCCAAAAATACGAAAAGCATCAACCATGAACCGGAGGGCACCCGAGCATAGAAATAGCAAGAACGAAAGGAAAAAAAGCAAAAAAACCGCACGTAAAATCTAAAAAAACGCAAACGGACAACGAAAAAGGGGGGTGCAACACGAGGACTTCCCAGGGGGTCACCCATCCTAGTACTACTCTCGCCCAAGCACGCTTAACTGCGGAGTTCTGATGGGATCCGGTGCATTAGTGCTGGTATGATCGCACCCGAAATACTATCCATGTTTATTGTTTTTATGTGTTACAAGACGCAGAA
>NC_136408.1:203023538-203198538 GCF_051521515.1 Lactuca serriola
CGAGCATAGAAATAGCAAGAAAGAAAGGAAAAAAGAGCAAAAAAAACCGCACGTAAAATCTAAAAAAACGCAAACGGACAACGAAAAAGGGGGGTGCAACACGAGGACTTCCCAGGGGGTCACCCATCCTAGTACTACTCTCGGCCAAGCACGCTTAACTGCGGAGTTCTGATGGGATCCGGTGCATTAGTGCTGGTATGATCGCACCCGAAATACTATCCATGTTTATTGTTTTTATGTGTTACAAGACGCAGAACCTCCTTTGTTTTGGTACGCGGGGCGTGGGACACACGTGACCGATCGGCTCCGTTCCAAAAATACGAAAAGCATCAACCATGAACCGGAGGGCACCCGAGCATAGAAATAGCAAGAAAGAAAGGAAAAAAAGCAAAAAAACCGCACGTAAAATCTAAAAAAACGCAAACGGACAACGAAAAAGGGGGGTGCAACACGAGGACTTCCCAGGGGGTCACCCATCCTAGTACTACTCTCGCCCAAGCACGCTTAACTGCGGAGTTCTGATGGGATCCGGTGCATTAGTGCTGGTATGATCGCACCCGAAATACTATCCATGTTTATTGTTTTTATGTGTTACAAGACGCAGAACCTCCTTTGTTTTGGTACGCGGGGCGTGGGACCCACGTGACCGATCGGCTCCGTTCCAAAAATACGAAAAGCATCAACCATGAACCGGAGGGCACCCGAGCATAGAAATAGCAAGAAAGAAAGGAAAAAAAAGCAAAAAAAACCGCACGTAAAATCTAAAAAAACGCAAACGGACAACGAAAAAGGGGGTGCAACACGAGGACTTCCCAGGGGGTCACCCATCCTAGTACTACTCTCGCCCAAGCACGTTTAACTGCGGAGTTCTGATGGGATCCGGTGCATTAGTGCTGGTATGATCGCACCCGAAATACTATCCATGTTTATTGTTTTTATGTGTTACAAGACGCAGTACCTCCTTTGTTTTGGTACGCGGGGCGTGGGACCCACGTGACCGATCGGCTCCGTTCCAAAAATACGAAAAACATCAACCATTAACCGGAGGGCACCCGAGCATAGAAATAGCAAGAAAGAAAGGAAAAAAAGCAAAAAAAACCGCACGTAAAATCTAAAAAAACGCAAACGGACAACGAAAAAGGAGGGTGCAACACGAGGACTTCCCAGGGGGTCACCCATCCTAGTACTACTTTCGCCCAAGCACGCTTAACTGCGGAGTTCTGATGGGATCCGGTGCATTAGTGCAGGTATGATCGCACCCGAAATACTATCCATGTTTATTGTTTTTATGTGTTACAAGACGCAGAACCTCCTTTGTTTTGGTACGCGGGGCGTGGGACCCACGTGACCGATCGGCTCCGTTCCAAAAATACGAAAAACATCAACCATGAACCGGAGGGCACCCGAGCATAGAAATAGCAAGAAAGAAAGGAAAAAAAGCAAAAAAAACCGCACGTAAAATCTAAAAAAACGCAAACGGACAACGAAAAAGGGGGGTGCAACACGAGGACTTCCCAGGGGGTCACCCATCCTAGTACTACTCTCGCCCAAGCACGCTTAACTGCGGAGTTCTGATGGGATCCGGTGCATTAGTGCTGGTATGATCGCACCCGAAATACTATCCATGTTTAATGTTTTTATGTGTTACAAGACGCAGAACCTCCTTTGTTTTGGTACGCGGGGCGTGGGACCCACGTGACCGATCGGCTCCGTTCCAAAAATACGAAAAGCATCAACCATGAACCGGAGGGCACCCGAGCATAGAAATAGCAAGAAAGAAAGGAAAAAAAGAAAAAAAAACCGCACGTAAAATCTAAAAAAACGCAAACGGACAACGAAAAAGGAGGGTGCAACACGAGGACTTCCCAGGGGGTCACCCATCCTAGTACTACTTTCGCCCAAGCACGCTTAACTGCGGAGTTCTGATGGGATCCGGTGCATTAGTACATGTATGATCGCACCAGAAATACTATCCATGTTTATTGTTTTTATGTGTTACAAGACGCAGAACCTCCTTTGTTTTGGTACGCGGGGCGTGAGACCCACGTGACCGATCGGCTCCGTTCCAAAAATACGAAAAGCATCAACCATGAACCGGAGGGCACCCGAGCATAGAAATAGCAAGAAAGAAAGGAAAAAAAGCAAAAAAAACCGCACGTAAAATCTAAAAAAACGCAAACGGACAACGAAAAAGGGGGTGCAACACGAGGACTTCCCAGGGGGTCACCCATCCTAGTACTACTCTCGCCCAAGCACGCTTAACTGCGGAGTTCTGATGGGATCCGGTGCATTAGTGCTGGTATGATCGCACCCGAAATACTATCCATGTTTATTGTTTTTATCTGTTACAAGACGCAGAACCTCCTTTGTTTTGGTACGCGGGGCGTGGGACCCACGTGACCGATCGGCTCCGTTCCAAAAATACGAAAAGCATCAACCATGAACCGGAGGGCACCCCAGCATAGAAATAGCAAGAAAGAAAGGAAAAAAAGCAAAAAAAAACCGCACGTAAAATCTAAAAAAACGCAAACGGACAACGAAAAAGGAGGGTGCAACACGAGGAATTCCCAGGGGGTCACCCATCCTAGTACTACTCTCGCCCAAGCACGCTTAACTGCGGAGTTCTGATGGGATCCGGTGCATTAGTGCTGGTATGATCGCACCCGAAATACTATCCATGTTTATTGTTTTTATGTGTTACAAGACGCAGAACCTCCTTTGTTTTGGTACGCGGGGCGTGGGACCCACGTGACCGATCGGCTCCGTTCCAAAAATACGAAAAGCATCAACCATGAACCGGAGGGCACCCCAGCATAGAAATAGCAAGAAAGAAAGGAAAAAAAGCAAAAAAAACCGCACGTAAAATCTAAAAAAACGCAAACGGACAACGAGAAAGGGGGGTGCAACACGAGGACTTCCCAGGGGGTCACCCATCCTAGTACTACTCTCGCCCAAGCACGCTTAACTGCGGAGTTCTGATGGGATCCGGTGCATTAGTGCTGGTATGATCGCACCCGAAATACTATCCATGTTTAATGTTTTTATGTGTTACAAGACGCAGAACCTCCTTTGTTTTGGTACGCGGGGCGTGGGACCCACGTGACCGATCGGCTCCGTTCCAAAAATACGAAAAGCATCAACCATGAACCTGAGGGCACCCGAGCATAGAAATAGCAAGAAAGAAAGGAAAAAAAGCAAAAAAAACCGCACGTAAAATCTAAAAAAACGCAAACGGACAACGAAAAAGGGGGTGCAACACGAGGACTTCCCAGGGGGTCACCCATCCTAGTACTACTCTCGCCCAAGCACGCTTAACTGCGGAGTTCTGATGGGATCCGGTGCATTAGTGCTGGTATGATCGCACCCGAAATACTATCCATGTTTAATGTTTTTATGTGTTACAAGACGCAGAACCTCCTTTGTTTTGGTACGCGGGGCGTGGGACCCACGTGACCGATCGGCTCCGTTCCAAAAATACGAAAAGCATCAACCATGAACCGGAGGGCACCCCAGCATAGAAATAGCAAGAAAGAAAGGAAAAAAAGCAAAAAAAACCGCACGTAAAATCTAAAAAAACGCAAACGGACAACGAAAAAGGAGGGTGCAACACGAGGACTTCCCAGGGGGTCACCCATCCTAGTACTACTCTCGCCCAAGCACGCTTAACTGCGGAGTTCTGATGGGATCCGGTGCATTAGTGCTGGTATGATCGCACCCGAAATACTATCCATGTTTATTGTTTTTATGTGTTACAAGACGCAGAACCTCCTTTGTTTTGGTACGCGGGGCGTGGGACCCACGTGACCGATCGGCTCCGTTCCAAAAATACGAAAAGCATCAACCATGAACCGGAGGGCACCCCAGCATAGAAATCGCAAGAAAGAAAGGAAAAAAAGCAAAAAAAACCGCACGTAAAATCTAAAAAAACGCAAACGGACAACGAAAAAGGGGGGTGCAACACGAGGACTTCCCAGGGGGTCACCCATCCTAGTACTACTCTCGCCCAAGCACGCTTAACTGCGGAGTTCTGATGGGATCCGGTGCATTAGTGCTGGTATGATCGCACCCGAAATACTATCCATGTTTAATGTTTTTATGTGTTACAAGACGCAGAACCTCCTTTGTTTTGGTACGCGGGGCGTGGGACCCACGTGACCGATCGGCTCCGTTCCAAAAATACGAAAAGCATCAACCATGAACCGGAGGGCACCCGAGCATAGAAATAGCAAGAAAGAAAGGAAAAAAAGCAAAAAAAACCGCACGTAAAATCTAAAAAAACGCAAACGGACAACGAAAAAGGAGGGTGCAACACGAGGACTTCCCAGGGGGTCACCCATCCTAGTACTACTTTCGCCCAAGCACGCTTAACTGCAGAGTTCTGATGGGATCCGGTGCATTAGTGCATGTATGATCGCACCCGAAATACTATCCATGTTTATTGTTTTTATGTGTTACAAGACGCAGAACCTCCTTTGTTTTGGTACGCGGGGCGTGGGACCCACGTGACCGATCGGCTCCGTTCCAAAAATACGAAAAGCATCAACCATGAACCGGAGGGCACCCCAGCATAGAAATAGCAAGAAAGAAAGGAAAAAAAGCAAAAAAAACCGCACGTAAAATCTAAAAAAACGCAAACGGACAACGAAAAAGGGGGGTGCAACACGAGGACTTCCCAGGGGGTCACCCATCCTAGTACTACTCTCGCCCAAGCACGCTTAACTGCGGAGTTCTGATGGGATCCGGTGCATTAGTGCTGGTATGATCGCACCCGAAATACTATCCATGTTTAATGTTTTTATGTGTTACAAGACGCAGAACCTCCTTTGTTTTGGTACGCGGGGCGTGGGACCCACGTGACCGATCGGCTCCGTTCCAAAAATACGAAAAGCATCAACCATGAACCGGAGGGCACCCGAGCATAGAAATAGCAAGAAAGAAAGGAAAAAAAGCAAAAAAAACCGCACGTAAAATCTAAAAAAACGCAAACGGACAACGAAAAAGGGGGGTGCAACACGAGGACTTCCCAGGGGGTCACCCATCCTAGTACTACTCTCGCCCAAGCACGCTTAACTGCGGAGTTCTGATGGGATCCGGTGCATTAGTGCTGGTATGATCGCACCGGAAATACTATCCATGTTTATTGTTTTTATGTGTTACAAGACGCAGAACCTCCTTTGTTTTGGTACGCGGGGCGTGGGACCCACGTGACCGATCGGCTCCGTTCCAAAAATACGAAAAGCATCAACCATGAACCGGAAGGCACCCGAGCATAGAAATAGCAAGAAAGAAAGGAAAAAAAGCAAAAAAAACCGCACGTAAAATCTAAAAAAACGCAAACGGACAACGAAAAAGGGGGGTGCAACACGAGGACTTCCCAGGGGGTCACCCATCCTAGTACTACTCTCGCCCAAGCACGCTTAACTGCGGAGTTCTGATGGGATCCGGTGCATTAGTGCTGGTATGATCGCACCCGAAATACTATCCATGTTTATTGTTTTTATGTGTTACAAGACGCAAAACCTCCTTTGTTTTGGTACGCGGGGCGTGGGACCCACGTGACCGATCGGCTCCGTTCCAAAAATACGAAAAGCATCAACCATGAACCGGAGGGCACCCGAGCATAGAAATAGCAAGAAAGAAAGGAAAAAAGAGCAAAAAAAACCGCACGTAAAATCTAAAAAAACGCAAACGGACAACGAAAAAGGGGGGTGCAACACGAGGACTTCCCAGGGGGTCACCCATCCTAGTACTACTCTCGGCCAAGCACGCTTAACTGCGGAGTTCTGATGGGATCCGGTGCATTAGTGCTGGTATGATCGCACCCGAAATACTATCCATGTTTATTGTTTTTATGTGTTACAAGACGCAGAACCTCCTTTGTTTTGGTACGCGGGGCGTGGGACACACGTGACCGATCGGCTCCGTTCCAAAAATACGAAAAGCATCAACCATGAACCGGAGGGCACCCGAGCATAGAAATAGCAAGAAAGAAAGGAAAAAAAGCAAAAAAACCGCACGTAAAATCTAAAAAAACGCAAACGGACAACGAAAAAGGGGGGTGCAACACGAGGACTTCCCAGGGGGTCACCCATCCTAGTACTACTCTCGCCCAAGCACGCTTAACTGCGGAGTTCTGATGGGATCCGGTGCATTAGTGCTGGTATGATCGCACCCGAAATACTATCCATGTTTATTGTTTTTATGTGTTACAAGACGCAGAACCTCCTTTGTTTTGGTACGCGGGGCGTGGGACCCACGTGACCGATCGGCTCCGTTCCAAAAATACGAAAAGCATCAACCATGAACCGGAGGGCACCCGAGCATAGAAATAGCAAGAAAGAAAGGAAAAAAAAGCAAAAAAAACCGCACGTAAAATCTAAAAAAACGCAAACGGACAACGAAAAAGGGGGTGCAACACGAGGACTTCCCAGGGGGTCACCCATCCTAGTACTACTCTCGCCCAAGCACGTTTAACTGCGGAGTTCTGATGGGATCCGGTGCATTAGTGCTGGTATGATCGCACCCGAAATACTATCCATGTTTATTGTTTTTATGTGTTACAAGACGCAGTACCTCCTTTGTTTTGGTACGCGGGGCGTGGGACCCACGTGACCGATCGGCTCCGTTCCAAAAATACGAAAAACATCAACCATTAACCGGAGGGCACCCGAGCATAGAAATAGCAAGAAAGAAAGGAA
Source organism: Lactuca serriola (assembly GCF_051521515.1). Classification (NCBI taxonomy): domain Eukaryota; kingdom Viridiplantae; phylum Streptophyta; class Magnoliopsida; order Asterales; family Asteraceae; genus Lactuca; species Lactuca serriola. The sequence goes on from NC_136408.1 coordinate 203,030,237, forward strand.
AAAAAGCAAAAAAAACCGCACGTAAAATCTAAAAAAACGCAAACGGACAACGAAAAAGGAGGGTGCAACACGAGGACTTCCCAGGGGGTCACCCATCCTAGTACTACTTTCGCCCAAGCACGCTTAACTGCGGAGTTCTGATGGGATCCGGTGCATTAGTGCAGGTATGATCGCACCCGAAATACTATCCATGTTTATTGTTTTTATGTGTTACAAGACGCAGAACCTCCTTTGTTTTGGTACGCGGGGCGTGGGACCCACGTGACCGATCGGCTCCGTTCCAAAAATACGAAAAACATCAACCATGAACCGGAGGGCACCCGAGCATAGAAATAGCAAGAAAGAAAGGAAAAAAAGCAAAAAAAACCGCACGTAAAATCTAAAAAAACGCAAACGGACAACGAAAAAGGGGGTGCAACACGAGGACTTCCCAGGGGGTCACCCATCCTAGTACTACTCTCGCCCAAGCACGCTTAACTGCGGAGTTCTGATGGGATCCGGTGCATTAGTGCTGGTATGATCGCACCCGAAATACTATCCATGTTTAATGTTTTTATGTGTTACAAGACGCAGAACCTCCTTTGTTTTGGTACGCGGGGCGTGGGACCCACGTGACCGATCGGCTCCGTTCCAAAAATACGAAAAGCATCAACCATGAACCGGAGGGCACCCCAGCATAGAAATAGCAAGAAAGAAAGGAAAAAAAGCAAAAAAAAACCGCACGTAAAATCTAAAAAAACGCAAACGGACAACGAAAAAGGAGGGTGCAACACGAGGAATTCCCAGGGGGTCACCCATCCTAGTACTACTCTCGCCCAAGCACGCTTAACTGCGGAGTTCTGATGGGATCCGGTGCATTAGTGCTGGTATGATCGCACCCGAAATACTATCCATGTTTATTGTTTTTATGTGTTACAAGACGCAGAACCTCCTTTGTTTTGGTACGCGGGGCGTGGGACCCACGTGACCGATCGGCTCCGTTCCAAAAATACGAAAAGCATCAACCATGAACCGGAGGGCACCCCAGCATAGAAATAGCAAGAAAGAAAGGAAAAAAAGCAAAAAAAACCGCACGTAAAATCTAAAAAAACGCAAACGGACAACGAAAAAGGGGGGTGCAACACGAGGACTTCCCAGGGGGTCACCCATCCTAGTACTACTCTCGCCCAAGCACGCTTAACTGCGGAGTTCTGATGGGATCCGGTGCATTAGTGCTGGTATGATCGCACCCGAAATACTATCCATGTTTAATGTTTTTATGTGTTACAAGACGCAGAACCTCCTTTGTTTTGGTACGCGGGGCGTGGGACCCACGTGACCGATCGGCTCCGTTCCAAAAATACGAAAAGCATCAACCATGAACCTGAGGGCACCCGAGCATAGAAATAGCAAGAAAGAAAGGAAAAAAAGCAAAAAAAACCGCACGTAAAATCTAAAAAAACGCAAACGGACAACGAAAAAGGGGGTGCAACACGAGGACTTCCCAGGGGGTCACCCATCCTAGTACTACTCTCGCCCAAGCACGCTTAACTGCGGAGTTCTGATGGGATCCGGTGCATTAGTGCTGGTATGATCGCACCCGAAATACTATCCATGTTTAATGTTTTTATGTGTTACAAGACGCAGAACCTCCTTTGTTTTGGTACGCGGGGCGTGGGACCCACGTGACCGATCGGCTCCGTTCCAAAAATACGAAAAGCATCAACCATGAACCGGAGGGCACCCCAGCATAGAAATAGCAAGAAAGAAAGGAAAAAAAGCAAAAAAAACCGCACGTAAAATCTAAAAAAACGCAAACGGACAACGAAAAAGGAGGGTGCAACACGAGGACTTCCCAGGGGGTCACCCATCCTAGTACTACTCTCGCCCAAGCACGCTTAACTGCGGAGTTCTGATGGGATCCGGTGCATTAGTGCTGGTATGATCGCACCCGAAATACTATCCATGTTTATTGTTTTTATGTGTTACAAGACGCAGAACCTCCTTTGTTTTGGTACGCGGGGCGTGGGACCCACGTGACCGATCGGCTCCGTTCCAAAAATACGAAAAGCATCAACCATGAACCGGAGGGCACCCCAGCATAGAAATAGCAAGAAAGAAAGGAAAAAAAGCAAAAAAAACCGCACGTAAAATCTAAAAAAACGCAAACGGACAACGAAAAAGGGGGGTGCAACACGAGGACTTCCCAGGGGGTCACCCATCCTAGTACTACTCTCGCCCAAGCACGCTTAACTGCGGAGTTCTGATGGGATCCGGTGCATTAGTGCTGGTATGATCGCACCCGAAATACTATCCATGTTTAATGTTTTTATGTGTTACAAGACGCAGAACCTCCTTTGTTTTGGTACGCGGGGCGTGGGACCCACGTGACCGATCGGCTCCGTTCCAAAAATACGAAAAGCATCAACCATGAACCGGAGGGCACCCGAGCATAGAAATAGCAAGAAAGAAAGGAAAAAAAGCAAAAAAAACCGCACGTAAAATCTAAAAAAACGCAAACGGACAACGAAAAAGGAGGGTGCAACACGAGGACTTCCCAGGGGGTCACCCATCCTAGTACTACTTTCGCCCAAGCACGCTTAACTGCAGAGTTCTGATGGGATCCGGTGCATTAGTGCATGTATGATCGCACCCGAAATACTATCCATGTTTATTGTTTTTATGTGTTACAAGACGCAGAACCTCCTTTGTTTTGGTACGCGGGGCGTGGGACCCACGTGACCGATCGGCTCCGTTCCAAAAATACGAAAAGCATCAACCATGAACCGGAGGGCACCCCAGCATAGAAATAGCAAGAAAGAAAGGAAAAAAAGCAAAAAAAACCGCACGTAAAATCTAAAAAAACGCAAACGGACAACGAAAAAGGGGGGTGCAACACGAGGACTTCCCAGGGGGTCACCCATCCTAGTACTACTCTCGCCCAAGCACGCTTAACTGCGGAGTTCTGATGGGATCCGGTGCATTAGTGCTGGTATGATCGCACCCGAAATACTATCCATGTTTAATGTTTTTATGTGTTACAAGACGCAGAACCTCCTTTGTTTTGGTACGCGGGGCGTGGGACCCACGTGACCGATCGGCTCCGTTCCAAAAATACGAAAAGCATCAACCATGAACCGGAGGGCACCCGAGCATAGAAATAGCAAGAAAGAAAGGAAAAAAAGCAAAAAAAACCGCACGTAAAATCTAAAAAAACGCAAACGGACAACGAAAAAGGGGGGTGCAACACGAGGACTTCCCAGGGGGTCACCCATCCTAGTACTACTCTCGCCCAAGCACGCTTAACTGCGGAGTTCTGATGGGATCCGGTGCATTAGTGCTGGTATGATCGCACCGGAAATACTATCCATGTTTATTGTTTTTATGTGTTACAAGACGCAGAACCTCCTTTGTTTTGGTACGCGGGGCGTGGGACCCACGTGACCGATCGGCTCCGTTCCAAAAATACGAAAAGCATCAACCATGAACCGGAAGGCACCCGAGCATAGAAATAGCAAGAAAGAAAGGAAAAAAAGCAAAAAAAACCGCACGTAAAATCTAAAAAAACGCAAACGGACAACGAAAAAGGGGGGTGCAACACGAGGACTTCCCAGGGGGTCACCCATCCTAGTACTACTCTCGCCCAAGCACGCTTAACTGCGGAGTTCTGATGGGATCCGGTGCATTAGTGCTGGTATGATCGCACCCGAAATACTATCCATGTTTATTGTTTTTATGTGTTACAAGACGCAAAACCTCCTTTGTTTTGGTACGCGGGGCGTGGGACCCACGTGACCGATCGGCTCCGTTCCAAAAATACGAAAAGCATCAACCATGAACCGGAGGGCACCCGAGCATAGAAATAGCAAGAAAGAAAGGAAAAAAGAGCAAAAAAAACCGCACGTAAAATCTAAAAAAACGCAAACGGACAACGAAAAAGGGGGGTGCAACACGAGGACTTCCCAGGGGGTCACCCATCCTAGTACTACTCTCGGCCAAGCACGCTTAACTGCGGAGTTCTGATGGGATCCGGTGCATTAGTGCTGGTATGATCGCACCCGAAATACTATCCATGTTTATTGTTTTTATGTGTTACAAGACGCAGAACCTCCTTTGTTTTGGTACGCGGGGCGTGGGACACACGTGACCGATCGGCTCCGTTCCAAAAATACGAAAAGCATCAACCATGAACCGGAGGGCACCCGAGCATAGAAATAGCAAGAAAGAAAGGAAAAAAAGCAAAAAAACCGCACGTAAAATCTAAAAAAACGCAAACGGACAACGAAAAAGGGGGGTGCAACACGAGGACTTCCCAGGGGGTCACCCATCCTAGTACTACTCTCGCCCAAGCACGCTTAACTGCGGAGTTCTGATGGGATCCGGTGCATTAGTGCTGGTATGATCGCACCCGAAATACTATCCATGTTTATTGTTTTTATGTGTTACAAGACGCAGAACCTCCTTTGTTTTGGTACGCGGGGCGTGGGACCCACGTGACCGATCGGCTCCGTTCCAAAAATACGAAAAGCATCAACCATGAACCGGAGGGCACCCGAGCATAGAAATAGCAAGAAAGAAAGGAAAAAAAAGCAAAAAAAACCGCACGTAAAATCTAAAAAAACGCAAACGGACAACGAAAAAGGGGGTGCAACACGAGGACTTCCCAGGGGGTCACCCATCCTAGTACTACTCTCGCCCAAGCACGTTTAACTGCGGAGTTCTGATGGGATCCGGTGCATTAGTGCTGGTATGATCGCACCCGAAATACTATCCATGTTTATTGTTTTTATGTGTTACAAGACGCAGTACCTCCTTTGTTTTGGTACGCGGGGCGTGGGACCCACGTGACCGATCGGCTCCGTTCCAAAAATACGAAAAACATCAACCATTAACCGGAGGGCACCCGAGCATAGAAATAGCAAGAAAGAAAGGAAAAAAAGCAAAAAAAACCGCACGTAAAATCTAAAAAAACGCAAACGGACAACGAAAAAGGAGGGTGCAACACGAGGACTTCCCAGGGGGTCACCCATCCTAGTACTACTTTCGCCCAAGCACGCTTAACTGCGGAGTTCTGATGGGATCCGGTGCATTAGTGCAGGTATGATCGCACCCGAAATACTATCCATGTTTATTGTTTTTATGTGTTACAAGACGCAGAACCTCCTTTGTTTTGGTACGCGGGGCGTGGGACCCACGTGACCGATCGGCTCCGTTCCAAAAATACGAAAAACATCAACCATGAACCGGAGGGCACCCGAGCATAGAAATAGCAAGAAAGAAAGGAAAAAAAGCAAAAAAAACCGCACGTAAAATCTAAAAAAACGCAAACGGACAACGAAAAAGGGGGGTGCAACACGAGGACTTCCCAGGGGGTCACCCATCCTAGTACTACTCTCGCCCAAGCACGCTTAACTGCGGAGTTCTGATGGGATCCGGTGCATTAGTGCTGGTATGATCGCACCCGAAATACTATCCATGTTTAATGTTTTTATGTGTTACAAGACGCAGAACCTCCTTTGTTTTGGTACGCGGGGCGTGGGACCCACGTGACCGATCGGCTCCGTTCCAAAAATACGAAAAGCATCAACCATGAACCGGAGGGCACCCGAGCATAGAAATAGCAAGAAAGAAAGGAAAAAAAGAAAAAAAAACCGCACGTAAAATCTAAAAAAACGCAAACGGACAACGAAAAAGGAGGGTGCAACACGAGGACTTCCCAGGGGGTCACCCATCCTAGTACTACTTTCGCCCAAGCACGCTTAACTGCGGAGTTCTGATGGGATCCGGTGCATTAGTACATGTATGATCGCACCAGAAATACTATCCATGTTTATTGTTTTTATGTGTTACAAGACGCAGAACCTCCTTTGTTTTGGTACGCGGGGCGTGGGACCCACGTGACCGATCGGCTCCGTTCCAAAAATACGAAAAGCATCAACCATGAACCGGAGGGCACCCGAGCATAGAAATAGCAAGAAAGAAAGGAAAAAAAGCAAAAAAAACCGCACGTAAAATCTAAAAAAACGCAAACGGACAACGAAAAAGGGGGTGCAACACGAGGACTTCCCAGGGGGTCACCCATCCTAGTACTACTCTCGCCCAAGCACGCTTAACTGCGGAGTTCTGATGGGATCCGGTGCATTAGTGCTGGTATGATCGCACCCGAAATACTATCCATGTTTAATGTTTTTATGTGTTACAAGACGCAGAACCTCCTTTGTTTTGGTACGCGGGGCGTGGGACCCACGTGACCGATCGGCTCCGTTCCAAAAATACGAAAAGCATCAACCATGAACCGGAGGGCACCCCAGCATAGAAATAGCAAGAAAGAAAGGAAAAAAAGCAAAAAAAACCGCACGTAAAATCTAAAAAAACGCAAACGGACAACGAAAAAGGAGGGTGCAACACGAGGAATTCCCAGGGGGTCACCCATCCTAGTACTACTCTCGCCCAAGCACGCTTAACTGCGGAGTTCTGATGGGATCCGGTGCATTAGTGCTGGTATGATCGCACCCGAAATACTATCCATGTTTATTGTTTTTATGTGTTACAAGACGCAGAACCTCCTTTGTTTTGGTACGCGGGGCGTGGGACCCACGTGACCGATCGGCTCCGTTCCAAAAATACGAAAAGCATCAACCATGAACCGGAGGGCACCCCAGCATAGAAATAGCAAGAAAGAAAGGAAAAAAAGCAAAAAAAACCGCACGTAAAATCTAAAAAAACGCAAACGGACAACGAAAAAGGGGGGTGCAACACGAGGACTTCCCAGGGGGTCACCCATCCTAGTACTACTCTCGCCCAAGCACGCTTAACTGCGGAGTTCTGATGGGATCCGGTGCATTAGTGCTGGTATGATCGCACCCGAAATACTATCCATGTTTAATGTTTTTATGTGTTACAAGACGCAGAACCTCCTTTGTTTTGGTACGCGGGGCGTGGGACCCACGTGACCGATCGGCTCCGTTCCAAAAATACGAAAAGCATCAACCATGAACCGGAGGGCACCCGAGCATAGAAATAGCAAGAAAGAAAGGAAAAAAAGCAAAAAAAACCGCACGTAAAATCTAAAAAAACGCAAACGGACAACGAAAAAGGGGGTGCAACACGAGGACTTCCCAGGGGGTCACCCATCCTAGTACTACTCTCGCCCAAGCACGCTTAACTGCGGAGTTCTGATGGGATCCGGTGCATTAGTGCTGGTATGATCGCACCCGAAATACTATCCATGTTTAATGTTTTTATGTGTTACAAGACGCAGAACCTCCTTTGTTTTGGTACGCGGGGCGTGGGACCCACGTGACCGATCGGCTCCGTTCCAAAAATACGAAAAGCATCAACCATGAACCGGAGGGCACCCCAGCATAGAAATAGCAAGAAAGAAAGGAAAAAAAGCAAAAAAAACCGCACGTAAAATCTAAAAAAACGCAAACGGACAACGAAAAAGGAGGGTGCAACACGAGGACTTCCCAGGGGGTCACCCATCCTAGTACTACTCTCGCCCAAGCACGCTTAACTGCGGAGTTCTGATGGGATCCGGTGCATTAGTGCTGGTATGATCGCACCCGAAATACTATCCATGTTTATTGTTTTTATGTGTTACAAGACGCAGAACCTCCTTTGTTTTGGTACGCGGGGCGTGGGACCCACGTGACCGATCGGCTCCGTTCCAAAAATACGAAAAGCATCAACCATGAACCGGAGGGCACCCCAGCATAGAAATAGCAAGAAAGAAAGGAAAAAAAGCAAAAAAAACCGCACGTAAAACCTAAAAAAACGCAAACGGACAACGAAAAAGGGGGGTGCAACACGAGGACTTCCCAGGGGGTCACCCATCCTAGTACTACTGTCGCCCAAGCACGCTTAACTGCGGAGTTCTGATGGGATCCGGTGCATTAGTGCTGGTATGATCGCACCCGAAATACTATCCATGTTTAATGTTTTTATGTGTTACAAGACGCAGAACCTCCTTTGTTTTGGTACGCGGGGCGTGGGACCCACGTGACCGATCGGCTCCGTTCCAAAAATACGAAAAGCATCAACCATGAACCGGAGGGCACCCGAGCATAGAAATAGCAAGAAAGAAAGGAAAAAAAGCAAAAAAAACCGCACGTAAAATCTAAAAAAACGCAAACGGACAACGAAAAAGGAGGGTGCAACACGAGGACTTCCCAGGGGGTCACCCATCCTAGTACTACTTTCGCCCAAGCACGCTTAACTGCAGAGTTCTGATGGGATCCGGTGCATTAGTGCATGTATGATCGCACCCGAAATACTATCCATGTTTATTGTTTTTATGTGTTACAAGACGCAGAACCTCCTTTGTTTTGGTACGCGGGGCGTGGGACCCACGTGACCGATCGGCTCCGTTCCAAAAATACGAAAAGCATCAACCATGAACCGGAGGGCACCCCAGCATAGAAATAGCAAGAAAGAAAGGAAAAAAAGCAAAAAAAACCGCACGTAAAATCTAAAAAAACGCAAACGGACAACGAAAAAGGGGGGTGCAACACGAGGACTTCCCAGGGGGTCACCCATCCTAGTACTACTCTCGCCCAAGCACGCTTAACTGCGGAGTTCTGATGGGATCCGGTGCATTAGTGCTGGTATGATCGCACCCGAAATACTATCCATGTTTAATGTTTTTATGTGTTACAAGACGCAGAACCTCCTTTGTTTTGGTACGCGGGGCGTGGGACCCACGTGACCGATCGGCTCCGTTCCAAAAATACGAAAAGCATCAACCATGAACCGGAGGGCACCCGAGCATAGAAATAGCAAGAAAGAAAGGAAAAAAAGCAAAAAAAACCGCACGTAAAATCTAAAAAAACGCAAACGGACAACGAAAAAGGAGGGTGCAACACGAGGACTTCCCAGGGGGTCACCCATCCTAGTACTACTTTCGCCCAAGCACGCTTAACTGCGGAGTTCTGATGGGATCCGGTGCATTAGTGCATGTATGATCGCACCCGAAATACTATCCATGTTTATTGTTTTTATGTGTTACAAGACGCAGAACCTCCTTTGTTTTGGTACGCGGGGCGTGGGACCCACGTGACCGATCGGCTCCGTTCCAAAAATACGAAAAGCATCAACCATGAACCGGAGGGCAGCCCAGCATAGAAATAGCAAGAAAGAAAGGAAAAAAAGAAAAAAAAAACCGCACGTAAAATCTAAAAAAACGCAAACGGACAACGAAAAAGGGGGGTGCAACACGAGGACTTCCCAGGGGGTCACCCATCCTAGTACTACTCTCGCCCAAGCACGCTTAACTGCGGAGTTCTGATGGGATCCGGTGCATTAGTGCTGGTATGATCGCACCCGAAATACTATCCATGTTTAATGTTTTTATGTGTTACAAGACGCAGAACCTCCTTTGTTTTGGTACGCGGGGCGTGGGACCCACGTGACCGATCGGCTCCGTTCCAAAAATACGAAAAGCATCAACCATGAACCGGAGGGCACCCGAGCATAGAAATAGCAAGAAAGAAAGGAAAAAAAGCAAAAAAAACCGCACGTAAAATCTAAAAAAACGCAAACGGACAACGAAAAAGGAGGGTGCAACACGAGGACTTCCCAGGGGGTCACCCATCCTAGTACTACTCTCGCCCAAGCACGCTTAACTGCGGAGTTCTGATGGGATGCGGTGCATTAGTGCTGGTATGATCGCACCCGAAATACTATCCATGTTTATTGTTTTTATGTGTTACAAGACGCAGAACCTCCTTTGTTTTGGTACGCGGGGCGTGGGACCCACGTGACCGATCGGCTCCGTTCCAAAAATACGAAAAGCATCAACCATGAACCGGAGGGCAGCCCAGCATAGAAATAGCAAGAAAGAAAGGAAAAAAAGAAAAAAAAAAACCGCACGTAAAATCTAAAAAAACGCAAACGGACAACGAAAAAGGGGGGTGCAACACGAGGACTTCCCAGGGGGTCACCCATCCTAGTACTACTCTCGCCCAAGCACGCTTAACTGCGGAGTTCTGATGGGATCCGGTGCATTAGTGCTGGTATGATCGCACCCGAAATACTATCCATGTTTAATGTTTTTATGTGTTACAAGACGCAGAACCTCCTTTGTTTTGGTACGCGGGGCGTGGGACCCACGTGACCGATCGGCTCCGTTCCAAAAATACGAAAAGCATCAACCATGAACCGGAGGGCACCCGAGCATAGAAATAGCAAGAAAGAAAGGAAAAAAAGCAAAAAAAACCGCACGTAAAATCTAAAAAAACGCAAACGGACAACGAAAAAGGAGGGTGCAACACGAGGACTTCCCAGGGGGTCACCCATCCTAGTACTACTTTCGCCCAAGCACGCTTAACTGCGGAGTTCTGATGGGATCCGGTGCATTAGTGCATGTATGATCGCACCCGAAATACTATCCATGTTTATTGTTTTTATGTGTTACAAGACGCAGAACCTCCTTTGTTTTGGTACGCGGGGCGTGGGACCCACGTGACCGATCGGCTCCGTTCCAAAAATACGAAAAGCATCAACCATGAACCGGAGGGCACCCCAGCATAGAAATAGCAAGAAAGAAAGGAAAAAAAGCAAAAAAAACCGCACGTAAAATCTAAAAAAACGCAAACGGACAACGAAAAAGGAGGGTGCAACACGAGGACTTCCCAGGGGGTCACCCATCCTAGTACTACTCTCGCCCAAGCACGCTTAACTGCGGAGTTCTGATGGGATGCGGTGCATTAGTGCTGGTATGATCGCACCCGAAATACTATCCATGTTTATTGTTTTTATGTGTTACAAGACGCAGAACCTCCTTTGTTTTGGTACGCGGGGCGTGGGACCCACGTGACCGATCGGCTCCGTTCCAAAAATACGAAAAGCATCAACCATGAACCGGAGGGCACCCCAGCATAGAAATAGCAAGAAAGAAAGGAAAAAAAGCAAAAAAAACCGCACGTAAAATCTAAAAAAACGCAAACGGACAACGAAAAAGGGGGGTGCAACACGAGGACTTCCCAGGGGGTCACCCATCCTAGTACTACTCTCGCCCAAGCACGCTTAACTGCGGAGTTCTGATGGGATCCGGTGCATTAGTGCTGGTATGATCGCACCCGAAATACTATCCATGTTTAATGTTTTTATGTGTTACAAGACGCAGAACCTCCTTTGTTTTGGTACGCGGGGCGTGGGACCCACGTGACCGATCGGCTCCGTTCCAAAAATACGAAAAGCATCAACCATGAACCGGAGGGCACCCGAGCATAGAAATAGCAAGAAAGAAAGGAAAAAAAGCAAAAAAAACCGCACGTAAAATCTAAAAAAACGCAAACGGACAACGAAAAAGGAGGGTGCAACACGAGGACTTCCCAGGGGGTCACCCATCCTAGTACTACTTTCGCCCAAGCACGCTTAACTGCGGAGTTCTGATGGGATCCGGTGCATTAGTGCATGTATGATCGCACCCGAAATACTATCCATGTTTATTGTTTTTATGTGTTACAAGACGCAGAACCTCCTTTGTTTTGGTACGCGGGGCGTGGGACCCACGTGACCGATCGGCTCCGTTCCAAAAATACGAAAAGCATCAACCATGAACCGGAGGGCAGCCCAGCATAGAAATAGCAAGAAAGAAAGGAAAAAAAGAAAAAAAAAACCGCACGTAAAATCTAAAAAAACGCAAACGGACAACGAAAAAGGGGGGTGCAACACGAGGACTTCCCAGGGGGTCACCCATCCTAGTACTACTCTCGCCCAAGCACGCTTAACTGCGGAGTTCTGATGGGATCCGGTGCATTAGTGCTGGTATGATCGCACCCGAAATACTATCCATGTTTAATGTTTTTATGTGTTACAAGACGCAGAACCTCCTTTGTTTTGGTACGCGGGGCGTGGGACCCACGTGACCGATCGGCTCCGTTCCAAAAATACGAAAAGCATCAACCATGAACCGGAGGGCACCCGAGCATAGAAATAGCAAGAAAGAAAGGAAAAAAAGCAAAAAAAACCGCACGTAAAATCTAAAAAAACGCAAACGGACAACGAAAAAGGAGGGTGCAACACGAGGACTTCCCAGGGGGTCACCCATCCTAGTACTACTTTCGCCCAAGCACGCTTAACTGCGGAGTTCTGATGGGATCCGGTGCATTAGTGCATGTATGATCGCACCCGAAATACTATCCATGTTTATTGTTTTTATGTGTTACAAGACGCAGAACCTCCTTTGTTTTGGTACGCGGGGCGTGGGACCCACGTGACCGATCGGCTCCGTTCCAAAAATACGAAAAGCATCAACCATGAACCGGAGGGCACCCCAGCATAGAAATAGCAAGAAAGAAAGGAAAAAAAGCAAAAAAAACCGCACGTAAAATCTAAAAAAACGCAAACGGACAACGAAAAAGGAGGGTGCAACACGAGGACTTCCCAGGGGGTCACCCATCCTAGTACTACTCTCGCCCAAGCACGCTTAACTGCGGAGTTCTGATGGGATGCGGTGCATTAGTGCTGGTATGATCGCACCCGAAATACTATCCATGTTTATTGTTTTTATGTGTTACAAGACGCAGAACCTCCTTTGTTTTGGTACGCGGGGCGTGGGACCCACGTGACCGATCGGCTCCGTTCCAAAAATACGAAAAGCATCAACCATGAACCGGAGGGCACCCCAGCATAGAAATAGCAAGAAAGAAAGGAAAAAAAGCAAAAAAAACCGCACGTAAAATCTAAAAAAACGCAAACGGACAACGAAAAAGGGGGGTGCAACACGAGGACTTCCCAGGGGGTCACCCATCCTAGTACTACTCTCGCCCAAGCACGCTTAACTGCGGAGTTCTGATGGGATCCGGTGCATTAGTGCTGGTATGATCGCACCCGAAATACTATCCATGTTTAATGTTTTTATGTGTTACAAGACGCAGAACCTCCTTTGTTTTGGTACGCGGGGCGTGGGACCCACGTGACCGATCGGCTCCGTTCCAAAAATACGAAAAGCATCAACCATGAACCGGAGGGCACCCGAGCATAGAAATAGCAAGAAAGAAAGGAAAAAAAGCAAAAAAAACCGCACGTAAAATCTAAAAAAACGCAAACGGACAACGAAAAAGGAGGGTGCAACACGAGGACTTCCCAGGGGGTCACCCATCCTAGTACTACTTTCGCCCAAGCACGCTTAACTGCGGAGTTCTGATGGGATCCGGTGCATTAGTGCATGTATGATCGCACCCGAAATACTATCCATGTTTATTGTTTTTATGTGTTACAAGACGCAGAACCTCCTTTGTTTTGGTACGCGGGGCGTGGGACCCACGTGACCGATCGGCTCCGTTCCAAAAATACGAAAAGCATCAACCATGAACCGGAGGGCACCCCAGCATAGAAATAGCAAGAAAGAAAGGAAAAAAAGCAAAAAAAACCGCACGTAAAATCTAAAAAAACGCAAACGGACAACGAAAAAGGAGGGTGCAACACGAGGACTTCCCAGGGGGTCACCCATCCTAGTACTACTCTCGCCCAAGCACGCTTAACTGCGGAGTTCTGATGGGATGCGGTGCATTAGTGCTGGTATGATCGCACCCGAAATACTATCCATGTTTATTGTTTTTATGTGTTACAAGACGCAGAACCTCCTTTGTTTTGGTACGCGGGGCGTGGGACCCACGTGACCGATCGGCTCCGTTCCAAAAATACGAAAAGCATCAACCATGAACCGGAGGGCACCCCAGCATAGAAATAGCAAGAAAGAAAGGAAAAAAAGCAAAAAAAACCGCACGTAAAATCTAAAAAAACGCAAACGGACAACGAAAAAGGGGGGTGCAACACGAGGACTTCCCAGGGGGTCACCCATCCTAGTACTACTCTCGCCCAAGCACGCTTAACTGCGGAGTTCTGATGGGATCCGGTGCATTAGTGCTGGTATGATCGCACCCGAAATACTATCCATGTTTAATGTTTTTATGTGTTACAAGACGCAGAACCTCCTTTGTTTTGGTACGCGGGGCGTGGGACCCACGTGACCGATCGGCTCCGTTCCAAAAATACGAAAAGCATCAACCATGAACCGGAGGGCACCCGAGCATAGAAATAGCAAGAAAGAAAAGAAAAAAAGCAAAAAAAACCGCACGTAAAATCTAAAAAAACGCAAACGGACAACGAAAAAGGAGGGTGCAACACGAGGACTTCCCAGGGGGTCACCCATCCTTGTACTACTTTCGCCCAAGCACGCTTAACTGCGGAGTTCTGATGGGATCCGGTGCATTAGTGCATGTATGATCGCACCCGAAATACTATCCATGTTTATTGTTTTTATGTGTTACAAGACGCAGAACCTCCTTTGTTTTGGTACGCGGGGCGTGGGACCCACGTGACCGATCGGCTCCGTTCCAAAAATACGAAAAGCATCAACCATGAACCGGAGGGCACCCCAGCATAGAAATAGCAAGAAAGAAAGGAAAAAAAGCAAAAAAAACCGCACGTAAAATCTAAAAAAACGCAAACGGACAACGAAAAAGGAGGGTGCAACACGAGGACTTCCCAGGGGGTCACCCATCCTAGTACTACTCTCGCCCAAGCACGCTTAACTGCGGAGTTCTGATGGGATGCGGTGCATTAGTGCTGGTATGATCGCACCCGAAATACTATCCATGTTTATTGTTTTTATGTGTTACAAGACGCAGAACCTCCTTTGTTTTGGTACGCGGGGCGTGGGACCCACGTGACCGATCGGCTCCGTTCCAAAAATACGAAAAGCATCAACCATGAACCGGAGGGCACCCCAGCATAGAAATAGCAAGAAAGAAAGGAAAAAAAGCAAAAAAACCGCACGTAAAATCTAAAAAAACGCAAACGGACAACGAAAAAGGGGGGTGCAACACGAGGACTTCCCAGGGGGTCACCCATCCTAGTACTACTCTCGCCCAAGCACGCTTAACTGCGGAGTTCTGATGGGATCCGGTGCATTAGTGCTGGTATGATCGCACCCGAAATACTATCCATGTTTATTGTTTTTATGTGTTACAAGACGCAGAACCTCCTTTGTTTTGGTACGCGGGGCGTGGGACCCACGTGACCGATCGGCTCCGTTCCAAAAATACGAAAAGCATCAACCATGAACCGGAGGGCACCCGAGCATAGAAATAGCAAGAAAGAAAGGAAAAAAAGCAAAAAAAACCGCACGTAAAATCTAAAAAAACGCAAACGGACAACGAAAAAGGGGGGTGCAACACGAGGACTTCCCAGGGGGTCACCCATCCTAGTACTACTCTCGCCCAAGCACGCTTAACTGCGGAGTTCTGATGGGATCCGGTGCATTAGTGCTGGTATGATCGCACCCGAAATACTATCCATGTTTATTGTTTTTATGTGTTACAAGACGCAGAACCTCCTTTGTTTTGGTACGCGGGGCGTGGGACCCACTTGACCGATCGGCTCCGTTCCAAAAATACGAAAAGCATCAACCATGAACCGGAGGGCACCCCAGCATAGAAATAGCAAGAAAGAAAGGAAAAAAAGCAAAAAAAACCGCACGTAAAATCTAAAAAAACGCAAACGGACAACGAAAAAGGAGGGTGCAACACGAGGACTTCCCAGGGGGTCACCCATCCTAGTACTACTTTCGCCCAAGCACGCTTAACTGCGGAGTTCTGATGGGATCCGGTGCATTAGTGCTGGTATGATCGCACCCGAAATACTATCCATGTTTATTGTTTTTATGTGTTACAAGACGCAGAACCTCCTTTGTTTTGGTACGCGGGGCGTGGGACCCACGTGACCGATCGGCTCCGTTCCAAAAATACGAAAAGCATCAACCATGAACCGGAGGGCACCCCAGCATAGAAATAGCAAGAAAGAAAGGAAAAAAAGCAAAAAAAACCGCACGTAAAATCTAAAAAAACGCAAACGGACAACGAAAAAGGGGGGTGCAACACGAGGACTTCCCAGGGGGTCACCCATCCTAGTACTACTCTCGCCCAAGCACGCTTAACTGCGGAGTTCTGATGGGATCCGGTGCATTAGTGCTGGTATGATCGCACCCGAAATACTATCCATGTTTAATGTTTTTATGTGTTACAAGACGCAGAACCTCCTTTGTTTTGGTACGCGGGGCGTGGGACCCACGTGACCGATCGGCTCCGTTCCAAAAATACGAAAAGCATCAACCATGAACCGGATGGCACCCCAGCATAGAAATAGCAAGAAAGAAAGGAAAAAAAGCAAAAAAAACCGCACGTAAAATCTAAAAAAACGCAAACGGACAACGAAAAAGGAGGGTGCAACACGAGGACTTCCCAGGGGGTCACCCATCCTAGTACTACTTTCGCCCAAGCACGCTTAACTGCGGAGTTCTGATGGGATCCGGTGCATTAGTGCATGTATGATCGCACCCGAAATACTATCCATGTTTATTGTTTTTATGTGTTACAAGACGCAGAACCTCCTTTGTTTTGGTACGCGGGGCGTGGGACCCACGTGACCGATCGGCTCCGTTCCAAAAATACGAAAAGCATCAACCATGAACCGGAGGGCACCCCAGCATAGAAATAGCAAGAAAGAAAGGAAAAAAAGCAAAAAAAACCGCACGTAAAATCTAAAAAAACGCAAACGGACAACGAAAAAGGAGGGTGCAACACGAGGACTTCCCAGGGGGTCACCCATCCTAGTACTACTCTCGCCCAAGCACGCTTAACTGCGGAGTTCTGATGGGATGCGGTGCATTAGTGCTGGTATGATCGCACCCGAAATACTATCCATGTTTATTGTTTTTATGTGTTACAAGACGCAGAACCTCCTTTGTTTTGGTACGCGGGGCGTGGGACCCACGTGACCGATCGGCTCCGTTCCAAAAATACGAAAAGCATCAACCATGAACCGGAGGGCACCCCAGCATAGAAATAGCCAGAAAGAAAGGAAAAAAAGCAAAAAAAACCGCACGTAAAATCTAAAAAAACGCAAACGGACAACGAAAAAGGGGGTGCAACACGAGGACTTCCCAGGGGGTCACCCATCCTAGTACTACTCTCGCCCAAGCACGCTTAACTGCGGAGTTCTGATGGGATCCGGTGCATTAGTGCATGTATGATCGCACCCGAAATACTATCCATGTTTAATGTTTTTATGTGTTACAAGACGCAGAACCTCCTTTGTTTTGATACGCGGGGCGTGGGACCCACGTGACCGATCGGCTCCGTTCCAAAAATACGAAAAGCATCAACCATGAACCGGAGGGCACCCCAGCATAGAAATAGCAAGAAAGAAAGGAAAAAAAGCAAAAAAAACCGCACGTAAAATCTAAAAAAACGCAAACGGACAACGAAAAAGGAGGGTGCAACACGAGGACTTCCCAGGGGGTCACCCATCCTAGTACTACTTTCGCCCAAGCACGCTTAACTGCGGAGTTCTGATGGGATGCGGTGCATTAGTGCTGGTATGATCGCACCCGAAATACTATCCATGTTTATTGTTTTTATGTGTTACAAGACGCAGAACCTCCTTTGTTTTGGTACGCGGGGCGTGGGACCCACGTGACCGATCGGCTCCGTTCCAAAAATACGAAAAGCATCAACCATGAACCGAAGGGCACCCCAGCATAGAAATAGCAAGAAAGAAAGGAAAAAAAGCAAAAAAAACCGCACGTAAAATCTAAAAAAACGCAAACGGACAACGAAAAAGCGGGGTGCAACACGAGGACTTCCCAGGGGGTCACCCATCCTAGTACTACTATCGCCCAAGCACGCTTAACTGCGGAGTTCTGATGGGATCCGGTGCATTAGTGCTGGTATGATCGCACCCGAAATACTATCCATGTTTAATGTTTTTATGTGTTACAAGACGCAGAACCTCCTTTGTTTTGGTACGCGGGGCGTGGGACCCACGTGACCGATCGGCTCCGTTCCAAAAATACGAAAAGCATCAACCATGAACCGGAGGGCACCCCAGCATAGAAATAGCAAGAAAGAAAGGAAAAAAAGCAAAAAAAACCGCACGTAAAATCTAAAAAAACGCAAACGGACAACGAAAAAGGAGGGTGCAACACGAGGACTTCCCAGGGGGTCACCCATCCTAGTACTACTTTCGCCCAAGCACGCTTAACTGCGGAGTTCTGATGGGATCCGGTGCATTAGTGCATGTATGATCGCACCCGAAATACTATCCATGTTTATTGTTTTTATGTGTTACAAGACGCAGAACCTCCTTTGTTTTGGTACGCGGGGCGTGGGACCCACGTGACCGATCGGCTCCGTTCCAAAAATACGAAAAGCATCAACCATGAACCGGAGGGCACCCCAGCATAGAAATAGCAAGAAAGAAAGGAAAAAAAGCAAAAAAAACCGCACGTAAAATCTAAAAAAACGCAAACGGACAACGAAAAAGGAGGGTGCAACACGAGGACTTCCCAGGGGGTCACCCATCCTAGTACTACTCTCGCCCAAGCACGCTTAACTGCGGAGTTCTGATGGGATGCGGTCCATTAGTGCTGGTATGATCGCACCCGAAATACTATCCATGTTTATTGTTTTTATGTGTTACAAGACGCAGAACCTCCTTTGTTTTGGTACGCGGGGCGTGGGACCCACGTGACCGATCGGCTCCGTTCCAAAAATACGAAAAGCATCAACCATGAACCGGAGGGCACCCCAGCATAGAAATAGCAAGAAAGAAAGGAAAAAAAGCAAAAAAAACCGCACGTAAAATCTAAAAAAACGCAAACGGACAACGAAAAAGGGGGGTGCAACACGAGGACTTCCCAGGGGGTCACCCATCCTAGTACTACTCTCGCCCAAGCACGCTTAACTGCGGAGTTCTGATGGGATCCGGTGCATTAGTGCTGGTATGATCGCACCCGAAATACTATCCATGTTTAATGTTTTTATGTGTTACAAGACGCAGAACCTCCTTTGTTTTGGTACGCGGGGCGTGGGACCCACGTGACCGATCGGCTCCGTTCCAAAAATACGAAAAGCATCAACCATGAACCGGAGGGCACCCCAGCATAGAAATAGCAAGAAAGAAAGGAAAAAAAGCAAAAAAAACCGCACGTAAAATCTAAAAAAACGCAAACGGACAACGAAAAAGGGGGGTGCAACACGAGGACTTCCCAGGGGGTCACCCATCCTAGTACTACTCTCGCCCAAGCACGCTTAACTGCGGAGTTCTGATGGGATCCGGTGCATTAGTGCTGGTATGATCGCACCCGAAATACTATCCATGTTTAATGTTTTTATGTGTTACAAGACGCAGAACCTCCTTTGTTTTGGTACGCGGGGCGTGGGACCCACGTGACCGATCGGCTCCGTTCCAAAAATACGAAAAGCATCAACCATGAACCGGAGGGCACCCGAGCATAGAAATAGCAAGAAAGAAAGGAAAAAAAGCAAAAAAAACCGCACGTAAAATCTAAAAAAACGCAAACGGACAACGAAAAAGGAGGGTGCAACACGAGGACTTCCCAGGGGGTCACCCATCCTAGTACTACTTTCGCCCAAGCACGCTTAACTGCGGAGTTCTGATGGGATCCGGTGCATTAGTGCATGTATGATCGCACCCGAAATACTATCCATGTTTATTGTTTTTATGTGTTACAAGACGCAGAACCTCCTTTGTTTTGGTACGCGGGGCGTGGGACCCACGTGACCGATCGGCTCCGTTCCAAAAATACGAAAAGCATCAACCATGAACCGGAGGGCACCCCAGCATAGAAATAGCAAGAAAGAAAGGAAAAAAAGCAAAAAAAACCGCACGTAAAATCTAAAAAAACGCAAACGGACAACGAAAAAGGAGGGTGCAACACGAGGACTTCCCAGGGGGCCACCCATCCTAGTACTACTCTCGCCCAAGCACGCTTAACTGCGGAGTTCTGATGGGATGCGGTGCATTAGTGCTGGTATGATCGCACCCGAAATACTATCCATGTTTATTGTTTTTATGTGTTACAAGACGCAGAACCTCCTTTGTTTTGGTACGCGGGGCGTGGGACCCACGTGACCGATCGGCTCCGTTCCAAAAATACGAAAAGCATCAACCATGAACCGGAGGGCACCCCAGCATAGAAATAGCAAGAAAGAAAGGAAAAAAAGCAAAAAAAACCGCACGTAAAATCTAAAAAAACGCAAACGGACAACGAAAAAGGGGGGTGCAACACGAGGACTTCCCAGGGGGTCACCCATCCTAGTACTACTCTCGCCCAAGCACGCTTAACTGCGGAGTTCTGATGGGATCCGGTGCATTAGTGCTGGTATGATCGCACCCGAAATACTATCCATGTTTAATGTTTTTATGTGTTACAAGACGCAGAACCTCCTTTGTTTTGGTACGCGGGGCGTGGGACCCACGTGACCGATCGGCTCCGTTCCAAAAATACGAAAAGCATCAACCATGAACCGGAGGGCACCCGAGCATAGAAATAGCAAGAAAGAAAGGAAAAAAAGCAAAAAAAACCGCACGTAAAATCTAAAAAAACGCAAACGGACAACGAAAAAGGAGGGTGCAACACGAGGACTTCCCAGGGGGTCACCCATCCTAGTACTACTTTCGCCCAAGCACGCTTAACTGCGGAGTTCTGATGGGATCCGGTGCATTAGTGCATGTATGATCGCACCCGAAATACTATCCATGTTTATTGTTTTTATGTGTTACAAGACGCAGAACCTCCTTTGTTTTGGTACGCGGGGCGTGGGACCCACGTGACCGATCGGCTCCGTTCCAAAAATACGAAAAGCATCAACCATGAACCGGAGGGCACCCCAGCATAGAAATAGCAAGAAAGAAAGGAAAAAAAACAAAAAAAACCGCACGTAAAATCTAAAAAAACGCAAACGGACAACGAAAAAGGGGGGTGCAACACGAGGACTTCCCAGGGGGTCACCCATCCTAGTACTACTCTCGCCCAAGCACGCTTAACTGCGGAGTTCTGATGGGATCCGGTGCATTAGTGCTGGTATGATCGCACCCGAAATACTATCCATGTTTATTGTTTTTATGTGTTACAAGACGCAGAACCTCCTTTGTTTTGGTACGCGGGGCGTGGGACCCACGTGACCGATCGGCTCCGTTCCAAAAATACGAAAAGCATCAACCATGAACCGGAGGGCACCCCAGCATAGAAATAGCAAGAAAGAAAGGAAAAAAAGCAAAAAAAACCGCACGTAAAATCTAAAAAAACGCAAACGGACAACGAAAAAGGAGGGTGCAACACGAGGACTTCCCAGGGGGTCACCCATCCTAGTACTACTTTCGCCCAAGCACGCTTAACTGCGGAGTTCTGATGGGATCCGGTGCATTAGTGCATGTATGATCGCACCCGAAATACTATCCATGTTTATTGTTTTTATGTGTTACAAGACGCAGAACCTCCTTTGTTTTGGTACGCGGGGCGTGGGACCCACGTGACCGATCGGCTCCGTTCCAAAAATACGAAAAGCATCAACCATGAACCGGAGGGCACCCCAGCATAGAAATAGCAAGAAAGAAAGGAAAAAAAGCAAAAAAAACCGCACGTAAAATCTAAAAAAACGCAAACGGACAACGAAAAAGGGGGGTGCAACACGAGGACTTCCCAGGGGGTCACCCATCCTAGTACTACTCTCGCCCAAGCACGCTTAACTGCGGAGTTCTGATGGGATCCGGTGCATTAGTGCTGGTATGATCGCACCCGAAATACTATCCATGTTTATTGTTTTTATGTGTTACAAGACGCAGAACCTCCTTTGTTTTGGTACGCGGGGCGTGGGACCCACGTGACCGATCGGCTCCGTTCCAAAAATACGAAAAGCATCAACCATGAACCGGAGGGCACCTGAGCATAGAAATAGCAAGAAAGAAAGGAAAAAAAGCAAAAAAACCGCACGTAAAATCTAAAAAAACGCAAACGGACAACGAAAAAGGGGGGTGCAACACGAGGACTTCCCAGGGGGTCACCCATCCTAGTACTACTCTCGCCCAAGCACGCTTAACTGCGGAGTTCTGATGGGATCCGGTGCATTAGTGCTGGTATGATCGCACCCGAAATACTATCCATGTTTAATGTTTTTATGTGTTACAAGACGCAGAACCTCCTTTGTTTTGGTACGCGGGGCGTGGGACCCACGTGACCGATCGGCTCCGTTCCAAAAATACGAAAAGCATCAACCATGAACCGGAGGGCACCCGAGCATAGAAATAGCAAGAAAGAAAGGAAAAAAAAGAAAAAAAAACCGCACGTAAAATCTAAAAAAACGCAAACGGACAACGAAAAAGGAGGGTGCAACACGAGGACTTCCCAGGGGGTCACCCATCCTAGTACTACTTTCGCCCAAGCACGCTTAACTGCGGAGTTCTGATGGGATCCGGTGCATTAGTGCATGTATGATCGCACCCGAAATACTATCCATGTTTATTGTTTTTATGTGTTACAAGACGCAGAACCTCCTTTGTTTTGGTACGCGGGGCGTGGGACCCACGTGACCGATCGGCTCCGTTCCAAAAATACGAAAAGCATCAACCATGAACCGGAGGGCACCCCAGCATAGAAATAGCAAGAAAGAAAAGAAAAAAAGCAAAAAAAACCGCACGTAAAATCTAAAAAAACGCAAACGGACAACGAAAAAGGGGGGTGCAACACGAGGACTTCCCAGGGGGTCACCCATCCTAGTACTACTCTCGCCCAAGCACGCTTAACTGCGGAGTTCTGATGGGATCCGGTGCATTAGTGCTGGTATGATCGCACCCGAAATACTATCCATGTTTAATGTTTTTATGTGTTACAAGACGCAGAACCTCCTTTGTTTTGGTACGCGGGGCGTGGGACCCACGTGACCGATCGGCTCCGTTCCAAAAATACGAAAAGCATCAACCATGAACCGGAGGGCACCCGAGCATAGAAATAGCAAGAAAGAAAGGAAAAAAAGCAAAAAAAACCGCACGTAAAATCTAAAAAAACGCAAACGGACAACGAAAAAGGAGGGTGCAACACGAGGACTTCCCAGGGGGTCACCCATCCTAGTACTACTCTCGCCCAAGCACGCTTAACTGCGGAGTTCTGATGGGATCCGGTGCATTAGTGCTGGTATGATCGCACCCGAAATATTATCCATGTTTATTGTTTTTATGTGTTACAAGACGCAGAACCTCCTTTGTTTTGGTACGCGGGGCGTGGGACCCACGTGACCGATCGGCTCCGTTCCAAAAATACGAAAAGCATCAACCATGAACCGGAGGGCACCCCAGCATAGAAATAGCAAGAAAGAAAGGAAAAAAAAGCAAAAAAAACCGCACGTAAAATCTAAAAAAACGCAAACGGACAACGAAAAAGGGGGGTGCAACACGAGGACTTCCCAGGGGGTCACCCATCCTAGTACTACTCTCGCCCAAGCACGCTTAACTGCGGAGTTCTGATGGGATCCGGTGCATTAGTGCTGGTATGATCGCACCCGAAATACTATCCATGTTTAATGTTTTTATGTGTTACAAGACGCAGAACCTCCTTTGTTTTGGTACGCGGGGCGTGGGACCCACGTGACCGATCGGCTCCGTTCCAAAAATACGAAAAGCATCAACCATGAACCGGAGGGCACCCGAGCATAGAAATAGCAAGAAAGAAAGGAAAAAAAGAAAAAAAAAACCGCACGTAAAATCTAAAAAAACGCAAACGGACAACGAAAAAGGAGGGTGCAACACGAGGACTTCCCAGGGGGTCACCCATCCTAGTACTACTTTCGCCCAAGCACGCTTAACTGCGGAGTTCTGATGGGATCCGGTGCATTAGTGCATGTATGATCGCACCCGAAATACTATCCATGTTTATTGTTTTTATGTGTTACAAGACGCAGAACCTCCTTTGTTTTGGTACGCGGGGCGTGGGACCCACGTGACCGATCGGCTCCGTTCCAAAAATACGAAAAGCATCAACCATGAACCGGAGGGCACCCCAGCATAGAAATAGCAAGAAAGAAAAGGAAAAAAAGAAAAAAAAACCGCACGTAAAATCTAAAAAAACGCAAACGGACAACGAAAAAGGGGGGTGCAACACGAGGACTTCCCAGGGGGTCACCCATCCTAGTACTACTCTCGCCCAAGCACGCTTAACTGCGGAGTTCTGATGGGATCCGGTGCATTAGTGCTGGTATGATCGCACCCGAAATACTATCCATGTTTAATGTTTTTATGTGTTACAAGACGCAGAACCTCCTTTGTTTTGGTACGCGGGGCGTGGGACCCACGTGACCGATCGGCTCCGTTCCAAAAATACGAAAAGCATCAACCATGAACCGGAGGGCACCCGAGCATAGAAATAGCAAGAAAGAAAGGAAAAAAAGCAAAAAAAACCGCACGTAAAATCTAAAAAAACGCAAACGGACAACGAAAAAGGAGGGTGCAACACGAGGACTTCCCAGGGGGTCACCCATCCTAGTACTACTCTCGCCCAAGCACGCTTAACTGCGGAGTTCTGATGGGATCCGGTGCATTAGTGCTGGTATGATCGCACCCGAAATATTATCCATGTTTATTGTTTTTATGTGTTACAAGACGCAGAACCTCCTTTGTTTTGGTACGCGGGGCGTGGGACCCACGTGACCGATCGGCTCCGTTCCAAAAATACGAAAAGCATCAACCATGAACCGGAGGGCACCCCAGCATAGAAATAGCAAGAAAGAAAGGAAAAAAAGCAAAAAAAACCGCACGTAAAATCTAAAAAAACGCAAACGGACAACGAAAAAGGGGGGTGCAACACGAGGACTTCCCAGGGGGTCACCCATCCTAGTACTACTCTCGCCCAAGCACGCTTAACTGCGGAGTTCTGATGGGATCCGGTGCATTAGTGCTGGTATGATCGCACCCGAAATACTATCCATGTTTAATGTTTTTATGTGTTACAAGACGCAGAACCTCCTTTGTTTTGGTACGCGGGGCGTGGGACCCACGTGACCGATCGGCTCCGTTCCAAAAATACGAAAAGCATCAACCATGAACCGGAGGGCACCCGAGCATAGAAATAGCAAGAAAGAAAGGAAAAAAAGCAAAAAAAACCGCACGTAAAATCTAAAAAAACGCAAACGGACAACGAAAAAGGAGGGTGCAACACGAGGACTTCCCAGGGGGTCACCCATCCTAGTACTACTTTCGCCCAAGCACGCTTAACTGCGGAGTTCTGATGGGATCCGGTGCATTAGTGCATGTATGATCGCACCCGAAATACTATCCATGTTTATTGTTTTTATGTGTTACAAGACGCAGAACCTCCTTTGTTTTGGTACGCGGGGCGTGGGACCCACGTGACCGATCGGCTCCGTTCCAAAAATACGAAAAGCATCAACCATGAACCGGAGGGCACCCGAGCATAGAAATAGCAAGAAAGAAAGGAAAAAAAGAAAAAAAAAACCGCACGTAAAATCTAAAAAAACGCAAACGGACAACGAAAAAGGAGGGTGCAACACGAGGACTTCCCAGGGGGTCACCCATCCTAGTACTACTTTCGCCCAAGCACGCTTAACTGCGGAGTTCTGATGGGATCCGGTGCATTAGTGCTGGTATGATCGCACCCGAAATACTATCCATGTTTATTGTTTTTATGTGTTACAAGACGCAGAACCTCCTTTGTTTTGGTACGCGGGGCGTGGGACCCACGTGACCGATCGGCTCCGTTCCAAAAATACGAAAAGCATCAACCATGAACCGGAGGGCACCCGAGCATAGAAATAGCAAGAAAGAAAGGAAAAAAAGCAAAAAAAACCGCACGTAAAATCTAAAAAAACGCAAACGGACAACGAAAAAGGGGGGTGCAACACGAGGACTTCCCAGGGGGTCACCCATCCTAGTACTACTCTCGCCCAAGCACGCTTAACTGCGGAGTTCTGATGGGATCCGATGCATTAGTGCTGGTATGATCGCACCCGAAATACTATCCATGTTTATTGTTTTTATGTGTTACAAGACGCAGAACCTCCTTTGTTTTGGTACGCGGGGCGTGGGACCCACGTGACCGATCGGCTCCGTTCCAAAAATACGAAAAGCATCAACCATGAACCGGAGGGCACCCGAGCATAGAAATAGCAAGAAAGAAAGGAAAAAAAGCAAAAAAAACCGCACGTAAAATCTAAAAAAACGCAAACGGACAACGAAAAAGGAGGGTGCAACACGAGGACTTCCCAGGGGGTCACCCATCCTAGTACTACTCTCGCCCAAGCACGCTTAACTGCGGAGTTCTGATGGGATGCGGTGCATTAGTGCTGGTATGATCGCACCCGAAATACTATCCATGTTTATTGTTTTTATGTGTTACAAGACGCAGAACCTCCTTTGTTTTGGTACGCGGGGCGTGGGACCCACGTGACCGATCGGCTCCGTTCCAAAAATACGAAAAGCATCAACCATGAACCGGAGGGCACCCCAGCATAGAAATAGCAAGAAAGAAAGGAAAAAAAGAAAAAAAAAAACGCACGTAAAATCTAAAAAAACGCAAACGGACAACGAAAAAGGAGGGTGCAACACGAGGACTTCCCAGGGGGTCACCCATCCTAGTACTACTTTCGCCCAAGCACGCTTAACTGCGGAGTTCTGATGGGATCCGGTGCATTAGTGCATGTATGATCGCACCCGAAATACTATCCATGTTTATTGTTTTTATGTGTTACAAGACGCAGAACCTCCTTTGTTTTGGTACGCGGGGCGTGGGACCCACGTGACCGATCGGCTCCGTTCCAAAAATACGAAAAGCATCAACCATGAACCGGAGGGCACCCCAGCATAGAAATAGCAAGAAAGAAAGGAAAAAAAGCAAAAAAAACCGCACGTAAAATCTAAAAAAACGCAAACGGACAACGAAAAAGCGGGGTGCAACACGAGGACTTCCCAGGGGGTCACCCATCCTAGTACTACTCTCGCCCAAGCACGCTTAACTGCGGAGTTCTGATGGGATCCGGTGCATTAGTGCTGGTATGATCGCACCCGAAATACTATCCATGTTTATTGTTTTTATGTGTTACAAGACGCAGAACCTCCTTTGTTTTGGTACGCGGGGCGTGGGACCCACGTGACCGATCGGCTCCGTTCCAAAAATACGAAAAGCATCAACCATGAACCGGAGGGCACCCGAGCATAGAAATAGCAAGAAAGAAAGGAAAAAAAGCAAAAAAAACCGCACGTAAAATCTAAAAAAACGCAAACGGACAACGAAAAAGGGGGGTGCAACACGAGGACTTCCCAGGGGGTCACCCATCCTAGTACTACTCTCGCCCAAGCACGCTTAACTGCGGAGTTCTGAT
The DNA here is from genome assembly GCF_051521515.1 of Lactuca serriola. Lineage (NCBI taxonomy): Eukaryota > Viridiplantae > Streptophyta > Magnoliopsida > Asterales > Asteraceae > Lactuca > Lactuca serriola. The sequence goes on from NC_136408.1 coordinate 203,057,410, forward strand.
GGGATCCGGTGCATTAGTGCTGGTATGATCGCACCCGAAATACTATCCATGTTTAATGTTTTTATGTGTTACAAGACGCAGAACCTCCTTTGTTTTGGTACGCGGGGCGTGGGACGCACGTGACCGATCGGCTCCGTTCCAAAAATACGAAAAGCATCAACCATGAACCGGAGGGCACCCGAGCATAGAAATAGCAAGAAAGAAAGGAAAAAAAGCAAAAAAAACCGCACGTAAAATCTAAAAAAACGCAAACGGACAACGAAAAAGGAGGGTGCAACACGAGGACTTCCCAGGGGGTCACCCATCCTAGTACTACTCTCGCCCAAGCACGCTTAACTGCGGAGTTCTGATGGGATCCGGTGCATTAGTGCTGGTATGATCGCACCCGAAATACTATCCATGTTTATTGTTTTTATGTGTTACAAGACGCAGAACCTCCTTTGTTTTGGTACGCGGGGCGTGGGACCCACGTGACCGATCGGCTCCGTTCCAAAAATACGAAAAGCATCAACCATGAACCGGAGGGCACCCCAGCATAGAAATAGCAAGAAAGAAAGGAAAAAAAGCAAAAAAAACCGCACGTAAAATCTAAAAAAACGCAAACGGACAACGAAAAAGGGGGGTGCAACACGAGGACTTCCCAGGGGGTCACCCATCCTAGTACTACTCTCGCCCAAGCACGCTTAACTGCGGAGTTCTGATGGGATCCGGTGCATTAGTGCTGGTATGATCGCACCCGAAATACTATCCATGTTTAATGTTTTTATGTGTTACAAGACGCAGAACCTCCTTTGTTTTGGTACGCGGGGCGTGGGACCCACGTGACCGATCGGCTCCGTTCCAAAAATACGAAAAGCATCAACCATGAACCGGAGGGCACCCGAGCATAGAAATAGCAAGAAAGAAAGGAAAAAAAGCAAAAAAAACCGCACGTAAAATCTAAAAAAACGCAAACGGACAACGAAAAAGGAGGGTGCAACACGAGGACTTCCCAGGGGGTCACCCATCCTAGTACTACTTTCGCCCAAGCACGCTTAACTGCGGAGTTCTGATGGGATCCGGTGCATTAGTGCATGTATGATCGCACCCGAAATACTATCCATGTTTATTGTTTTTATGTGTTCCAAGACGCAGAACCTCCTTTGTTTTGGTACGCGGGGCGTGGGACCCACGTGACCGATCGGCTCCGTTCCAAAAATACGAAAAGCATCAACCATGAACCGGAGGGCACCCCAGCATAGAAATAGCAAGAAAGAAAGGAAAAAAAGCAAAAAAAACCGCACGTAAAATCTAAAAAAACGCAAACGGACAACGAAAAAGGAGGGTGCAACACGAGGACTTCCCAGGGGGTCACCCATCCTAGTACTACTCTCGCCCAAGCACGCTTAACTGCAGAGTTCTGATGGGATGCGGTGCATTAGTGCTGGTATGATCGCACCCGAAATACTATCCATGTTTATTGTTTTTATGTGTTACAAGACGCAGAACCTCCTTTGTTTTGGTACGCGGGGCGTGGGACCCACGTGACCGATCGGCTCCGTTCCAAAAATACGAAAAGCATCAACCATGAACCGGAGGGCACCCCAGCATAGAAATAGCAAGAAAGAAAGGAAAAAAAGCAAAAAAAACCGCACGTAAAATCTAAAAAAACGCAAACGGACAACGAAAAAGGGGGGTGCAACACGAGGACTTCCCAGGGGGTCACCCATCCTAGTACTACTCTCGCCCAAGCACGCTTAACTGCGGAGTTCTGATGGGATCCGGTGCATTAGTGCTGGTATGATCGCACCCGAAATACTATCCATGTTTAATGTTTTTATGTGTTACAAGACGCAGAACCTCCTTTTTTTTGGTACGCGGGGCGTGGGACCCACGTGACCGATCGGCTCCGTTCCAAAAATACGAAAAGCATCAACCATGAACCGGAGGGCACCCGAGCATAGAAATAGCAAGAAAGAAAGGAAAAAAAGCAAAAAAAACCGCACGTAAAATCTAAAAAAACGCAAACGGACAACGAAAAAGGAGGGTGCAACACGAGGACTTCCCAGGGGGTCACCCATCCTAGTACTACTCTCGCCCAAGCACGCTTAACTGCGGAGTTCTGATGGGATGCGGTGCATTAGTGCTGGTATGATCGCACCCGAAATACTATCCATGTTTATTGTTTTTATGTGTTACAAGACGCAGAACCTCCTTTGTTTTGGTACGCGGGGCGTGGGACCCACGTGACCGATCGGCTCCGTTCCAAAAATACGAAAAGCATCAACCATGAACCGGAGGGCACCCGAGCATAGAAATAGCAAGAAAGAAAGGAAAAAAAGAAAAAAAAAACCGCACGTAAAATCTAAAAAAACGCAAACGGACAACGAAAAAGGAGGGTGCAACACGAGGACTTCCCAGGGGGTCACCCATCCTAGTACTACTTTCGCCCAAGCACGCTTAACTGCGGAGTTCTGATGGGATCCGGTGCATTAGTGCATGTATGATCGCACCCGAAATACTATCCATGTTTATTGTTTTTATGTGTTACAAGACGCAGAACCTCCTTTGTTTTGGTACGCGGGGCGTGGGACCCACGTGACCGATCGGCTCCGTTCCAAAAATACGAAAAGCATCAACCATGAACCGGAGGGCACCCGAGCATAGAAATAGCAAGAAAGAAAGGAAAAAAAGCAAAAAAAACCGCACGTAAAATCTAAAAAAACGCAAACGGACAACGAAAAAGGGGGGTGCAACACGAGGACTTCCCAGGGGGTCACCCATCCTAGTACTACTCTCGCCCAAGCACGCTTAACTGCGGAGTTCTGATGGGATCCGATGCATTAGTGCTGGTATGATCGCACCCGAAATACTATCCATGTTTATTGTTTTTATGTGTTACAAGACGCAGAACCTCCTTTGTTTTGGTACGCGGGGCGTGGGACCCACGTGACCGATCGGCTCCGTTCCAAAAATACGAAAAGCATCAACCATGAACCGGAGGGCACCCGAGCATAGAAATAGCAAGAAAGAAAGGAAAAAAAGCAAAAAAAACCGCACGTAAAATCTAAAAAAACGCAAACGGACAACGAAAAAGGAGGGTGCAACACGAGGACTTCCCAGGGGGTCACCCATCCTAGTACTACTCTCGCCCAAGCACGCTTAACTGCGGAGTTCTGATGGGATGCGGTGCATTAGTGCTGGTATGATCGCACCCGAAATACTATCCATGTTTATTGTTTTTATGTGTTACAAGACGCAGAACCTCCTTTGTTTTGGTACGCGGGGCGTGGGACCCACGTGACCGATCGGCTCCGTTCCAAAAATACGAAAAGCATCAACCATGAACCGGAGGGCACCCCAGCATAGAAATAGCAAGAAAGAAAGGAAAAAAAGAAAAAAAAAAACGCACGTAAAATCTAAAAAAACGCAAACGGACAACGAAAAAGGAGGGTGCAACACGAGGACTTCCCAGGGGGTCACCCATCCTAGTACTACTTTCGCCCAAGCACGCTTAACTGCGGAGTTCTGATGGGATCCGGTGCATTAGTGCATGTATGATCGCACCCGAAATACTATCCATGTTTATTGTTTTTATGTGTTACAAGACGCAGAACCTCCTTTGTTTTGGTACGCGGGGCGTGGGACCCACGTGACCGATCGGCTCCGTTCCAAAAATACGAAAAGCATCAACCATGAACCGGAGGGCACCCCAGCATAGAAATAGCAAGAAAGAAAGGAAAAAAAGCAAAAAAAACCGCACGTAAAATCTAAAAAAACGCAAACGGACAACGAAAAAGCGGGGTGCAACACGAGGACTTCCCAGGGGGTCACCCATCCTAGTACTACTCTCGCCCAAGCACGCTTAACTGCGGAGTTCTGATGGGATCCGGTGCATTAGTGCTGGTATGATCACACCCGAAATACTATCCATGTTTATTGTTTTTATGTGTTACAAGACGCAGAACCTCCTTTGTTTTGGTACGCGGGGCGTGGGACCCACGTGACCGATCGGCTCCGTTCCAAAAATACGAAAAGCATCAACCATGAACCGGAGGGCACCCCAGCATAGAAATAGCAAGAAAGAAAGGAAAAAAAGCAAAAAAAACCGCACGTAAAATCTAAAAAAACGCAAACGGACAACGAAAAAGGAGGGTGCAACACGAGGACTTCCCAGGGGGTCACCCATCCTAGTACTACTCTCGCCCAAGCACGCTTAACTGCGGAGTTCTGATGGGATCCGGTGCATTAGTGCTGGTATGATCGCACCCGAAATACTATCCATGTTTATTGTTTTTATGTGTTACAAGACGCAGAACCTCCTTTGTTTTGGTACGCGGGGCGTGGGACCCACGTGACCGATCGGCTCCGTTCCAAAAATACGAAAAGCATCAACCATGAACCGGAGGGCACCCCAGCATAGAAATAGCAAGAAAGAAAGGAAAAAAAGCAAAAAAAACCGCACGTAAAATCTAAAAAAACGCAAACGGACAACGAAAAAGGGGGGTGCAACACGAGGACTTCCCAGGGGGTCACCCATCCTAGTACTACTCTCGCCCAAGCACGCTTAACTGCGGAGTTATGATGGGATCCGGTGCATTAGTGCTGGTATGATCGCACCCGAAATACTATCCATGTTTAATGTTTTTATGTGTTACAAGACGCAGAACCTCCTTTGTTTTGGTACGCGGGGCGTGGGACCCACGTGACCGATCGGCTCCGTTCCAAAAATACGAAAAGCATCAACCATGAACCGGAGGGCACCCGAGCATAGAAATAGCAAGAAAGAAAGGAAAAAAAGCAAAAAAAACCGCACGTAAAATCTAAAAAAACGCAAACGGACAACGAAAAAGGAGGGTGCAACACGAGGACTTCCCAGGGGGTCACCCATCCTAGTACTACTTTCGCCCAAGCACGCTTAACTGCGGAGTTCTGATGGGATCCGGTGCATTAGTGCATGTATGATCGCACCCGAAATACTATCCATGTTTATTGTTTTTATGTGTTACAAGACGCAGAACCTCCTTTGTTTTGGTACGCGGGGCGTGGGACCCACGTGACCGATCGGCTCCGTTCCAAAAATACGAAAAGCATCAACCATGAACCGGAGGGCACCCGAGCATAGAAATAGCAAGAAAGAAAGGAAAAAAAGCAAAAAAAACCGCACGTAAAATCTAAAAAAACGCAAACGGACAACGAAAAAGGGGGGTGCAACACGAGGAATTCCCAGGGGGTCACCCATCCTAGTACTACTCTCGCCCAAGCACGCTTAACTGCGGAGTTCTGATGGGATCCGGTGCATTAGTGCTGGTATGATCGCACCCGAAATACTATCCATGTTTATTGTTTTTATGTGTTACAAGACGCAGAACCTCCTTTGTTTTGGTACGCGGGGCGTGGGACCCACGTGACCGATCGGCTCCGTTCCAAAAATACGAAAAGCATCAACCATGAACCGGAGGGCACCCGAGCATAGAAATAGCAAGAAAGAAAGGAAAAAAAGCAAAAAAAACCGCACGTAAAATCTAAAAAAACGCAAACGGACAACGAAAAAGGAGGGTGCAACACGAGGACTTCCCAGGGGGTCACCCATCCTAGTACTACTCTCGCCCAAGCACGCTTAACTGCGGAGTTCTGATGGGATGCGGTGCATTAGTGCTGGTATGATCGCACCCGAAATACTATCCATGTTTATTGTTTTTATGTGTTACAAGACGCAGAACCTCCTTTGTTTTGGTACGCGGGGCGTGGGACCCACGTGACCGATCGGCTCCGTTCCAAAAATACGAAAAGCATCAACCATGAACCGGAGGGCACCCCAGCATAGAAATAGCAAGAAAGAAAGGAAAAAAAGCAAAAAAAACCGCACGTAAAATCTAAAAAAACGCAAACGGACAACGAAAAAGGGGGGTGCAACACGAGGACTTCCCAGGGGGTCACCCATCCTAGTACTACTCTCGCCCAAGCACGCTTAACTGCGGAGTTCTGATGGGATCCGGTGCATTAGTGCTGGTATGATCGCACCCGAAATACTATCCATGTTTAATGTTTTTATGTGTTACAAGACGCAGAACCTCCTTTGTTTTGGTACGCGGGGCGTGGGACCCACGTGACCGATCGGCTCCGTTCCAAAAATACGAAAAGCATCAACCATGAACCGGAGGGCACCCGAGCATAGAAATAGCAAGAAAGAAAGGAAAAAAAGCAAAAAAAACCGCACGTAAAATCTAAAAAAACGCAAACGGACAACGAAAAAGGAGGGTGCAACACGAGGACTTCCCAGGGGGTCACCCATCCTAGTACTACTTTCGCCCAAGCACGCTTAACTGCGGAGTTCTGATGGGATCCGGTGCATTAGTGCATGTATGATCGCACCCGAAATACTATCCATGTTTATTGTTTTTATGTGTTCCAAGACGCAGAACCTCCTTTGTTTTGGTACGCGGGGCGTGGGACCCACGTGACCGATCGGCTCCGTTCCAAAAATACGAAAAGCATCAACCATGAACCGGAGGGCACCCCAGCATAGAAATAGCAAGAAAGAAAGGAAAAAAAGCAAAAAAAACCGCACGTAAAATCTAAAAAAACGCAAACGGACAACGAAAAAGGAGGGTGCAACACGAGGACTTCCCAGGGGGTCACCCATCCTAGTACTACTCTCGCCCAAGCACGCTTAACTGCAGAGTTCTGATGGGATGCGGTGCATTAGTGCTGGTATGATCGCACCCGAAATACTATCCATGTTTATTGTTTTTATGTGTTACAAGACGCAGAACCTCCTTTGTTTTGGTACGCGGGGCGTGGGACCCACGTGACCGATCGGCTCCGTTCCAAAAATACGAAAAGCATCAACCATGAACCGGAGGGCACCCCAGCATAGAAATAGCAAGAAAGAAAGGAAAAAAAGCAAAAAAAACCGCACGTAAAATCTAAAAAAACGCAAACGGACAACGAAAAAGGGGGGTGCAACACGAGGACTTCCCAGGGGGTCACCCATCCTAGTACTACTCTCGCCCAAGCACGCTTAACTGCGGAGTTCTGATGGGATCCGGTGCATTAGTGCTGGTATGATCGCACCCGAAATACTATCCATGTTTATTGTTTTTATGTGTTACAAGACGCAGAACCTCCTTTGTTTTGGTACGCGGGGCGTGGGACCCACGTGACCGATCGGCTCCGTTCCAAAAATACGAAAAGCATCAACCATGAACCGGAGGGCACCCGAGCATAGAAATAGCAAGAAAGAAAGGAAAAAAAGCAAAAAAAACCGCACGTAAAATCTAAAAAAACGCAAACGGACAACGAAAAAGGAGGGTGCAACACGAGGACTTCCCAGGGGGTCACCCATCCTAGTACTACTCTCGCCCAAGCACGCTTAACTGCGGAGTTCTGATGGGATGCGGTGCATTAGTGCTGGTATGATCGCACCCGAAATACTATCCATGTTTATTGTTTTTATGTGTTACAAGACGCAGAACCTCCTTTGTTTTGGTACGCGGGGCGTGGGACCCACGTGACCGATCGGCTCCGTTCCAAAAATACGAAAAGCATCAACCATGAACCGGAGGGCACCCCAGCATAGAAATAGCAAGAAAGAAAGGAAAAAAAGCAAAAAAAACCGCACGTAAAATCTAAAAAAACGCAAACGGACAACGAAAAAGGGGGGTGCAACACGAGGACTTCCCAGGGGGTCACCCATCCTAGTACTACTCTCGCCCAAGCACGCTTAACTGCGGAGTTCTGATGGGATCCGGTGCATTAGTGCTGGTATGATCGCACCCGAAATACTATCCATGTTTAATGTTTTTATGTGTTACAAGACGCAGAACCTCCTTTGTTTTGGTACGCGGGGCGTGGGACCCACGTGACCGATCGGCTCCGTTCCAAAAATACGAAAAGCATCAACCATGAACCGGAGGGCACCCGAGCATAGAAATAGCAAGAAAGAAAGGAAAAAAAGCAAAAAAAACCGCACGTAAAATCTAAAAAAACGCAAACGGACAACGAAAAAGGAGGGTGCAACACGAGGACTTCCCAGGGGGTCACCCATCCTAGTACTACTTTCGCCCAAGCACGCTTAACTGCGGAGTTCTGATGGGATCCGGTGCATTAGTGCATGTATGATCGCACCCGAAATACTATCCATGTTTATTGTTTTTATGTGTTCCAAGACGCAGAACCTCCTTTGTTTTGGTACGCGGGGCGTGGGACCCACGTGACCGATCGGCTCCGTTCCAAAAATACGAAAAGCATCAACCATGAACCGGAGGGCACCCCAGCATAGAAATAGCAAGAAAGAAAGGAAAAAAAGCAAAAAAAACCGCACGTAAAATCTAAAAAAACGCAAACGGACAACGAAAAAGGAGGGTGCAACACGAGGACTTCCCAGGGGGTCACCCATCCTAGTACTACTCTCGCCCAAGCACGCTTAACTGCAGAGTTCTGATGGGATGCGGTGCATTAGTGCTGGTATGATCGCACCCGAAATACTATCCATGTTTATTGTTTTTATGTGTTACAAGACGCAGAACCTCCTTTGTTTTGGTACGCGGGGCGTGGGACCCACGTGACCGATCGGCTCCGTTCCAAAAATACGAAAAGCATCAACCATGAACCGGAGGGCACCCCAGCATAGAAATAGCAAGAAAGAAAGGAAAAAAAGCAAAAAAAACCGCACGTAAAATCTAAAAAAACGCAAACGGACAACGAAAAAGGGGGGTGCAACACGAGGACTTCCCAGGGGGTCACCCATCCTAGTACTACTCTCGCCCAAGCACGCTTAACTGCGGAGTTCTGATGGGATCCGGTGCATTAGTGCTGGTATGATCGCACCCGAAATACTATCCATGTTTAATGTTTTTATGTGTTACAAGACGCAGAACCTCCTTTGTTTTGGTACGCGGGGCGTGGGACCCACGTGACCGATCGGCTCCGTTCCAAAAATACGAAAAGCATCAACCATGAACCGGAGGGCACCCGAGCATAGAAATAGCAAGAAAGAAAGGAAAAAAAGCAAAAAAAACCGCACGTAAAATCTAAAAAAACGCAAACGGACAACGAAAAAGGAGGGTGCAACACGAGGACTTCCCAGGGGGTCACCCATCCTAGTACTACTTTCGCCCAAGCACGCTTAACTGCGGAGTTCTGATGGGATCCGGTGCATTAGTGCATGTATGATCGCACCCGAAATACTATCCATGTTTATTGTTTTTATGTGTTACAAGACGCAGAACCTCCTTTGTTTTGGTACGCGGGGCGTGGGACCCACGTGACCGATCGGCTCCGTTCCAAAAATACGAAAAGCATCAACCATGAACCGGAGGGCACCCGAGCATAGAAATAGCAAGAAAGAAAGGAAAAAAAGCAAAAAAAACCGCACGTAAAATCTAAAAAAACGCAAACGGACAACGAAAAAGGGGGGTGCAACACGAGGACTTCCCAGGGGGTCACCCATCCTAGTACTACTCTCGCCCAAGCACGCTTAACTGCGGAGTTCTGATGGGATCCGGTGCATTAGTGCTGGTATGATCGCACCCGAAATACTATCCATGTTTATTGTTTTTATGTGTTACAAGACGCAGAACCTCCTTTGTTTTGGTACGCGGGGCGTGGGACCCACGTGACCGATCGGCTCCGTTCCAAAAATACGAAAAGCATCAACCATGAACCGGAGGGCACCCGAGCATAGAAATAGCAAGAAAGAAAGGAAAAAAAGCAAAAAAAACCGCACGTAAAATCTAAAAAAACGCAAACGGACAACGAAAAAGGAGGGTGCAACACGAGGACTTCCCAGGGGGTCACCCATCCTAGTACTACTCTCGCCCAAGCACGCTTAACTGCGGAGTTCTGATGGGATGCGGTGCATTAGTGCTGGTATGATCGCACCCGAAATACTATCCATGTTTATTGTTTTTATGTGTTACAAGACGCAGAACCTCCTTTGTTTTGGTACGCGGGGCGTGGGACCCACGTGACCGATCGGCTCCGTTCCAAAAATACGAAAAGCATCAACCATGAACCGGAGGGCACCCCAGCATAGAAATAGCAAGAAAGAAAGGAAAAAAAGCAAAAAAAACCGCACGTAAAATCTAAAAAAACGCAAACGGACAACGAAAAAGGGGGGTGCAACACGAGGACTTCCCAGGGGGTCACCCATCCTAGTACTACTCTCGCCCAAGCACGCTTAACTGCGGAGTTCTGATGGGATCCGGTGCATTAGTGCTGGTATGATCGCACCCGAAATACTATCCATGTTTAATGTTTTTATGTGTTACAAGACGCAGAACCTCCTTTGTTTTGGTACGCGGGGCGTGGGACCCACGTGACCGATCGGCTCCGTTCCAAAAATACGAAAAGCATCAACCATGAACCGGAGGGCACCCGAGCATAGAAATAGCAAGAAAGAAAGGAAAAAAAGCAAAAAAAACCGCACGTAAAATCTAAAAAAACGCAAACGGACAACGAAAAAGGAGGGTGCAACACGAGGACTTCCCAGGGGGTCACCGATCCTAGTACTACTTTCGCCCAAGCACGCTTAACTGCGGAGTTCTGATGGGATCCGGTGCATTAGTGCATGTATGATCGCACCCGAAATACTATCCATGTTTATTGTTTTTATGTGTTCCAAGACGCAGAACCTCCTTTGTTTTGGTACGCGGGGCGTGGGACCCACGTGACCGATCGGCTCCGTTCCAAAAATACGAAAAGCATCAACCATGAACCGGAGGGCACCCCAGCATAGAAATAGCAAGAAAGAAAGGAAAAAAAGCAAAAAAAACCGCACGTAAAATCTAAAAAAACGCAAACGGACAACGAAAAAGGAGGGTGCAACACGAGGACTTCCCAGGGGGTCACCCATCCTAGTACTACTCTCGCCCAAGCACGCTTAACTGCAGAGTTCTGATGGGATGCGGTGCATTAGTGCTGGTATGATCGCACCCGAAATACTATCCATGTTTATTGTTTTTATGTGTTACAAGACGCAGAACCTCCTTTGTTTTGGTACGCGGGGCGTGGGACCCACGTGACCGATCGGCTCCGTTCCAAAAATACGAAAAGCATCAACCATGAACCGGAGGGCACCCCAGCATAGAAATAGCAAGAAAGAAAGGAAAAAAAGCAAAAAAAACCGCACGTAAAATCTAAAAAAACGCAAACGGACAACGAAAAAGGGGGGTGCAACACGAGGACTTCCCAGGGGGTCACCCATCCTAGTACTACTCTCGCCCAAGCACGCTTAACTGCGGAGTTCTGATGGGATCCGGTGCATTAGTGCTGGTATGATCGCACCCGAAATACTATCCATGTTTATTGTTTTTATGTGTTACAAGACGCAGAACCTCCTTTGTTTTGGTACGCGGGGCGTGGGACCCACGTGACCGATCGGCTCCGTTCCAAAAATACGAAAAGCATCAACCATGAACCGGAGGGCACCCGAGCATAGAAATAGCAAGAAAGAAAGGAAAAAAAGCAAAAAAAACCGCACGTAAAATCTAAAAAAACGCAAACGGACAACGAAAAAGGAGGGTGCAACACGAGGACTTCCCAGGGGGTCACCCATCCTAGTACTACTCTCGCCCAAGCACGCTTAACTGCGGAGTTCTGATGGGATGCGGTGCATTAGTGCTGGTATGATCGCACCCGAAATACTATCCATGTTTATTGTTTTTATGTGTTACAAGACGCAGAACCTCCTTTGTTTTGGTACGCGGGGCGTGGGACCCACGTGACCGATCGGCTCCGTTCCAAAAATACGAAAAGCATCAACCATGAACCGGAGGGCACCCCAGCATAGAAATAGCAAGAAAGAAAGGAAAAAAAGCAAAAAAAACCGCACGTAAAATCTAAAAAAACGCAAACGGACAACGAAAAAGGGGGGTGCAACACGAGGACTTCCCAGGGGGTCACCCATCCTAGTACTACTCTCGCCCAAGCACGCTTAACTGCGGAGTTCTGATGGGATCCGGTGCATTAGTGCTGGTATGATCGCACCCGAAATACTATCCATGTTTAATGTTTTTATGTGTTACAAGACGCAGAACCTCCTTTGTTTTGGTACGCGGGGCGTGGGACCCACGTGACCGATCGGCTCCGTTCCAAAAATACGAAAAGCATCAACCATGAACCGGAGGGCACCCGAGCATAGAAATAGCAAGAAAGAAAGGAAAAAAAGCAAAAAAAACCGCACGTAAAATCTAAAAAAACGCAAACGGACAACGAAAAAGGAGGGTGCAACACGAGGACTTCCCAGGGGGTCACCCATCCTAGTACTACTTTCGCCCAAGCACGCTTAACTGCGGAGTTCTGATGGGATCCGGTGCATTAGTGCATGTATGATCGCACCCGAAATACTATCCATGTTTATTGTTTTTATGTGTTCCAAGACGCAGAACCTCCTTTGTTTTGGTACGCGGGGCGTGGGACCCACGTGACCGATCGGCTCCGTTCCAAAAATACGAAAAGCATCAACCATGAACCGGAGGGCACCCCAGCATAGAAATAGCAAGAAAGAAAGGAAAAAAAGCAAAAAAAACCGCACGTAAAATCTAAAAAAACGCAAACGGACAACGAAAAAGGAGGGTGCAACACGAGGACTTCCCAGGGGGTCACCCATCCTAGTACTACTCTCGCCCAAGCACGCTTAACTGCAGAGTTCTGATGGGATGCGGTGCATTAGTGCTGGTATGATCGCACCCGAAATACTATCCATGTTTATTGTTTTTATGTGTTACAAGACGCAGAACCTCCTTTGTTTTGGTACGCGGGGCGTGGGACCCACGTGACCGATCGGCTCCGTTCCAAAAATACGAAAAGCATCAACCATGAACCGGAGGGCACCCCAGCATAGAAATAGCAAGAAAGAAAGGAAAAAAAGCAAAAAAAACCGCACGTAAAATCTAAAAAAACGCAAACGGACAACGAAAAAGGGGGGTGCAACACGAGGACTTCCCAGGGGGTCACCCATCCTAGTACTACTCTCGCCCAAGCACGCTTAACTGCGGAGTTCTGATGGGATCCGGTGCATTAGTGCTGGTATGATCGCACCCGAAATACTATCCATGTTTATTGTTTTTATGTGTTACAAGACGCAGAACCTCCTTTGTTTTGGTACGCGGGGCGTGGGACCCACGTGACCGATCGGCTCCGTTCCAAAAATACGAAAAGCATCAACCATGAACCGGAGGGCACCCGAGCATAGAAATAGCAAGAAAGAAAGGAAAAAAAGCAAAAAAAACCGCACGTAAAATCTAAAAAAACGCAAACGGACAACGAAAAAGGAGGGTGCAACACGAGGACTTCCCAGGGGGTCACCCATCCTAGTACTACTCTCGCCCAAGCACGCTTAACTGCGGAGTTCTGATGGGATGCGGTGCATTAGTGCTGGTATGATCGCACCCGAAATACTATCCATGTTTATTGTTTTTATGTGTTACAAGACGCAGAACCTCCTTTGTTTTGGTACGCGGGGCGTGGGACCCACGTGACCGATCGGCTCCGTTCCAAAAATACGAAAAGCATCAACCATGAACCGGAGGGCACCCCAGCATAGAAATAGCAAGAAAGAAAGGAAAAAAAGCAAAAAAAACCGCACGTAAAATCTAAAAAAACGCAAACGGACAACGAAAAAGGGGGGTGCAACACGAGGACTTCCCAGGGGGTCACCCATCCTAGTACTACTCTCGCCCAAGCACGCTTAACTGCGGAGTTCTGATGGGATCCGGTGCATTAGTGCTGGTATGATCGCACCCGAAATACTATCCATGTTTAATGTTTTTATGTGTTACAAGACGCAGAACCTCCTTTGTTTTGGTACGCGGGGCGTGGGACCCACGTGACCGATCGGCTCCGTTCCAAAAATACGAAAAGCATCAACCATGAACCGGAGGGCACCCGAGCATAGAAATAGCAAGAAAGAAAGGAAAAAAAGCAAAAAAAACCGCACGTAAAATCTAAAAAAACGCAAACGGACAACGAAAAAGGAGGGTGCAACACGAGGACTTCCCAGGGGGTCACCCATCCTAGTACTACTTTCGCCCAAGCACGCTTAACTGCGGAGTTCTGATGGGATCCGGTGCATTAGTGCATGTATGATCGCACCCGAAATACTATCCATGTTTATTGTTTTTATGTGTTCCAAGACGCAGAACCTCCTTTGTTTTGGTACGCGGGGCGTGGGACCCACGTGACCGATCGGCTCCGTTCCAAAAATACGAAAAGCATCAACCATGAACCGGAGGGCACCCCAGCATAGAAATAGCAAGAAAGAAAGGAAAAAAAGCAAAAAAAACCGCACGTAAAATCTAAAAAAACGCAAACGGACAACGAAAAAGGAGGGTGCAACACGAGGACTTCCCAGGGGGTCACCCATCCTAGTACTACTCTCGCCCAAGCACGCTTAACTGCAGAGTTCTGATGGGATGCGGTGCATTAGTGCTGGTATGATCGCACCCGAAATACTATCCATGTTTATTGTTTTTATGTGTTACAAGACGCAGAACCTCCTTTGTTTTGGTACGCGGGGCGTGGGACCCACGTGACCGATCGGCTCCGTTCCAAAAATACGAAAAGCATCAACCATGAACCGGAGGGCACCCCAGCATAGAAATAGCAAGAAAGAAAGGAAAAAAAGCAAAAAAAACCGCACGTAAAATCTAAAAAAACGCAAACGGACAACGAAAAAGGGGGGTGCAACACGAGGACTTCCCAGGGGGTCACCCATCCTAGTACTACTCTCGCCCAAGCACGCTTAACTGCGGAGTTCTGATGGGATCCGGTGCATTAGTGCTGGTATGATCGCACCCGAAATACTATCCATGTTTAATGTTTTTATGTGTTACAAGACGCAGAACCTCCTTTGTTTTGGTACGCGGGGCGTGGGACCCACGTGACCGATCGGCTCCGTTCCAAAAATACGAAAAGCATCAACCATGAACCGGAGGGCACCCGAGCATAGAAATAGCAAGAAAGAAAGGAAAAAAAGCAAAAAAAACCGCACGTAAAATCTAAAAAAACGCAAACGGACAACGAAAAAGGAGGGTGCAACACGAGGACTTCCCAGGGGGTCACCCATCCTAGTACTACTCTCGCCCAAGCACGCTTAACTGCGGAGTTCTGATGGGATGCGGTGCATTAGTGCTGGTATGATCGCACCCGAAATACTATCCATGTTTATTGTTTTTATGTGTTACAAGACGCAGAACCTCCTTTGTTTTGGTACGCGGGGCGTGGGACCCACGTGACCGATCGGCTCCGTTCCAAAAATACGAAAAGCATCAACCATGAACCGGAGGGCACCCGAGCATAGAAATAGCAAGAAAGAAAGGAAAAAAAGAAAAAAAAAACCGCACGTAAAATCTAAAAAAACGCAAACGGACAACGAAAAAGGAGGGTGCAACACGAGGACTTCCCAGGGGGTCACCCATCCTAGTACTACTTTCGCCCAAGCACGCTTAACTGCGGAGTTCTGATGGGATCCGGTGCATTAGTGCATGTATGATCGCACCCGAAATACTATCCATGTTTATTGTTTTTATGTGTTACAAGACGCAGAACCTCCTTTGTTTTGGTACGCGGGGCGTGGGACCCACGTGACCGATCGGCTCCGTTCCAAAAATACGAAAAGCATCAACCATGAACCGGAGGGCACCCGAGCATAGAAATAGCAAGAAAGAAAGGAAAAAAAGCAAAAAAAACCGCACGTAAAATCTAAAAAAACGCAAACGGACAACGAAAAAGGGGGGTGCAACACGAGGACTTCCTAGGGGGTCACCCATCCTAGTACTACTCTCGCCCAAGCACGCTTAACTGCGGAGTTCTGATGGGATCCGGTGCATTAGTGCTGGTATGATCGCACCCGAAATACTATCCATGTTTAATGTTTTTATGTGTTACAAGACGCAGAACCTCCTTTGTTTTGGTACGCGGGGCGTGGGACCCACGTGACCGATCGGCTCCGTTCCAAAAATACGAAAAGCATCAACCATGAACCGGAGGGCACCCGAGCATAGAAATAGCAAGAAAGAAAGGAAAAAAAGCAAAAAAAACCGCACGTAAAATCTAAAAAAACGCAAACGGACAACGAAAAAGGAGGGTGCAACACGAGGACTTCCCAGGGGGTCACCCATCCTAGTACTACTCTCGCCCAAGCACGCTTAACTGCGGAGTTCTGATGGGATCCGGTGCATTAGTGCTGGTATGATCGCACCCGAAATACTATCCATGTTTATTGTTTTTATGTGTTACAAGACGCAGAACCTCCTTTGTTTTGGTACGCGGGGCGTGGGACCCACGTGACCGATCGGCTCCGTTCCAAAAATACGAAAAGCATCAACCATGAACCGGAGGGCACCCCAGCATAGAAATAGCAAGAAAGAAAGGAAAAAAAGCAAAAAAAACCGCACGTAAAATCTAAAAAAACGCAAACGGACAACAAAAAAGGGGGGGTGCAACACGAGGACTTCCCAGGGGGTCACCCATCCTAGTACTACTCTCGCCCAAGCACGCTTAACTGCGGAGTTCTGATGGGATCCGGTGCATTAGTGCTGGTATGATCGCACCCGAAATACTATCCATGTTTAATGTTTTTATGTGTTACAAGACGCAGAACCTCCTTTGTTTTGGTACGCGGGGCGTGGGACCCACGTGACCGATCGGCTCCGTTCCAAAAATACGAAAAGCATCAACCATGAACCGGAGGGCACCCGAGCATAGAAATAGCAAGAAAGAAAGGAAAAAAAGCAAAAAAAACCGCACGTAAAATCTAAAAAAACGCAAACGGACAACGAAAAAGGAGGGTGCAACACGAGGACTTCCCAGGGGGTCACCCATCCTAGTACTACTCTCGCCCAAGCACGCTTAACTGCGGAGTTCTGATGGGATCCGGTGCATTAGTGCTGGTATGATCGCACCCGAAATATTATCCATGTTTATTGTTTTTATGTGTTACAAGACGCAGAACCTCCTTTGTTTTGGTACGCGGGGCGTGGGACCCACGTGACCGATCGGCTCCGTTCCAAAAATACGAAAAGCATCAACCATGAACCGGAGGGCACCCCAGCATAGAAATAGCAAGAAAGAAAGGAAAAAAAGCAAAAAAAACCGCACGTAAAATCTAAAAAAACGCAAACGGACAACGAAAAAGGGGGGTGCAACACGAGGACTTCCCAGGGGGTCACCCATCCTAGTACTACTCTCGCCCAAGCACGCTTAACTGCGGAGTTCTGATGGGATCCGGTGCATTAGTGCTGGTATGATCGCACCCGAAATACTATCCATGTTTAATGTTTTTATGTGTTACAAGACGCAGAACCTCCTTTGTTTTGGTACGCGGGGCGTGGGACCCACGTGACCGATCGGCTCCGTTCCAAAAATACGAAAAGCATCAACCATGAACCGGAGGGCACCCGAGCATAGAAATAGCAAGAAAGAAAGGAAAAAAAGCAAAAAAAACCGCACGTAAAATCTAAAAAAACGCAAACGGACAACGAAAAAGGGGGGTGCAACACGAGGACTTCCCAGGGGGTCACCCATCCTAGTACTACTCTCGCCCAAGCACGCTTAACTGCGGAGTTCTGATGGGATCCGGTGCATTAGTGCTGGTATGATCGCACCCGAAATACTATCCATGTTTATTGTTTTTATGTGTTACAAGACGCAGAACCTCCTTTGTTTTGGTACGCGGGGCGTGGGACCCACGTGACCGATCGGCTCCGTTCCAAAAATACGAAAAGCATCAACCATGAACCGGAGGGCACCCGAGCATAGAAATAGCAAGAAAGAAAGGAAAAAAAGCAAAAAAAACCGCACGTAAAATCTAAAAAAACGCAAACGGACAACGAAAAAGGAGGGTGCAACACGAGGACTTCCCAGGGGGTCACCCATCCTAGTACTACTCTCGCCCAAGCACGCTTAACTGCGGAGTTCTGATGGGATGCGGTGCATTAGTGCTGGTATGATCGCACCCGAAATACTATCCATGTTTATTGTTTTTATGTGTTACAAGACGCAGAACCTCCTTTGTTTTGGTACGCGGGGCGTGGGACCCACGTGACCGATCGGCTCCGTTCCAAAAATACGAAAAGCATCAACCATGAACCGGAGGGCACCCCAGCATAGAAATAGCAAGAAAGAAAGGAAAAAAAGCAAAAAAAACCGCACGTAAAATCTAAAAAAACGCAAACGGACAACGAAAAAGGGGGGTGCAACACGAGGACTTCCCAGGGGGTCACCCATCCTAGTACTACTCTCGCCCAAGCACGCTTAACTGCGGAGTTCTGATGGGATCCGGTGCATTAGTGCTGGTATGATCGCACCCGAAATACTATCCATGTTTAATGTTTTTATGTGTTACAAGACGCAGAACCTCCTTTGTTTTGGTACGCGGGGCGTGGGACCCACGTGACCGATCGGCTCCGTTCCAAAAATACGAAAAGCATCAACCATGAACCGGAGGGCACCCGAGCATAGAAATAGCAAGAAAGAAAGGAAAAAAAGCAAAAAAAACCGCACGTAAAATCTAAAAAAACGCAAACGGACAACGAAAAAGGAGGGTGCAACACGAGGACTTCCCAGGGGGTCACCCATCCTAGTACTACTTTCGCCCAAGCACGCTTAACTGCGGAGTTCTGATGGGATCCGGTGCATTAGTGCATGTATGATCGCACCCGAAATACTATCCATGTTTATTGTTTTTATGTGTTCCAAGACGCAGAACCTCCTTTGTTTTGGTACGCGGGGCGTGGGACCCACGTGACCGATCGGCTCCGTTCCAAAAATACGAAAAGCATCAACCATGAACCGGAGGGCACCCCAGCATAGAAATAGCAAGAAAGAAAGGAAAAAAAGCAAAAAAAACCGCACGTAAAATCTAAAAAAACGCAAACGGACAACGAAAAAGGAGGGTGCAACACGAGGACTTCCCAGGGGGTCACCCATCCTAGTACTACTCTCGCCCAAGCACGCTTAACTGCAGAGTTCTGATGGGATGCGGTGCATTAGTGCTGGTATGATCGCACCCGAAATACTATCCATGTTTATTGTTTTTATGTGTTACAAGACGCAGAACCTCCTTTGTTTTGGTACGCGGGGCGTGGGACCCACGTGACCGATCGGCTCCGTTCCAAAAATACGAAAAGCATCAACCATGAACCGGAGGGCACCCCAGCATAGAAATAGCAAGAAAGAAAGGAAAAAAAGCAAAAAAAACCGCACGTAAAATCTAAAAAAACGCAAACGGACAACGAAAAAGGGGGGTGCAACACGAGGACTTCCCAGGGGGTCACCCATCCTAGTACTACTCTCGCCCAAGCACGCTTAACTGCGGAGTTCTGATGGGATCCGGTGCATTAGTGCTGGTATGATCGCACCCGAAATACTATCCATGTTTAATGTTTTTATGTGTTACAAGACGCAGAACCTCCTTTGTTTTGGTACGCGCGGCGTGGGACCCACGTGACCGATCGGCTCCGTTCCAAAAATACGAAAAGCATCAACCATGAACCGGAGGGCACCCGAGCATAGAAATAGCAAGAAAGAAAGGAAAAAAAGCAAAAAAAACCGCACGTAAAATCTAAAAAAACGCAAACGGACAACGAAAAAGGAGGGTGCAACACGAGGACTTCCCAGGGGGTCACCCATCCTAGTACTACTCTCGCCCAAGCACGCTTAACTGCGGAGTTCTGATGGGATCCGGTGCATTAGTGCTGGTATGATCGCACCCGAAATACTATCCATGTTTATTGTTTTTATGTGTTACAAGACGCAGAACCTCCTTTGTTTTGGTACGCGGGGCGTGGGACCCACGTGACCGATCGGCTCCGTTCCAAAAATACGAAAAGCATCAACCATGAACCGGAGGGCACCCCAGCATAGAAATAGCAAGAAAGAAAGGAAAAAAAGCAAAAAAAACCGCACGTAAAATCTAAAAAAACGCAAACGGACAACGAAAAAGGGGGGGTGCAACACGAGGACTTCCCAGGGGGTCACCCATCCTAGTACTACTCTCGCCCAAGCACGCTTAACTGCGGAGTTCTGATGGGATCCGGTGCATTAGTGCTGGTATGATCGCACCCGAAATACTATCCATGTTTAATGTTTTTATGTGTTACAAGACGCAGAACCTCCTTTGTTTTGGTACGCGGGGCGTGGGACCCACGTGACCGATCGGCTCCGTTCCAAAAATACGAAAAGCATCAACCATGAACCGGAGGGCACCCGAGCATAGAAATAGCAAGAAAGAAAGGAAAAAAAGCAAAAAAAACCGCACGTAAAATCTAAAAAAACGCAAACGGACAACGAAAAAGGAGGGTGCAACACGAGGACTTCCCAGGGGGTCACCCATCCTAGTACTACTCTCGCCCAAGCACGCTTAACTGCGGAGTTCTGATGGGATCCGGTGCATTAGTGCTGGTATGATCGCACCCGAAATACTATCCATGTTTATTGTTTTTATGTGTTACAAGACGCAGAACCTCCTTTGTTTTGGTACGCGGGGCGTGGGACCCACGTGACCGATCGGCTCCGTTCCAAAAATACGAAAAGCATCAACCATGAACCGGAGGGCACCCGAGCATAGAAATAGCAAGAAAGAAAGGAAAAAAAGCAAAAAAAACCGCACGTAAAATCTAAAAAAACGCAAACGGACAACGAAAAAGGAGGGTGCAACACGAGGACTTCCCAGGGGGTCACCCATCCTAGTACTACTCTCGCCCAAGCACGCTTAACTGCGGAGTTCTGATGGGATCCGGTGCATTAGTGCTGGTATGATCGCACCCGAAATACTATCCATGTTTATTGTTTTTATGTGTTACAAGACGCAGAACCTCCTTTGTTTTGGTACGCGGGGCGTGGGACCCACGTGACCGATCGGCTCCGTTCCAAAAATACGAAAATCATCAACCATGAACCGGAGGGCACCCCAGCATAGAAATAGCAAGAAAGAAAGGAAAAAAAGCAAAAAAAACCGCACGTAAAATCTAAAAAAACGCAAACGGACAACGAAAAAGGGGGGTGCAACACGAGGACTTCCCAGGGGGTCACCCATCCTAGTACTACTCTCGCCCAAGCACGCTTAACTGCGGAGTTCTGATGGGATCCGGTGCATTAGTGCTGGTATGATCGCACCCGAAATACTATCCATGTTTAATGTTTTTATGTGTTACAAGACGCAGAACCTCCTTTGTTTTGGTACGCGGGGCGTGGGACCCACGTGACCGATCGGCTCCGTTCCAAAAATACGAAAAGCATCAACCATGAACCGGAGGGCACCCGAGCATAGAAATAGCAAGAAAGAAAGGAAAAAAAGCAAAAAAAACCGCACGTAAAATCTAAAAAAACGCAAACGGACAACGAAAAAGGAGGGTGCAACACGAGGACTTCCCAGGGGGTCACCCATCCTAGTACTACTCTCGCCCAAGCACGCTTAACTGCGGAGTTCTGATGGGATCCGGTGCATTAGTGCTGGTATGATCGCACCCGAAATACTATCCATGTTTATTGTTTTTATGTGTTACAAGACGCAGAACCTCCTTTGTTTTGGTACGCGGGGCGTGGGACCCACGTGACCGATCGGCTCCGTTCCAAAAATACGAAAAGCATCAACCATGAACCGGAGGGCACCCCAGCATAGAAATAGCAAGAAAGAAAGGAAAAAAAGCAAAAAAAACCGCACGTAAAATCTAAAAAAACGCAAACGGACAACGAAAAAGGGGGGGTGCAACACGAGGACTTCCCAGGGGGTCACCCATCCTAGTACTACTCTCGCCCAAGCACGCTTAACTGCGGAGTTCTGATGGGATCCGGTGCATTAGTGCTGGTATGATCGCACCCGAAATACTATCCATGTTTAATGTTTTTATGTGTTACAAGACGCAGAACCTCCTTTGTTTTGGTACGCGGGGCGTGGGACCCACGTGACCGATCGGCTCCGTTCCAAAAATACGAAAAGCATCAACCATGAACCGGAGGGCACCCGAGCATAGAAATAGCAAGAAAGAAAGGAAAAAAAGCAAAAAAAACCGCACGTAAAATCTAAAAAAACGCAAACGGACAACGAAAAAGGAGGGTGCAACACGAGGACTTCCCAGGGGGTCACCCATCCTAGTACTACTCTCGCCCAAGCACGCTTAACTGCGGAGTTCTGATGGGATCCGGTGCATTAGTGCTGGTATGATCGCACCCGAAATACTATCCATGTTTATTGTTTTTATGTGTTACAAGACGCAGAACCTCCTTTGTTTTGGTACGCGGGGCGTGGGACCCACGTGACCGATCGGCTCCGTTCCAAAAATACGAAAAGCATCAACCATGAACCGGAGGGCACCCGAGCATAGAAATAGCAAGAAAGAAAGGAA
Organism: Lactuca serriola; assembly: GCF_051521515.1. Taxonomy (NCBI): domain Eukaryota; kingdom Viridiplantae; phylum Streptophyta; class Magnoliopsida; order Asterales; family Asteraceae; genus Lactuca; species Lactuca serriola. The sequence continues at coordinate 203,079,738 of NC_136408.1, forward strand.
AAAAAGCAAAAAAAACCGCACGTAAAATCTAAAAAAACGCAAACGGACAACGAAAAAGGAGGGTGCAACACGAGGACTTCTCAGGGGGTCACCCATCCTAGTACTACTCTCGCCCAAGCACGCTTAACTGCGGAGTTCTGATGGGATCCGGTGCATTAGTGCTGGTATGATCGCACCCGAAATACTATCCATGTTTATTGTTTTTATGTGTTACAAGACGCAGAACCTCCTTTGTTTTGGTACGCGGGGCGTGGGACCCACGTGACCGATCGGCTCCGTTCCAAAAATACGAAAATCATCAACCATGAACCGGAGGGCACCCCAGCATAGAAATAGCAAGAAAGAAAGGAAAAAAAGCAAAAAAAACCGCACGTAAAATCTAAAAAAACGCAAACGGACAACGAAAAAGGGGGGTGCAACACGAGGACTTCCCAGGGGGTCACCCATCCTAGTACTACTCTCGCCCAAGCACGCTTAACTGCGGAGTTCTGATGGGATCCGGTGCATTAGTGCTGGTATGATCGCACCCGAAATACTATCCATGTTTAATGTTTTTATGTGTTACAAGACGCAGAACCTCCTTTGTTTTGGTACGCGGGGCGTGGGACCCACGTGACCGATCGGCTCCGTTCCAAAAATACGAAAAGCATCAACCATGAACCGGAGGGCACCCGAGCATAGAAATAGCAAGAAAGAAAGGAAAAAAAGCAAAAAAAACCGCACGTAAAATCTAAAAAAACGCAAACGGACAACGAAAAAGGAGGGTGCAACACGAGGACTTCCCAGGGGGTCACCCATCCTAGTACTACTCTCGCCCAAGCACGCTTAACTGCGGAGTTCTGATGGGATCCGGTGCATTAGTGCTGGTATGATCGCACCCGAAATACTATCCATGTTTATTGTTTTTATGTGTTACAAGACGCAGAACCTCCTTTGTTTTGGTACGCGGGGCGTGGGACCCACGTGACCGATCGGCTCCGTTCCAAAAATACGAAAAGCATCAACCATGAACCGGAGGGCACCCCAGCATAGAAATAGCAAGAAAGAAAGGAAAAAAAGCAAAAAAAACCGCACGTAAAATCTAAAAAAACGCAAACGGACAACGAAAAAGGGGGGGTGCAACACGAGGACTTCCCAGGGGGTCACCCATCCTAGTACTACTCTCGCCCAAGCACGCTTAACTGCGGAGTTCTGATGGGATCCGGTGCATTAGTGCTGGTATGATCGCACCCGAAATACTATCCATGTTTAATGTTTTTATGTGTTACAAGACGCAGAACCTCCTTTGTTTTGGTACGCGGGGCGTGGGACCCACGTGACCGATCGGCTCCGTTCCAAAAATACGAAAAGCATCAACCATGAACCGGAGGGCACCCGAGCATAGAAATAGCAAGAAAGAAAGGAAAAAAAGCAAAAAAAACCGCACGTAAAATCTAAAAAAACGCAAACGGACAACGAAAAAGGAGGGTGCAACACGAGGACTTCCCAGGGGGTCACCCATCCTAGTACTACTCTCGCCCAAGCACGCTTAACTGCGGAGTTCTGATGGGATCCGGTGCATTAGTGCTGGTATGATCGCACCCGAAATACTATCCATGTTTATTGTTTTTATGTGTTACAAGACGCAGAACCTCCTTTGTTTTGGTACGCGGGGCGTGGGACCCACGTGACCGATCGGCTCCGTTCCAAAAATACGAAAAGCATCAACCATGAACCGGAGGGCACCCGAGCATAGAAATAGCAAGAAAGAAAGGAAAAAAAGCAAAAAAAACCGCACGTAAAATCTAAAAAAACGCAAACGGACAACGAAAAAGGAGGGTGCAACACGAGGACTTCCCAGGGGGTCACCCATCCTAGTACTACTCTCGCCCAAGCACGCTTAACTGCGGAGTTCTGATGGGATCCGGTGCATTAGTGCTGGTATGATCGCACCCGAAATACTATCCATGTTTATTGTTTTTATGTGTTACAAGACGCAGAACCTCCTTTGTTTTGGTACGCGGGGCGTGGGACCCACGTGACCGATCGGCTCCGTTCCAAAAATACGAAAATCATCAACCATGAACCGGAGGGCACCCCAGCATAGAAATAGCAAGAAAGAAAGGAAAAAAAGCAAAAAAAACCGCACGTAAAATCTAAAAAAACGCAAACGAACAACGAAAAAGGGGGGTGCAACACGAGGACTTCCCAGGGGGTCACCCATCCTAGTACTACTCTCGCCCAAGCACGCTTAACTGCGGAGTTCTGATGGGATCCGGTGCATTAGTGCTGGTATGATCGCACCCGAAATACTATCCATGTTTAATGTTTTTATGTGTTACAAGACGCAGAACCTCCTTTGTTTTGGTACGCGGGGCGTGGGACCCACGTGACCGATCGGCTCCGTTCCAAAAATACGAAAAGCATCAACCATGAACCGGAGGGCACCCGAGCATAGAAATAGCAAGAAAGAAAGGAAAAAAAGCAAAAAAAACCGCACGTAAAATCTAAAAAAACGCAAACGGACAACGAAAAAGGAGGGTGCAACACGAGGACTTCCCAGGGGGTCACCCATCCTAGTACTACTCTCGCCCAAGCACGCTTAACTGCGGAGTTCTGATGGGATCCGGTGCATTAGTGCTGGTATGATCGCACCCGAAATACTATCCATGTTTATTGTTTTTATGTGTTACAAGACGCAGAACCTCCTTTGTTTTGGTACGCGGGGCGTGGGACCCACGTGACCGATCGGCTCCGTTCCAAAAATACGAAAAGCATCAACCATGAACCGGAGGGCACCCCAGCATAGAAATAGCAAGAAAGAAAGGAAAAAAAGCAAAAAAAACCGCACGTAAAATCTAAAAAAACGCAAACGGACAACGAAAAAGGGGGGGTGCAACACGAGGACTTCCCAGGGGGTCACCCATCCTAGTACTACTCTCGCCCAAGCACGCTTAACTGCGGAGTTCTGATGGGATCCGGTGCATTAGTGCTGGTATGATCGCACCCGAAATACTATCCATGTTTAATGTTTTTATGTGTTACAAGACGCAGAACCTCCTTTGTTTTGGTACGCGGGGCGTGGGACCCACGTGACCGATCGGCTCCGTTCCAAAAATACGAAAAGCATCAACCATGAACCGGAGGGCACCCGAGCATAGAAATAGCAAGAAAGAAAGGAAAAAAAGCAAAAAAAACCGCACGTAAAATCTAAAAAAACGCAAACGGACAACGAAAAAGGAGGGTGCAACACGAGGACTTCCCAGGGGGTCACCCATCCTAGTACTACTCTCGCCCAAGCACGCTTAACTGCGGAGTTCTGATGGGATCCGGTGCATTAGTGCTGGTATGATCGCACCCGAAATACTATCCATGTTTATTGTTTTTATGTGTTACAAGACGCAGAACCTCCTTTGTTTTGGTACGCGGGGCGTGGGACCCACGTGACCGATCGGCTCCGTTCCAAAAATACGAAAAGCATCAACCATGAACCGGAGGGCACCCGAGCATAGAAATAGCAAGAAAGAAAGGAAAAAAAGCAAAAAAAACCGCACGTAAAATCTAAAAAAACGCAAACGGACAACGAAAAAGGAGGGTGCAACACGAGGACTTCCCAGGGGGTCACCCATCCTAGTACTACTCTCGCCCAAGCACGCTTAACTGCGGAGTTCTGATGGGATCCGGTGCATTAGTGCTGGTATGATCGCACCCGAAATACTATCCATGTTTATTGTTTTTATGTGTTACAAGACGCAGAACCTCCTTTGTTTTGGTACGCGGGGCGTGGGACCCACGTGACCGATCGGCTCCGTTCCAAAAATACGAAAATCATCAACCATGAACCGGAGGGCACCCCAGCATAGAAATAGCAAGAAAGAAAGGAAAAAAAGCAAAAAAAACCGCACGTAAAATCTAAAAAAACGCAAACGGACAACGAAAAAGGGGGGTGCAACACGAGGACTTCCCAGGGGGTCACCCATCCTAGTACTACTCTTGCCCAAGCACGCTTAACTGCGGAGTTCTGATGGGATCCGGTGCATTAGTGCTGGTATGATCGCACCCGAAATACTATCCATGTTTAATGTTTTTATGTGTTACAAGACGCAGAACCTCCTTTGTTTTGGTACGCGGGGCGTGGGACCCACGTGACCGATCGGCTCCGTTCCAAAAATACGAAAAGCATCAACCATGAACCGGAGGGCACCCGAGCATAGAAATAGCAAGAAAGAAAGGAAAAAAAGCAAAAAAAACCGCACGTAAAATCTAAAAAAACGCAAACGGACAACGAAAAAGGAGGGTGCAACACGAGGACTTCCCAGGGGGTCACCCATCCTAGTACTACTTTCGCCCAAGCACGCTTAACTGCGGAGTTCTGATGGGATCCGGTGCATTAGTGCATGTATGATCGCACCCGAAATACTATCCATGTTTATTGTTTTTATGTGTTACAAGACGCAGAACCTCCTTTGTTTTGGTACGCGGGGCGTGGGACCCACGTGACCGATCGGCTCCGTTCCAAAAATACGAAAAGCATCAACCATGAACCGGAGGGCACCCCAGCATAGAAATAGCAAGAAAGAAAGGAAAAAAAGCAAAAAAAACCGCACGTAAAATCTAAAAAAACGCAAACGGACAACGAAAAAGGGGGGTGCAACACGAGGACTTCCCAGGGGGTCACCCATCCTAGTACTACTCTCGCCCAAGCACGCTTAACTGCGGAGTTCTGATGGGATCCGGTGCATTAGTGCTGGTATGATCGCACCCGAAATACTATCCATGTTTATTGTTTTTATGTGTTACAAGACGCAGAACCTCCTTTGTTTTGGTACGCGGGGCGTGGGACCCACGTGACCGATCGGCTCCGTTCCAAAAATACGAAAAGCATCAACCATGAACCGGAGGGCACCTGAGCATAGAAATAGCAAGAAAGAAAGGAAAAAAAGCAAAAAAAACCGCACGTAAAATCTAAAAAAACGCAAACGGACAACGAAAAAGGGGGGTGCAACACGAGGACTTCCCAGGGGGTCACCCATCCTAGTACTACTCTCGCCCAAGCACGCTTAACTGCGGAGTTCTGATGGGATCCGGTGCATTAGTGCTGGTATGATCGCACCCGAAATACTATCCATGTTTAATGTTTTTATGTGTTACAAGACGCAGAACCTCCTTTGTTTTGGTACGCGGGGCGTGGGACCCACGTGACCGATCGGCTCCGTTCCAAAAATACGAAAAGCATCAACCATGAACCGGAGGGCACCCGAGCATAGAAATAGCAAGAAAGAAAGGAAAAAAAAGAAAAAAAAACCGCACGTAAAATCTAAAAAAACGCAAACGGACAACGAAAAAGGAGGGTGCAACACGAGGACTTCCCAGGGGGTCACCCATCCTAGTACTACTTTCGCCCAAGCACGCTTAACTGCGGAGTTCTGATGGGATCCGGTGCATTAGTGCATGTATGATCGCACCCGAAATACTATCCATGTTTATTGTTTTTATGTGTTACAAGACGCAGAACCTCCTTTGTTTTGGTACGCGGGGCGTGGGACCCACGTGACCGATCGGCTCCGTTCCAAAAATACGAAAAGCATCAACCATGAACCGGAGGGCACCCCAGCATAGAAATAGCAAGAAAGAAAAGAAAAAAAGCAAAAAAAACCGCACGTAAAATCTAAAAAAACGCAAACGGACAACGAAAAAGGGGGGTGCAACACGAGGACTTCCCAGGGGGTCACCCATCCTAGTACTACTCTCGCCCAAGCACGCTTAACTGCGGAGTTCTGATGGGATCCGGTGCATTAGTGCTGGTATGATCGCACCCGAAATACTATCCATGTTTAATGTTTTTATGTGTTACAAGACGCAGAACCTCCTTTGTTTTGGTACGCGGGGCGTGGGACCCACGTGACCGATCGGCTCCGTTCCAAAAATACGAAAAGCATCAACCATGAACCGGAGGGCACCCGAGCATAGAAATAGCAAGAAAGAAAGGAAAAAAAGCAAAAAAAACCGCACGTAAAATCTAAAAAAACGCAAACGGACAACGAAAAAGGAGGGTGCAACACGAGGACTTCCCAGGGGGTCACCCATCCTAGTACTACTCTCGCCCAAGCACGCTTAACTGCGGAGTTCTGATGGGATCCGGTGCATTAGTGCTGGTATGATCGCACCCGAAATATTATCCATGTTTATTGTTTTTATGTGTTACAAGACGCAGAACCTCCTTTGTTTTGGTACGCGGGGCGTGGGACCCACGTGACCGATCGGCTCCGTTCCAAAAATACGAAAAGCATCAACCATGAACCGGAGGGCACCCCAGCATAGAAATAGCAAGAAAGAAAGGAAAAAAAGCAAAAAAAACCGCACGTAAAATCTAAAAAAACGCAAACGGACAACGAAAAAGGGGGTGCAACACGAGGACTTCCCAGGGGGTCACCCATCCTAGTACTACTCTCGCCCAAGCACGCTTAACTGCGGAGTTCTGATGGGATCCGGTGCATTAGTGCTGGTATGATCGCACCCGAAATACTATCCATGTTTAATGTTTTTATGTGTTACAAGACGTAGAACCTCCTTTGTTTTGGTACGCGGGGCGTGGGACCCACGTGACCGATCGGCTCCGTTCCAAAAATACGAAAAGCATCAACCATGAACCGGAGGGCACCCGAGCATAGAAATAGCAAGAAAGAAAGGAAAAAAAGAAAAAAAAAACCGCACGTAAAATCTAAAAAAACGCAAACGGACAACGAAAAAGGAGGGTGCAACACGAGGACTTCCCAGGGGGTCACCCATCCTAGTACTACTTTCGCCCAAGCACGCTTAACTGCGGAGTTCTGATGGGATCCGGTGCATTAGTGCATGTATGATCGCACCCGAAATACTATCCATGTTTATTGTTTTTATGTGTTACAAGACGCAGAACCTCCTTTGTTTTGGTACGCGGGGCGTGGGACCCACGTGACCGATCGGCTCCGTTCCAAAAATACGAAAAGCATCAACCATGAACCGGAGGGCACCCCAGCATAGAAATAGCAAGAAAGAAAAGGAAAAAAAGAAAAAAAAACCGCACGTAAAATCTAAAAAAACGCAAACGGACAACGAAAAAGGGGGGTGCAACACGAGGACTTCCCAGGGGGTCACCCATCCTAGTACTACTCTCGCCCAAGCACGCTTAACTGCGGAGTTCTGATGGGATCCGGTGCATTAGTGCTGGTATGATCGCACCCGAAATACTATCCATGTTTAATGTTTTTATGTGTTACAAGACGCAGAACCTCCTTTGTTTTGGTACGCGGGGCGTGGGACCCACGTGACCGATCGGCTCCGTTCCAAAAATACGAAAAGCATCAACCATGAACCGGAGGGCACCCGAGCATAGAAATAGCAAGAAAGAAAGGAAAAAAAGCAAAAAAAACCGCACGTAAAATCTAAAAAAACGCAAACGGACAACGAAAAAGGAGGGTGCAACACGAGGACTTCCCAGGGGGTCACCCATCCTAGTACTACTCTCGCCCAAGCACGCTTAACTGCGGAGTTCTGATGGGATCCGGTGCATTAGTGCTGGTATGATCGCACCCGAAATACTATCCATGTTTATTGTTTTTATGTGTTACAAGACGCAGAACCTCCTTTGTTTTGGTACGCGGGGCGTGGGACCCACGTGACCGATCGGCTCCGTTCCAAAAATACGAAAAGCATCAACCATGAACCGGAGGGCACCCCAGCATAGAAATAGCAAGAAAGAAAGGAAAAAAAGCAAAAAAAACCGCACGTAAAATCTAAAAAAACGCAAACGGACAACGAAAAAGGGGGGTGCAACACGAGGACTTCCCAGGGGGTCACCCATCCTAGTACTACTCTCGCCCAAGCACGCTTAACTGCGGAGTTCTGATAGGATCCGGTGCATTAGTGCTGGTATGATCGCACCCGAAATACTATCCATGTTTAATGTTTTTATGTGTTACAAGACGCAGAACCTCCTTTGTTTTGGTACGCGGGGCGTGGGACCCACGTGACCGATCGGCTCCGTTCCAAAAATACGAAAAGCATCAACCATGAACCGGAGGGCACCCGAGCATAGAAATAGCAAGAAAGAAAGGAAAAAAAGCAAAAAAAACCGCACGTAAAATCTAAAAAAACGCAAACGGACAACGAAAAAGGAGGGTGCAACACGAGGACTTCCCAGGGGGTCACCCATCCTAGTACTACTTTCGCCCAAGCACGCTTAACTGCGGAGTTCTGATGGGATCCGGTGCATTAGTGCATGTATGATCGCACCCGAAATACTATCCATGTTTATTGTTTTTATGTGTTACAAGACGCAGAACCTCCTTTGTTTTGGTACGCGGGGCGTGGGACCCACGTGACCGATCGGCTCCGTTCCAAAAATACGAAAAGCATCAACCATGAACCGGAGGGCACCCGAGCATAGAAATAGCAAGAAAGAAAGGAAAAAAAGCAAAAAAAACCGCACGTAAAATCTAAAAAAACGCAAACGGACAACGAAAAAGCGGGGTGCAACACGAGGACTTCCCAGGGGGTCACCCATCCTAGTACTACTCTCGCCCAAGCACGCTTAACTGCGGAGTTCTGATGGGATCCGGTGCATTAGTGCTGGTATGATCGCACCCGAAATACTATCCATGTTTATTGTTTTTATGTGTTACAAGACGCAGAACCTCCTTTGTTTTGGTACGCGGGGCGTGGGACCCACGTGACCGATCGGCTCCGTTCCAAAAATACGAAAAGCATCAACCATGAACCGGAGGGCACCCGAGCATAGAAATAGCAAGAAAGAAAGGAAAAAAAGCAAAAAAAACCGCACGTAAAATCTAAAAAAACGCAAACGGACAACGAAAAAGGGGGGTGCAACACGAGGACTTCCCAGGGGGTCACCCATCCTAGTACTACTCTCGCCCAAGCACGCTTAACTGCGGAGTTCTGATGGGATCCGGTGCATTAGTGCTGGTATGATCGCACCCGAAATACTATCCATGTTTAATGTTTTTATGTGTTACAAGACGCAGAACCTCCTTTGTTTTGGTACGCGGGGCGTGGGACGCACGTGACCGATCGGCTCCGTTCCAAAAATACGAAAAGCATCAACCATGAACCGGAGGGCACCCGAGCATAGAAATAGCAAGAAAGAAAGGAAAAAAAGCAAAAAAAACCGCACGTAAAATCTAAAAAAACGCAAACGGACAACGAAAAAGGAGGGTGCAACACGAGGACTTCCCAGGGGGTCACCCATCCTAGTACTACTCTCGCCCAAGCACGCTTAACTGCGGAGTTCTGATGGGATCCGGTGCATTAGTGCTGGTATGATCGCACCCGAAATATTATCCATGTTTATTGTTTTTATTTGTTACAAGACGCAGAACCTCCTTTGTTTTGGTACGCGGGGCGTGGGACCCACGTGACCGATCGGCTCCGTTCCAAAAATACGAAAAGCATCAACCATGAACCGGAGGGCACCCCAGCATAGAAATAGCAAGAAAGAAAGGAAAAAAAGCAAAAAAAACCGCACGTAAAATCTAAAAAAACGCAAACGGACAACGAAAAAGGGGGGTGCAATACGAGGACTTCCCAGGGGGTCACCCATCCTAGTACTACTCTCGCCCAAGCACGCTTAACTGCGGAGTTCTGATGGGATCCGGTGCATTAGTGCTGGTATGATCGCACCCGAAATACTATCCATGTTTAATGTTTTTATGTGTTACAAGACGCAGAACCTCCTTTGTTTTGGTACGCGGGGCGTGGGACCCACGTGACCGATCGGCTCCGTTCCAAAAATACGAAAAGCATCAACCATGAACCGGAGGGCACCCGAGCATAGAAATAGCAAGAAAGAAAGGAAAAAAAGCAAAAAAAACCGCACGTAAAATCTAAAAAAACGCAAACGGACAACGAAAAAGGAGGGTGCAACACGAGGACTTCCCAGGGGGTCACCCATCCTAGTACTACTTTCGCCCAAGCACGCTTAACTGCGGAGTTCTGATGGGATCCGGTGCATTAGTGCATGTATGATCGCACCCGAAATACTATCCATGTTTATTGTTTTTATGTGTTACAAGACGCAGAACCTCCTTTGTTTTGGTACGCGGGGCGTGGGACCCACGTGACCGATCGGCTCCGTTCCAAAAATACGAAAAGCATCAACCATGAACCGGAGGGCACCCGAGCATAGAAATAGCAAGAAAGAAAGGAAAAAAAGCAAAAAAAACCGCACGTAAAATCTAAAAAAACGCAAACGGACAACGAAAAAGCGGGGTGCAACACGAGGACTTCCCAGGGGGTCACCCATCCTAGTACTACTCTCGCCCAAGCACGCTTAACTGCGGAGTTCTGATGGGATCCGGTGCATTAGTGCTGGTATGATCGCACCCAAAATACTATCCATGTTTATTGTTTTTATGTGTTACAAGACGCAGAACCTCCTTTGTTTTGGTACGCGGGGCGTGGGACCCACGTGACCGATCGGCTCCGTTCCAAAAATACGAAAAGCATCAACCATGAACCGGAGGGCACCCGAGCATAGAAATAGCAAGAAAGAAAGGAAAAAAAGCAAAAAAAACCGCACGTAAAATCTAAAAAAACGCAAACGGACAACGAAAAAGGAGGGTGCAACACGAGGACTTCCCAGGGGGTCACCCATCCTAGTACTACTCTCGCCCAAGCACGCTTAACTGCGGAGTTCTGATGGGATCCGGTGCATTAGTGCTGGTATGATCGCACCCGAAATACTATCCATGTTTATTGTTTTTATGTGTTACAAGACGCAGAACCTCCTTTGTTTTGGTACGCGGGGCGTCGGACCCACGTGACCGATCGGCTCCGTTCCAAAAATACGAAAAGCATCAACCATGAACCGGAGGGCACCCCAGCATAGAAATAGCAAGAAAGAAAGGAAAAAAAGCAAAAAAAACCGCACGTAAAATCTAAAAAAACGCAAACGGACAACGAAAAAGGGGGGTGCAACACGAGGACTTCCCAGGGGGTCACCCATCCTAGTACTACTCTCGCCCAAGCACGCTTAACTGCGGAGTTCTGATGGGATCCGGTGCATTAGTGCTGGTATGATCGCACCCGAAATACTATCCATGTTTAATGTTTTTATGTGTTACAAGACGCAGAACCTCCTTTGTTTTGGTACGCGGGGCGTGGGACCCACGTGACCGATCGGCTCCGTTCCAAAAATACGAAAAGCATCAACCATGAACCGGAGGGCACCCGAGCATAGAAATAGCAAGAAAGAAAGGAAAAAAAGCAAAAAAAACCGCACGTAAAATCTAAAAAAACGCAAACGGACAACGAAAAAGGAGGGTGCAACACGAGGACTTCCCAGGGGGTCACCCATCCTAGTACTACTTTCGCCCAAGCACGCTTAACTGCGGAGTTCTGATGGGATCCGGTGCATTAGTGCATGTATGATCGCACCCGAAATACTATCCATGTTTATTGTTTTTATGTGTTACAAGACGCAGAACCTCCTTTGTTTTGGTACGCGGGGCGTGGGACCCACGTGACCGATCGGCTCCGTTCCAAAAATACGAAAAGCATCAACCATGAACCGGAGGGCACCCGAGCATAGAAATAGCAAGAAAGAAAGGAAAAAAAGCAAAAAAAACCGCACGTAAAATCTAAAAAAACGCAAACGGACAACGAAAAAGAGGGGTGCAACACGAGGACTTCCCAGGGGGTCACCCATCCTAGTACTACTCTCGCCCAAGCACGCTTAACTGCGGAGTTCTGATGGGATCCGATGCATTAGTGCTGGTATGATCGCACCCGAAATACTATCCATGTTTATTGTTTTTATGTGTTACAAGACGCAGAACCTCCTTTGTTTTGGTACGCGGGGCGTGGGACCCACGTGACCGATCGGCTCCGTTCCAAAAATACGAAAAGCATCAACCATGAACCGGAGGGCACCCGAGCATAGAAATAGCAAGAAAGAAAGGAAAAAAAGCAAAAAAAACCGCACGTAAAATCTAAAAAAACGCAAACGGACAACGAAAAAGGAGGGTGCAACACGAGGACTTCCCAGGGGGTCACCCATCCTAGTACTACTCTCGCCCAAGCACGCTTAACTGCGGAGTTCTGATGGGATGCGGTGCATTAGTGCTGGTATGATCGCACCCGAAATACTATCCATGTTTATTGTTTTTATGTGTTACAAGACGCAGAACCTCCTTTGTTTTGGTACGCGGGGCGTGGGACCCACGTGACCGATCGGCTCCGTTCCAAAAATACGAAAAGCATCAACCATGAACCGGAGGGCACCCCAGCATAGAAATAGCAAGAAAGAAAGGAAAAAAAGAAAAAAAAAAACGCACGTAAAATCTAAAAAAACGCAAACGGACAACGAAAAAGGAGGGTGCAACACGAGGACTTCCCAGGGGGTCACCCATCCTAGTACTACTTTCGCCCAAGCACGCTTAACTGCGGAGTTCTGATGGGATCCGGTGCATTAGTGCATGTATGATCGCACCCGAAATACTATCCATGTTTATTGTTTTTATGTGTTACAAGACGTAGAACCTCCTTTGTTTTGGTACGCGGGGCGTGGGACCCACGTGACCGATCGGCTCCGTTCCAAAAATACGAAAAGCATCAACCATGAACCGGAGGGCACCCCAGCATAGAAATAGCAAGAAAGAAAGGAAAAAAAGCAAAAAAAACCGCACGTAAAATCTAAAAAAACGCAAACGGACAACGAAAAAGCGGGGTGCAACACGAGGACTTCCCAGGGGGTCACCCATCCTAGTACTACTCTCGCCCAAGCACGCTTAACTGCGGAGTTCTGATGGGATCCGGTGCATTAGTGCTGGTATGATCACACCCGAAATACTATCCATGTTTATTGTTTTTATGTGTTACAAGACGCAGAACCTCCTTTGTTTTGGTACGCGGGGCGTGGGACCCACGTGACCGATCGGCTCCGTTCCAAAAATACGAAAAGCATCAACCATGAACCGGAGGGCACCCCAGCATAGAAATAGCAAGAAAGAAAGGAAAAAAAGCAAAAAAAACCGCACGTAAAATCTAAAAAAACGCAAACGGACAACGAAAAAGGAGGGTGCAACACGAGGACTTCCCAGGGGGTCACCCATCCTAGTACTACTCTCGCCCAAGCACGCTTAACTGCGGAGTTCTGATGGGATCCGGTGCATTAGTGCTGGTATGATCGCACCCGAAATACTATCCATGTTTATTGTTTTTATGTGTTACAAGACGCAGAACCTCCTTTGTTTTGGTACGCGGGGCGTGGGACCCACGTGACCGATCGGCTCCGTTCCAAAAATACGAAAAGCATCAACCATGAACCGGAGGGCACCCCAGCATAGAAATAGCAAGAAAGAAAGGAAAAAAAGCAAAAAAAACCGCACGTAAAATCTAAAAAAACGCAAACGGACAACGAAAAAGGGGGGTGCAACACGAGGACTTCCCAGGGGGTCACCCATCCTAGTACTACTCTCGCCCAAGCACGCTTAACTGCGGAGTTCTGATGGGATCCGGTGCATTAGTGCTGGTATGATCGCACCCGAAATACTATCCATGTTTAATGTTTTTATGTGTTACAAGACGCAGAACCTCCTTTGTTTTGGTACGCGGGGCGTGGGACCCACGTGACCGATCGGCTCCGTTCCAAAAATACGAAAAGCATCAACCATGAACCGGAGGGCACCCGAGCATAGAAATAGCAAGAAAGAAAGGAAAAAAAGCAAAAAAAACCGCACGTAAAATCTAAAAAAACGCAAACGGACAACGAAAAAGGAGGGTGCAACACGAGGACTTCCCAGGGGGTCACCCATCCTAGTACTACTTTCGCCCAAGCACGCTTAACTGCGGAGTTCTGATGGGATCCGGTGCATTAGTGCATGTATGATCGCACCCGAAATACTATCCATGTTTATTGTTTTTATGTGTTACAAGACGCAGAACCTCCTTTGTTTTGGTACGCGGGGCGTGGGACCCACGTGACCGATCGGCTCCGTTCCAAAAATACGAAAAGCATCAACCATGAACCGGAGGGCACCCGAGCATAGAAATAGCAAGAAAGAAAGGAAAAAAAGCAAAAAAAACCGCACGTAAAATCTAAAAAAACGCAAACGGACAACGAAAAAGAGGGGTGCAACACGAGGACTTCCCAGGGGGTCACCCATCCTAGTACTACTCTCGCCCAAGCACGCTTAACTGCGGAGTTCTGATGGGATCCGATGCATTAGTGCTGGTATGATCGCACCCGAAATACTATCCATGTTTATTGTTTTTATGTGTTACAAGACGCAGAACCTCCTTTGTTTTGGTACGCGGGGCGTGGGACCCACGTGACCGATCGGCTCCGTTCCAAAAATACGAAAAGCATCAACCATGAACCGGAGGGCACCCGAGCATAGAAATAGCAAGAAAGAAAGGAAAAAAAGCAAAAAAAACCGCACGTAAAATCTAAAAAAACGCAAACGGACAACGAAAAAGGAGGGTGCAACACGAGGACTTCCCAGGGGGTCACCCATCCTAGTACTACTCTCGCCCAAGCACGCTTAACTGCGGAGTTCTGATGGGATGCGGTGCATTAGTGCTGGTATGATCGCACCCGAAATACTATCCATGTTTATTGTTTTTATGTGTTACAAGACGCAGAACCTCCTTTGTTTTGGTACGCGGGGCGTGGGACCCACGTGACCGATCGGCTCCGTTCCAAAAATACGAAAAGCATCAACCATGAACCGGAGGGCACCCCAGCATAGAAATAGCAAGAAAGAAAGGAAAAAAAGAAAAAAAAAAACGCACGTAAAATCTAAAAAAACGCAAACGGACAACGAAAAAGGAGGGTGCAACACGAGGACTTCCCAGGGGGTCACCCATCCTAGTACTACTTTCGCCCAAGCACGCTTAACTGCGGAGTTCTGATGGGATCCGGTGCATTAGTGCATGTATGATCGCACCCGAAATACTATCCATGTTTATTGTTTTTATGTGTTACAAGACGTAGAACCTCCTTTGTTTTGGTACGCGGGGCGTGGGACCCACGTGACCGATCGGCTCCGTTCCAAAAATACGAAAAGCATCAACCATGAACCGGAGGGCACCCCAGCATAGAAATAGCAAGAAAGAAAGGAAAAAAAGCAAAAAAAACCGCACGTAAAATCTAAAAAAACGCAAACGGACAACGAAAAAGCGGGGTGCAACACGAGGACTTCCCAGGGGGTCACCCATCCTAGTACTACTCTCGCCCAAGCACGCTTAACTGCGGAGTTCTGATGGGATCCGGTGCATTAGTGCTGGTATGATCACACCCGAAATACTATCCATGTTTATTGTTTTTATGTGTTACAAGACGCAGAACCTCCTTTGTTTTGGTACGCGGGGCGTGGGACCCACGTGACCGATCGGCTCCGTTCCAAAAATACGAAAAGCATCAACCATGAACCGGAGGGCACCCCAGCATAGAAATAGCAAGAAAGAAAGGAAAAAAAGCAAAAAAAACCGCACGTAAAATCTAAAAAAACGCAAACGGACAACGAAAAAGGAGGGTGCAACACGAGGACTTCCCAGGGGGTCACCCATCCTAGTACTACTCTCGCCCAAGCACGCTTAACTGCGGAGTTCTGATGGGATCCGGTGCATTAGTGCTGGTATGATCGCACCCGAAATACTATCCATGTTTATTGTTTTTATGTGTTACAAGACGCAGAACCTCCTTTGTTTTGGTACGCGGGGCGTGGGACCCACGTGACCGATCGGCTCCGTTCCAAAAATACGAAAAGCATCAACCATGAACCGGAGGGCACCCCAGCATAGAAATAGCAAGAAAGAAAGGAAAAAAAGCAAAAAAAACCGCACGTAAAATCTAAAAAAACGCAAACGGACAACGAAAAAGGGGGGTGCAACACGAGGACTTCCCAGGGGGTCACCCATCCTAGTACTACTCTCGCCCAAGCACGCTTAACTGCGGAGTTCTGATGGGATCCGGTGCATTAGTGCTGGTATGATCGCACCCGAAATACTATCCATGTTTAATGTTTTTATGTGTTACAAGACGCAGAACCTCCTTTGTTTTGGTACGCGGGGCGTGGGACCCACGTGACCGATCGGCTCCGTTCCAAAAATACGAAAAGCATCAACCATGAACCGGAGGGCACCCGAGCATAGAAATAGCAAGAAAGAAAGGAAAAAAAGCAAAAAAAACCGCACGTAAAATCTAAAAAAACGCAAACGGACAACGAAAAAGGAGGGTGCAACACGAGGACTTCCCAGGGGGTCACCCATCCTAGTACTACTTTCGCCCAAGCACGCTTAACTGCGGAGTTCTGATGGGATCCGGTGCATTAGTGCATGTATGATCGCACCCGAAATACTATCCATGTTTATTGTTTTTATGTGTTACAAGACGCAGAACCTCCTTTGTTTTGGTACGCGGGGCGTGGGACCCACGTGACCGATCGGCTCCGTTCCAAAAATACGAAAAGCATCAACCATGAACCGGAGGGCACCCGAGCATAGAAATAGCAAGAAAGAAAGGAAAAAAAGCAAAAAAAACCGCACGTAAAATCTAAAAAAACGCAAACGGACAACGAAAAAGGGGGGTGCAACACGAGGACTTCCCAGGGGGTCACCCATCCTAGTACTACTCTCGCCCAAGCACGCTTAACTGCGGAGTTCTGATGGGATCCGGTGCATTAGTGCTGGTATGATCGCACCCGAAATACTATCCATGTTTATTGTTTTTATGTGTTACAAGACGCAGAACCTCCTTTGTTTTGGTACGCGGGGCGTGGGACCCACGTGACCGATCGGCTCCGTTCCAAAAATACGAAAAGCATCAACCATGAACCGGAGGGCACCCGAGCATAGAAATAGCAAGAAAGAAAGGAAAAAAAGCAAAAAAAACCGCACGTAAAATCTAAAAAAACGCAAACGGACAACGAAAAAGGAGGGTGCAACACGAGGACTTCCCAGGGGGTCACCCATCCTAGTACTACTTTCGCCCAAGCACGCTTAACTGCGGAGTTCTGATGGGATCCGGTGCATTAGTGCATGTATGATCGCACCCGAAATACTATCCATGTTTATTGTTTTTATGTGTTACAAGACGCAGAACCTCCTTTGTTTTGGTACGCGGGGCGTGGGACCCACGTGACCGATCGGCTCCGTTCCAAAAATACGAAAAGCATCAACCATGAACCGGAGGGCACCCGAGCATAGAAATAGCAAGAAAGAAAGGAAAAAAAGCAAAAAAAACCGCACGTAAAATCTAAAAAAACGCAAACGGACAACGAAAAAGAGGGGTGCAACACGAGGACTTCCCAGGGGGTCACCCATCCTAGTACTACTCTCGCCCAAGCACGCTTAACTGCGGAGTTCTGATGGGATCCGATGCATTAGTGCTGGTATGATCGCACCCGAAATACTATCCATGTTTATTGTTTTTATGTGTTACAAGACGCAGAACCTCCTTTGTTTTGGTACGCGGGGCGTGGGACCCACGTGACCGATCGGCTCCGTTCCAAAAATACGAAAAGCATCAACCATGAACCGGAGGGCACCCGAGCATAGAAATAGCAAGAAAGAAAGGAAAAAAAGCAAAAAAAACCGCACGTAAAATCTAAAAAAACGCAAACGGACAACGAAAAAGGAGGGTGCAACACGAGGACTTCCCAGGGGGTCACCCATCCTAGTACTACTCTCGCCCAAGCACGCTTAACTGCGGAGTTCTGATGGGATGCGGTGCATTAGTGCTGGTATGATCGCACCCGAAATACTATCCATGTTTATTGTTTTTATGTGTTACAAGACGCAGAACCTCCTTTGTTTTGGTACGCGGGGCGTGGGACCCACGTGACCGATCGGCTCCGTTCCAAAAATACGAAAAGCATCAACCATGAACCGGAGGGCACCCCAGCATAGAAATAGCAAGAAAGAAAGGAAAAAAAGAAAAAAAAAACGCACGTAAAATCTAAAAAAACGCAAACGGACAACGAAAAAGGAGGGTGCAACACGAGGACTTCCCAGGGGGTCACCCATCCTAGTACTACTTTCGCCCAAGCACGCTTAACTGCGGAGTTCTGATGGGATCCGGTGCATTAGTGCATGTATGATCGCACCCGAAATACTATCCATGTTTATTGTTTTTATGTGTTACAAGACGTAGAACCTCCTTTGTTTTGGTACGCGGGGCGTGGGACCCACGTGACCGATCGGCTCCGTTCCAAAAATACGAAAAGCATCAACCATGAACCGGAGGGCACCCCAGCATAGAAATAGCAAGAAAGAAAGGAAAAAAAGCAAAAAAAACCGCACGTAAAATCTAAAAAAACGCAAACGGACAACGAAAAAGCGGGGTGCAACACGAGGACTTCCCAGGGGGTCACCCATCCTAGTACTACTCTCGCCCAAGCACGCTTAACTGCGGAGTTCTGATGGGATCCGGTGCATTAGTGCTGGTATGATCACACCCGAAATACTATCCATGTTTATTGTTTTTATGTGTTACAAGACGCAGAACCTCCTTTGTTTTGGTACGCGGGGCGTGGGACCCACGTGACCGATCGGCTCCGTTCCAAAAATACGAAAAGCATCAACCATGAACCGGAGGGCACCCCAGCATAGAAATAGCAAGAAAGAAAGGAAAAAAAGCAAAAAAAACCGCACGTAAAATCTAAAAAAACGCAAACGGACAACGAAAAAGGAGGGTGCAACACGAGGACTTCCCAGGGGGTCACCCATCCTAGTACTACTCTCGCCCAAGCACGCTTAACTGCGGAGTTCTGATGGGATCCGGTGCATTAGTGCTGGTATGATCGCACCCGAAATACTATCCATGTTTATTGTTTTTATGTGTTACAAGACGCAGAACCTCCTTTGTTTTGGTACGCGGGGCGTGGGACCCACGTGACCGATCGGCTCCGTTCCAAAAATACGAAAAGCATCAACCATGAACCGGAGGGCACCCCAGCATAGAAATAGCAAGAAAGAAAGGAAAAAAAGCAAAAAAAACCGCACGTAAAATCTAAAAAAACGCAAACGGACAACGAAAAAGGGGGGTGCAACACGAGGACTTCCCAGGGGGTCACCCATCCTAGTACTACTCTCGCCCAAGCACGCTTAACTGCGGAGTTCTGATGGGATCCGGTGCATTAGTGCTGGTATGATCGCACCCGAAATACTATCCATGTTTAATGTTTTTATGTGTTACAAGACGCAGAACCTCCTTTGTTTTGGTACGCGGGGCGTGGGACCCACGTGACCGATCGGCTCCGTTCCAAAAATACGAAAAGCATCAACCATGAACCGGAGGGCACCCGAGCATAGAAATAGCAAGAAAGAAAGGAAAAAAAGCAAAAAAAACCGCACGTAAAATCTAAAAAAACGCAAACGGACAACGAAAAAGGAGGGTGCAACACGAGGACTTCCCAGGGGGTCACCCATCCTAGTACTACTTTCGCCCAAGCACGCTTAACTGCGGAGTTCTGATGGGATCCGGTGCATTAGTGCATGTATGATCGCACCCGAAATACTATCCATGTTTATTGTTTTTATGTGTTACAAGACGCAGAACCTCCTTTGTTTTGGTACGCGGGGCGTGGGACCCACGTGACCGATCGGCTCCGTTCCAAAAATACGAAAAGCATCAACCATGAACCGGAGGGCACCCGAGCATAGAAATAGCAAGAAAGAAAGGAAAAAAAGCAAAAAAAACCGCACGTAAAATCTAAAAAAACGCAAACGGACAACGAAAAAGGGGGGTGCAACACGAGGACTTCCCAGGGGGTCACCCATCCTAGTACTACTCTCGCCCAAGCACGCTTAACTGCGGAGTTCTGATGGGATCCGGTGCATTAGTGCTGGTATGATCGCACCCGAAATACTATCCATGTTTATTGTTTTTATGTGTTACAAGACGCAGAACCTCCTTTGTTTTGGTACGCGGGGCGTGGGACCCACGTGACCGATCGGCTCCGTTCCAAAAATACGAAAAGCATCAACCATGAACCGGAGGGCACCCGAGCATAGAAATAGCAAGAAAGAAAGGAAAAAAAGCAAAAAAAACCGCACGTAAAATCTAAAAAAACGCAAACGGACAACGAAAAAGGAGGGTGCAACACGAGGACTTCCCAGGGGGTCACCCATCCTAGTACTACTCTCGCCCAAGCACGCTTAACTGCGGAGTTCTGATGGGATGCGGTGCATTAGTGCTGGTATGATCGCACCCGAAATACTATCCATGTTTATTGTTTTTATGTGTTACAAGACGCAGAACCTCCTTTGTTTTGGTACGCGGGGCGTGGGACCCACGTGACCGATCGGCTCCGTTCCAAAAATACGAAAAGCATCAACCATGAACCGGAGGGCACCCCAGCATAGAA
The DNA here is from genome assembly GCF_051521515.1 of Lactuca serriola. Lineage (NCBI taxonomy): Eukaryota > Viridiplantae > Streptophyta > Magnoliopsida > Asterales > Asteraceae > Lactuca > Lactuca serriola. Next base: position 203,100,083 of record NC_136408.1, read on the forward strand.
ATAGCAAGAAAGAAAGGAAAAAAAGCAAAAAAAACCGCACGTAAAATCTAAAAAAACGCAAACGGACAACGAAAAAGGGGGGTGCAACACGAGGACTTCCCAGGGGGTCACCCATCCTAGTACTACTCTCGCCCAAGCACGCTTAACTGCGGAGTTCTGATGGGATCCGGTGCATTAGTGCTGGTATGATCGCACCCGAAATACTATCCATGTTTAATGTTTTTATGTGTTACAAGACGCAGAACCTCCTTTGTTTTGGTACGCGGGGCGTGGGACCCACGTGACCGATCGGCTCCGTTCCAAAAATACGAAAAGCATCAACCATGAACCGGAGGGCACCCGAGCATAGAAATAGCAAGAAAGAAAGGAAAAAAAGCAAAAAAAACCGCACGTAAAATCTAAAAAAACGCAAACGGACAACGAAAAAGGAGGGTGCAACACGAGGACTTCCCAGGGGGTCACCCATCCTAGTACTACTTTCGCCCAAGCACGCTTAACTGCGGAGTTCTGATGGGATCCGGTGCATTAGTGCATGTATGATCGCACCCGAAATACTATCCATGTTTATTGTTTTTATGTGTTCCAAGACGCAGAACCTCCTTTGTTTTGGTACGCGGGGCGTGGGACCCACGTGACCGATCGGCTCCGTTCCAAAAATACGAAAAGCATCAACCATGAACCGGAGGGCACCCCAGCATAGAAATAGCAAGAAAGAAAGGAAAAAAAGCAAAAAAAACCGCACGTAAAATCTAAAAAAACGCAAACGGACAACGAAAAAGGAGGGTGCAACACGAGGACTTCCCAGGGGGTCACCCATCCTAGTACTACTCTCGCCCAAGCACGCTTAACTGCAGAGTTCTGATGGGATGCGGTGCATTAGTGCTGGTATGATCGCACCCGAAATACTATCCATGTTTATTGTTTTTATGTGTTACAAGACGCAGAACCTCCTTTGTTTTGGTACGCGGGGCGTGGGACCCACGTGACCGATCGGCTCCGTTCCAAAAATACGAAAAGCATCAACCATGAACCGGAGGGCACCCCAGCATAGAAATAGCAAGAAAGAAAGGAAAAAAAGCAAAAAAAACCGCACGTAAAATCTAAAAAAACGCAAACGGACAACGAAAAAGGGGGGTGCAACACGAGGACTTCCCAGGGGGTCACCCATCCTAGTACTACTCTCGCCCAAGCACGCTTAACTGCGGAGTTCTGATGGGATCCGGTGCATTAGTGCTGGTATGATCGCACCCGAAATACTATCCATGTTTAATGTTTTTATGTGTTACAAGACGCAGAACCTCCTTTGTTTTGGTACGCGGGGCGTGGGACCCACGTGACCGATCGGCTCCGTTCCAAAAATACGAAAAGCATCAACCATGAACCGGAGGGCACCCGAGCATAGAAATAGCAAGAAAGAAAGGAAAAAAAGCAAAAAAAACCGCACGTAAAATCTAAAAAAACGCAAACGGACAACGAAAAAGGAGGGTGCAACACGAGGACTTCCCAGGGGGTCACCCATCCTAGTACTACTCTCGCCCAAGCACGCTTAACTGCGGAGTTCTGATGGGATGCGGTGCATTAGTGCTGGTATGATCGCACCCGAAATACTATCCATGTTTATTGTTTTTATGTGTTACAAGACGCAGAACCTCCTTTGTTTTGGTACGCGGGGCGTGGGACCCACGTGACCGATCGGCTCCGTTCCAAAAATACGAAAAGCATCAACCATGAACCGGAGGGCACCCGAGCATAGAAATAGCAAGAAAGAAAGGAAAAAAAGAAAAAAAAAACCGCACGTAAAATCTAAAAAAACGCAAACGGACAACGAAAAAGGAGGGTGCAACACGAGGACTTCCCAGGGGGTCACCCATCCTAGTGCTACTTTCGCCCAAGCACGCTTAACTGCGGAGTTCTGATGGGATCCGGTGCATTAGTGCATGTATGATCGCACCCGAAATACTATCCATGTTTATTGTTTTTATGTGTTACAAGACGCAGAACCTCCTTTGTTTTGGTACGCGGGGCGTGGGACCCACGTGACCGATCGGCTCCGTTCCAAAAATACGAAAAGCATCAACCATGAACCGGAGGGCACCCGAGCATAGAAATAGCAAGAAAGAAAGGAAAAAAAGCAAAAAAAACCGCACGTAAAATCTAAAAAAACGCAAACGGACAACGAAAAAGGGGGGTGCAACACGAGGACTTCCCAGGGGGTCACCCATCCTAGTACTACTCTCGCCCAAGCACGCTTAACTGCGGAGTTCTGATGGGATCCGGTGCATTAGTGCTGGTATGATCGCACCCGAAATACTATCCATGTTTAATGTTTTTATGTGTTACAAGACGCAGAACCTCCTTTGTTTTGGTACGCGGGGCGTGGGACCCACGTGACCGATCGGCTCCGTTCCAAAAATACGAAAAGCATCAACCATGAACCGGAGGGCACCCGAGCATAGAAATAGCAAGAAAGAAAGGAAAAAAAGCAAAAAAAACCGCACGTAAAATCTAAAAAAACGCAAACGGACAACGAAAAAGGAGGGTGCAACACGAGGACTTCCCAGGGGGTCACCCATCCTAGTACTACTCTCGCCCAAGCACGCTTAACTGCGGAGTTCTGATGGGATCCGGTGCATTAGTGCTGGTATGATCGCACCCGAAATACTATCCATGTTTATTGTTTTTATGTGTTACAAGACGCAGAACCTCCTTTGTTTTGGTACGCGGGGCGTGGGACCCACGTGACCGATCGGCTCCGTTCCAAAAATACGAAAAGCATCAACCATGAACCGGAGGGCACCCCAGCATAGAAATAGCAAGAAAGAAAGGAAAAAAAGCAAAAAAAACCGCACGTAAAATCTAAAAAAACGCAAACGGACAACGAAAAAGGGGGGGTGCAACACGAGGACTTCCCAGGGGGTCACCCATCCTAGTACTACTCTCGCCCAAGCACGCTTAACTGCGGAGTTCTGATGGGATCCGGTGCATTAGTGCTGGTATGATCGCACCCGAAATACTATCCATGTTTAATGTTTTTATGTGTTACAAGACGCAGAACCTCCTTTGTTTTGGTACGCGGGGCGTGGGACCCACGTGACCGATCGGCTCCGTTCCAAAAATACGAAAAGCATCAACCATGAACCGGAGGGCACCCGAGCATAGAAATAGCAAGAAAGAAAGGAAAAAAAGCAAAAAAAACCGCACGTAAAATCTAAAAAAACGCAAACGGACAACGAAAAAGGAGGGTGCAACACGAGGACTTCCCAGGGGGTCACCCATCCTAGTACTACTCTCGCCCAAGCACGCTTAACTGCGGAGTTCTGATGGGATCCGGTGCATTAGTGCTGGTATGATCGCACCCGAAATACTATCCATGTTTATTGTTTTTATGTGTTACAAGACGCAGAACCTCCTTTGTTTTGGTACGCGGGGCGTGGGACCCACGTGACCGATCGGCTCCGTTCCAAAAATACGAAAAGCATCAACCATGAACCGGAGGGCACCCGAGCATAGAAATAGCAAGAAAGAAAGGAAAAAAAGAAAAAAAAAACCGCACGTAAAATCTAAAAAAACGCAAACGGACAACGAAAAAGGAGGGTGCAACACGAGGACTTCCCAGGGGGTCACCCATCCTAGTACTACTTTCGCCCAAGCACGCTTAACTGCGGAGTTCTGATGGGATCCGGTGCATTAGTGCATGTATGATCGCACCCGAAATACTATCCATGTTTATTGTTTTTATGTGTTACAAGACGCAGAACCTCCTTTGTTTTGGTACGCGGGGCGTGGGACCCACGTGACCGATCGGCTCCGTTCCAAAAATACGAAAAGCATCAACCATGAACCGGAGGGCACCCGAGCATAGAAATAGCAAGAAAGAAAGGAAAAAAAGCAAAAAAAACCGCACGTAAAATCTAAAAAAACGCAAACGGACAACGAAAAAGGGGGGTGCAACACGAGGACTTCCCAGGGGGTCACCCATCCTAGTACTACTCTCGCCCAAGCACGCTTAACTGCGGAGTTCTGATGGGATCCGGTGCATTAGTGCTGGTATGATCGCACCCGAAATACTATCCATGTTTATTGTTTTTATGTGTTACAAGACGCAGAACCTCCTTTGTTTTGGTACGCGGGGCGTGGGACCCACGTGACCGATCGGCTCCGTTCCAAAAATACGAAAAGCATCAACCATGAACCGGAGGGCACCCGAGCATAGAAATAGCAAGAAAGAAAGGAAAAAAAGCAAAAAAAACCGCACGTAAAATCTAAAAAAACGCAAACGGACAACGAAAAAGGAGGGTGCAACACGAGGACTTCCCAGGGGGTCACCCATCCTAGTACTACTCTCGCCCAAGCACGCTTAACTGCGGAGTTCTGATGGGATGCGGTGCATTAGTGCTGGTATGATCGCACCCGAAATACTATCCATGTTTATTGTTTTTATGTGTTACAAGACGCAGAACCTCCTTTGTTTTGGTACGCGGGGCGTGGGACCCACGTGACCGATCGGCTCCGTTCCAAAAATACGAAAAGCATCAACCATGAACCGGAGGGCACCCCAGCATAGAAATAGCAAGAAAGAAAGGAAAAAAAGCAAAAAAAACCGCACGTAAAATCTAAAAAAACGCAAACGGACAACGAAAAAGGGGGGTGCAACACGAGGACTTCCCAGGGGGTCACCCATCCTAGTACTACTCTCGCCCAAGCACGCTTAACTGCGGAGTTCTGATGGGATCCGGTGCATTAGTGCTGGTATGATCGCACCCGAAATACTATCCATGTTTAATGTTTTTATGTGTTACAAGACGCAGAACCTCCTTTGTTTTGGTACGCGGGGCGTGGGACCCACGTGACCGATCGGCTCCGTTCCAAAAATACGAAAAGCATCAACCATGAACCGGAGGGCACCCGAGCATAGAAATAGCAAGAAAGAAAGGAAAAAAAGCAAAAAAAACCGCACGTAAAATCTAAAAAAACGCAAACGGACAACGAAAAAGGAGGGTGCAACACGAGGACTTCCCAGGGGGTCACCCATCCTAGTACTACTTTCGCCCAAGCACGCTTAACTGCGGAGTTCTGATGGGATCCGGTGCATTAGTGCATGTATGATCGCACCCGAAATACTATCCATGTTTATTGTTTTTATGTGTTCCAAGACGCAGAACCTCCTTTGTTTTGGTACGCGGGGCGTGGGACCCACGTGACCGATCGGCTCCGTTCCAAAAATACGAAAAGCATCAACCATGAACCGGAGGGCACCCCAGCATAGAAATAGCAAGAAAGAAAGGAAAAAAAGCAAAAAAAACCGCACGTAAAATCTAAAAAAACGCAAACGGACAACGAAAAAGGAGGGTGCAACACGAGGACTTCCCAGGGGGTCACCCATCCTAGTACTACTCTCGCCCAAGCACGCTTAACTGCAGAGTTCTGATGGGATGCGGTGCATTAGTGCTGGTATGATCGCACCCGAAATACTATCCATGTTTATTGTTTTTATGTGTTACAAGACGCAGAACCTCCTTTGTTTTGGTACGCGGGGCGTGGGACCCACGTGACCGATCGGCTCCGTTCCAAAAATACGAAAAGCATCAACCATGAACCGGAGGGCACCCCAGCATAGAAATAGCAAGAAAGAAAGGAAAAAAAGCAAAACAAACCGCACGTAAAATCTAAAAAAACGCAAACGGACAACGAAAAAGGGGGGTGCAACACGAGGACTTCCCAGGGGGTCACCCATCCTAGTACTACTCTCGCCCAAGCACGCTTAACTGCGGAGTTCTGATGGGATCCGGTGCATTAGTGCTGGTATGATCGCACCCGAAATACTATCCATGTTTAATGTTTTTATGTGTTACAAGACGCAGAACCTCCTTTGTTTTGGTACGCGGGGCGTGGGACCCACGTGACCGATCGGCTCCGTTCCAAAAATACGAAAAGCATCAACCATGAACCGGAGGGCACCCGAGCATAGAAATAGCAAGAAAGAAAGGAAAAAAAGCAAAAAAAACCGCACGTAAAATCTAAAAAAACGCAAACGGACAACGAAAAAGGAGGGTGCAACACGAGGACTTCCCAGGGGGTCACCCATCCTAGTACTACTCTCGCCCAAGCACGCTTAACTGCGGAGTTCTGATGGGATGCGGTGCATTAGTGCTGGTATGATCGCACCCGAAATACTATCCATGTTTATTGTTTTTATGTGTTACAAGACGCAGAACCTCCTTTGTTTTGGTACGCGGGGCGTGGGACCCACGTGACCGATCGGCTCCGTTCCAAAAATACGAAAAGCATCAACCATGAACCGGAGGGCACCCGAGCATAGAAATAGCAAGAAAGAAAGGAAAAAAAGAAAAAAAAAACCGCACGTAAAATCTAAAAAACGCAAACGGACAACGAAAAAGGAGGGTGCAACACGAGGACTTCCCAGGGGGTCACCCATCCTAGTACTACTTTCGCCCAAGCACGCTTAACTGCGGAGGTCTGATGGGATCCGGTGCATTAGTGCATGTATGATCGCACCCGAAATACTATCCATGTTTATTGTTTTTATGTGTTACAAGACGCAGAACCTCCTTTGTTTTGGTACGCGGGGCGTGGGACCCACGTGACCGATCGGCTCCGTTCCAAAAATACGAAAAGCATCAACCATGAACCGGAGGGCACCCGAGCATAGAAATAGCAAGAAAGAAAGGAAAAAAAGCAAAAAAAACCGCACGTAAAATCTAAAAAAACGCAAACGGACAACGAAAAAGGGGGGTGCAACACGAGGACTTCCCAGGGGGTCACCCATCCTAGTACTACTCTCGCCCAAGCACGCTTAACTGCGGAGTTCTGATGGGATCCGGTGCATTAGTGCTGGTATGATCGCACCCGAAATACTATCCATGTTTAATGTTTTTATGTGTTACAAGACGCAGAACCTCCTTTGTTTTGGTACGCGGGGCGTGGGACCCACGTGACCGATCGGCTCCGTTCCAAAAATACGAAAAGCATCAACCATGAACCGGAGGGCACCCGAGCATAGAAATAGCAAGAAAGAAAGGAAAAAAAGCAAAAAAAACCGCACGTAAAATCTAAAAAAACGCAAACGGACAACGAAAAAGGAGGGTGCAACACGAGGACTTCCCAGGGGGTCACCCATCCTAGTACTACTCTCGCCCAAGCACGCTTAACTGCGGAGTTCTGATGGGATCCGGTGCATTAGTGCTGGTATGATCGCACCCGAAATACTATCCATGTTTATTGTTTTTATGTGTTACAAGACGCAGAACCTCCTTTGTTTTGGTACGCGGGGCGTGGGACCCACGTGACCGATCGGCTCCGTTCCAAAAATACGAAAAGCATCAACCATGAACCGGAGGGCACCCCAGCATAGAAATAGCAAGAAAGAAAGGAAAAAAAGCAAAAAAAACCGCACGTAAAATCTAAAAAAACGCAAACGGACAACGAAAAAGGGGGGGTGCAACACGAGGACTTCCCAGGGGGTCACCCATCCTAGTACTACTCTCGCCCAAGCACGCTTAACTGCGGAGTTCTGATGGGATCCGGTGCATTAGTGCTGGTATGATCGCACCCGAAATACTATCCATGTTTAATGTTTTTATGTGTTACAAGACGCAGAACCTCCTTTGTTTTGGTACGCGGGGCGTGGGACCCACGTGACCGATCGGCTCCGTTCCAAAAATACGAAAAGCATCAACCATGAACCGGAGGGCACCCGAGCATAGAAATAGCAAGAAAGAAAGGAAAAAAAGCAAAAAAAACCGCACGTAAAATCTAAAAAAACGCAAACGGACAACGAAAAAGGAGGGTGCAACACGAGGACTTCCCAGGGGGTCACCCATCCTAGTACTACTCTCGCCCAAGCACGCTTAACTGCGGAGTTCTGATGGGATCCGGTGCATTAGTGCTGGTATGATCGCACCCGAAATACTATCCATGTTTATTGTTTTTATGTGTTACAAGACGCAGAACCTCCTTTGTTTTGGTACGCGGGGCGTGGGACCCACGTGACCGATCGGCTCCGTTCCAAAAATACGAAAAGCATCAACCATGAACCGGAGGGCACCCGAGCATAGAAATAGCAAGAAAGAAAGGAAAAAAAGCAAAAAAAACCGCACGTAAAATCTAAAAAAACGCAAACGGACAACGAAAAAGGAGGGTGCAACACGAGGACTTCCCAGGGGGTCACCCATCCTAGTACTACTCTCGCCCAAGCACGCTTAACTGCGGAGTTCTGATGGGATCCGGTGCATTAGTGCTGGTATGATCGCACCCGAAATACTATCCATGTTTATTGTTTTTATGTGTTACAAGACGCAGAACCTCCTTTGTTTTGGTACGCGGGGCGTGGGACCCACGTGACCGATCGGCTCCGTTCCAAAAATACGAAAATCATCAACCATGAACCGGAGGGCACCCCAGCATAGAAATAGCAAGAAAGAAAGGAAAAAAAGCAAAAAAAACCGCACGTAAAATCTAAAAAAACGCAAACGGACAACGAAAAAGGGGGGTGCAACACGAGGACTTCCCAGGGGGTCACCCATCCTAGTACTACTCTCGCCCAAGCACGCTTAACTGCGGAGTTCTGATGGGATCCGGTGCATTAGTGCTGGTATGATCGCACCCGAAATACTATCCATGTTTAATGTTTTTATGTGTTACAAGACGCAGAACCTCCTTTGTTTTGGTACGCGGGGCGTGGGACCCACGTGACCGATCGGCTCCGTTCCAAAAATACGAAAAGCATCAACCATGAACCGGAGGGCACCCGAGCATAGAAATAGCAAGAAAGAAAGGAAAAAAAGCAAAAAAAACCGCACGTAAAATCTAAAAAAACGCAAACGGACAACGAAAAAGGAGGGTGCAACACGAGGACTTCCCAGGGGGTCACCCATCCTAGTACTACTCTCGCCCAAGCACGCTTAACTGCGGAGTTCTGATGGGATCCGGTGCATTAGTGCTGGTATGATCGCACACGAAATACTATCCATGTTTATTGTTTTTATGTGTTACAAGACGCAGAACCTCCTTTGTTTTGGTACGCGGGGCGTGGGACCCACGTGACCGATCGGCTCCGTTCCAAAAATACGAAAAGCATCAACCATGAACCGGAGGGCACCCCAGCATAGAAATAGCAAGAAAGAAAGGAAAAAAAGCAAAAAAAACCGCACGTAAAATCTAAAAAAACGCAAACGGACAACGAAAAAGGGGGGGTGCAACACGAGGACTTCCCAGGGGGTCACCCATCCTAGTACTACTCTCGCCCAAGCACGCTTAACTGCGGAGTTCTGATGGGATCCGGTGCATTAGTGCTGGTATGATCGCACCCGAAATACTATCCATGTTTAATGTTTTTATGTGTTACAAGACGCAGAACCTCCTTTGTTTTGGTACGCGGGGCGTGGGACCCACGTGACCGATCGGCTCCGTTCCAAAAATACGAAAAGCATCAACCATGAACCGGAGGGCACCCGAGCATAGAAATAGCAAGAAAGAAAGGAAAAAAAGCAAAAAAAACCGCACGTAAAATCTAAAAAAACGCAAACGGACAACGAAAAAGGAGGGTGCAACACGAGGACTTCCCAGGGGGTCACCCATCCTAGTACTACTCTCGCCCAAGCACGCTTAACTGCGGAGTTCTGATGGGATCCGGTGCATTAGTGCTGGTATGATCGCACCCGAAATACTATCCATGTTTATTGTTTTTATGTGTTACAAGACGCAGAACCTCCTTTGTTTTGGTACGCGGGGCGTGGGACCCACGTGACCGATCGGCTCCGTTCCAAAAATACGAAAAGCATCAACCATGAACCGGAGGGCACCCCAGCATAGAAATAGCAAGAAAGAAAGGAAAAAAAGCAAAAAAAACCGCACGTAAAATCTAAAAAAACGCAAACGGACAACGAAAAAGGGGGGGTGCAACACGAGGACTTCCCAGGGGGTCACCCATCCTAGTACTACTCTCGCCCAAGCACGCTTAACTGCGGAGTTCTGATGGGATCCGGTGCATTAGTGCTGGTATGATCGCACCCGAAATACTATCCATGTTTAATGTTTTTATGTGTTACAAGACGCAGAACCTCCTTTGTTTTGGTACGCGGGGCGTGGGACCCACGTGACCGATCGGCTCCGTTCCAAAAATACGAAAAGCATCAACCATGAACCGGAGGGCACCCGAGCATAGAAATAGCAAGAAAGAAAGGAAAAAAAGCAAAAAAAACCGCACGTAAAATCTAAAAAAACGCAAACGGACAACGAAAAAGGAGGGTGCAACACGAGGACTTCCCAGGGGGTCACCCATCCTAGTACTACTCTCGCCCAAGCACGCTTAACTGCGGAGTTCTGATGGGATCCGGTGCATTAGTGCTGGTATGATCGCACCCGAAATACTATCCATGTTTATTGTTTTTATGTGTTACAAGACGCAGAACCTCCTTTGTTTTGGTACGCGGGGCGTGGGACCCACGTGACCGATCGGCTCCGTTCCAAAAATACGAAAAGCATCAACCATGAACCGGAGGGCACCCGAGCATAGAAATAGCAAGAAAGAAAGGAAAAAAAGCAAAAAAAACCGCACGTAAAATCTAAAAAAACGCAAACGGACAACGAAAAAGGAGGGTGCAACACGAGGACTTCCCAGGGGGTCACCCATCCTAGTACTACTCTCGCCCAAGCACGCTTAACTGCGGAGTTCTGATGGGATCCGGTGCATTAGTGCTGGTATGATCGCACCCGAAATACTATCCATGTTTATTGTTTTTATGTGTTACAAGACGCAGAACCTCCTTTGTTTTGGTACGCGGGGCGTGGGACCCACGTGACCGATCGGCTCCGTTCCAAAAATACGAAAATCATCAACCATGAACCGGAGGGCACCCCAGCATAGAAATAGCAAGAAAGAAAGGAAAAAAAGCAAAAAAAACCGCACGTAAAATCTAAAAAAACGCAAACGGACAACGAAAAAGGGGGGTGCAACACGAGGACTTCCCAGGGGGTCACCCATCCTAGTACTACTCTCGCCCAAGCACGCTTAACTGCGGAGTTCTGATGGGATCCGGTGCATTAGTGCTGGTATGATCGCACCCGAAATACTATCCATGTTTAATGTTTTTATGTGTTACAAGACGCAGAACCTCCTTTGTTTTGGTACGCGGGGCGTGGGACCCACGTGACCGATCGGCTCCGTTCCAAAAATACGAAAAGCATCAACCATGAACCGGAGGGCACCCGAGCATAGAAATAGCAAGAAAGAAAGGAAAAAAAGCAAAAAAAACCGCACGTAAAATCTAAAAAAACGCAAACGGACAACGAAAAAGGAGGGTGCAACACGAGGACTTCCCAGGGGGTCACCCATCCTAGTACTACTCTCGCCCAAGCACGCTTAACTGCGGAGTTCTGATGGGATCCGGTGCATTAGTGCTGGTATGATCGCACCCGAAATACTATCCATGTTTATTGTTTTTATGTGTTACAAGACGCAGAACCTCCTTTGTTTTGGTACGCGGGGCGTGGGACCCACGTGACCGATCGGCTCCGTTCCAAAAATACGAAAAGCATCAACCATGAACCGGAGGGCACCCCAGCATAGAAATAGCAAGAAAGAAAGGAAAAAAAGCAAAAAAAACCGCACGTAAAATCTAAAAAAACGCAAACGGACAACGAAAAAGGGGGGGTGCAACACGAGGACTTCCCAGGGGGTCACCCATCCTAGTACTACTCTCGCCCAAGCACGCTTAACTGCGGAGTTCTGATGGGATCCGGTGCATTAGTGCTGGTATGATCGCACCCGAAATACTATCCATGTTTAATGTTTTTATGTGTTACAAGACGCAGAACCTCCTTTGTTTTGGTACGCGGGGCGTGGGACCCACGTGACCGATCGGCTCCGTTCCAAAAATACGAAAAGCATCAACCATGAACCGGAGGGCACCCGAGCATAGAAATAGCAAGAAAGAAAGGAAAAAAAGCAAAAAAAACCGCACGTAAAATCTAAAAAAACGCAAACGGACAACGAAAAAGGAGGGTGCAACACGAGGACTTCCCAGGGGGTCACCCATCCTAGTACTACTCTCGCCCAAGCACGCTTAACTGCGGAGTTCTGATGGGATCCGGTGCATTAGTGCTGGTATGATCGCACCCGAAATACTATCCATGTTTATTGTTTTTATGTGTTACAAGACGCAGAACCTCCTTTGTTTTGGTACGCGGGGCGTGGGACCCACGTGACCGATCGGCTCCGTTCCAAAAATACGAAAAGCATCAACCATGAACCGGAGGGCACCCGAGCATAGAAATAGCAAGAAAGAAAGGAAAAAAAGCAAAAAAAACCGCACGTAAAATCTAAAAAAACGCAAACGGACAACGAAAAAGGAGGGTGCAACACGAGGACTTCCCAGGGGGTCACCCATCCTAGTACTACTCTCGCCCAAGCACGCTTAACTGCGGAGTTCTGATGGGATCCGGTGCATTAGTGCTGGTATGATCGCACCCGAAATACTATCCATGTTTATTGTTTTTATGTGTTACAAGACGCAGAACCTCCTTTGTTTTGGTACGCGGGGCGTGGGACCCACGTGACCGATCGGCTCCGTTCCAAAAATACGAAAAGCATCAACCATGAACCGGAGGGCACCCGAGCATAGAAATAGCAAGAAAGAAAGGAAAAAAAGCAAAAAAAACCGCACGTAAAATCTAAAAAAACGCAAACGGACAACGAAAAAGGAGGGTGCAACACGAGGACTTCCCAGGGGGTCACCCATCCTAGTACTACTCTCGCCCAAGCACGCTTAACTGCGGAGTTCTGATGGGATCCGGTGCATTAGTGCTGGTATGATCGCACCCGAAATACTATCCATGTTTATTGTTTTTATGTGTTACAAGACGCAGAACCTCCTTTGTTTTGGTACGCGGGGCGTGGGGCCCACGTGACCGATCGGCTCCGTTCCAAAAATACGAAAATCATCAACCATGAACCGGAGGGCACCCCAGCATAGAAATAGCAAGAAAGAAAGGAAAAAAAGCAAAAAAAACCGCACGTAAAATCTAAAAAAACGCAAACGGACAACGAAAAAGGGGGGTGCAACACGAGGACTTCCCAGGGGGTCACCCATCCTAGTACTACTCTCGCCCAAGCACGCTTAACTGCGGAGTTCTGATGGGATCCGGTGCATTAGTGCTGGTATGATCGCACCCGAAATACTATCCATGTTTAATGTTTTTATGTGTTACAAGACGCAGAACCTCCTTTGTTTTGGTACGCGGGGCGTGGGACCCACGTGACCGATCGGCTCCGTTCCGAAAATACGAAAAGCATCAACCATGAACCGGAGGGCACCCGAGCATAGAAATAGCAAGAAAGAAAGGAAAAAAAGCAAAAAAAACCGCACGTAAAATCTAAAAAAACGCAAACGGACAACGAAAAAGGAGGGTGCAACACGAGGACTTCCCAGGGGGTCACCCATCCTAGTACTACTCTCGCCCAAGCACGCTTAACTGCGGAGTTCTGATGGGATCCGGTGCATTAGTGCTGGTATGATCGCACCCGAAATACTATCCATGTTTATTGTTTTTATGTGTTACAAGACGCAGAACCTCCTTTGTTTTGGTACGCGGGGCGTGGGACCCACGTGACCGATCGGCTCCGTTCCAAAAATACGAAAAGCATCAACCATGAACCGGAGGGCACCCCAGCATAGAAATAGCAAGAAAGAAAGGAAAAAAAGCAAAAAAAACCGCACGTAAAATCTAAAAAAACGCAAACGGACAACGAAAAAGGGGGGGTGCAACACGAGGACTTCCCAGGGGGTCACCCATCCTAGTACTACTCTCGCCCAAGCACGCTTAACTGCGGAGTTCTGATGGGATCCGGTGCATTAGTGCTGGTATGATCGCACCCGAAATACTATCCATGTTTAATGTTTTTATGTGTTACAAGACGCAGAACCTCCTTTGTTTTGGTACGCGGGGCGTGGGACCCACGTGACCGATCGGCTCCGTTCCAAAAATACGAAAAGCATCAACCATGAACCGGAGGGCACCCGAGCATAGAAATAGCAAGAAAGAAAGGAAAAAAAGCAAAAAAAACCGCACGTAAAATCTAAAAAAACGCAAACGGACAACGAAAAAGGAGGGTGCAACACGAGGACTTCCCAGGGGGTCACCCATCCTAGTACTACTCTCGCCCAAGCACGCTTAACTGCGGAGTTCTGATGGGATCCGGTGCATTAGTGCTGGTATGATCGCACCCGAAATACTATCCATGTTTATTGTTTTTATGTGTTACAAGACGCAGAACCTCCTTTGTTTTGGTACGCGGGGCGTGGGACCCACGTGACCGATCGGCTCCGTTCCAAAAATACGAAAAGCATCAACCATGAACCGGAGGGCACCCGAGCATAGAAATAGCAAGAAAGAAAGGAAAAAAAGCAAAAAAAACCGCACGTAAAATCTAAAAAAACGCAAACGGACAACGAAAAAGGAGGGTGCAACACGAGGACTTCCCAGGGGGTCACCCATCCTAGTACTACTCTCGCCCAAGCACGCTTAACTGCGGAGTTCTGATGGGATCCGGTGCATTAGTGCTGGTATGATCGCACCCGAAATACTATCCATGTTTATTGTTTTTATGTGTTACAAGACGCAGAACCTCCTTTGTTTTGGTACGCGGGGCGTGGGACCCACGTGACCGATCGGCTCCGTTCCAAAAATACGAAAATCATCAACCATGAACCGGAGGGCACCCCAGCATAGAAATAGCAAGAAAGAAAGGAAAAAAAGCAAAAAAAACCGCACGTAAAATCTAAAAAAACGCAAACGGACAACGAAAAAGGGGGGTGCAACACGAGGACTTCCCAGGGGGTCACCCATCCTAGTACTACTCTCGCCCAAGCACGCTTAACTGCGGAGTTCTGATGGGATCCGGTGCATTAGTGCTGGTATGATCGCACCCGAAATACTATCCATGTTTAATGTTTTTATGTGTTACAAGACGCAGAACCTCCTTTGTTTTGGTACGCGGGGCGTGGGACCCACGTGACCGATCGGCTCCGTTCCGAAAATACGAAAAGCATCAACCATGAACCGGAGGGCACCCGAGCATAGAAATAGCAAGAAAGAAAGGAAAAAAAGCAAAAAAAACCGCACGTAAAATCTAAAAAAACGCAAACGGACAACGAAAAAGGAGGGTGCAACACGAGGACTTCCCAGGGGGTCACCCATCCTAGTACTACTCTCGCCCAAGCACGCTTAACTGCGGAGTTCTGATGGGATCCGGTGCATTAGTGCTGGTATGATCGCACCCGAAATACTATCCATGTTTATTGTTTTTATGTGTTACAAGACGCAGAACCTCCTTTGTTTTGGTACGCGGGGCGTGGGACCCACGTGACCGATCGGCTCCGTTCCAAAAATACGAAAAGCATCAACCATGAACCGGAGGGCACCCCAGCATAGAAATAGCAAGAAAGAAAGGAAAAAAAGCAAAAAAACCGCACGTAAAATCTAAAAAAACGCAAACGGACAACGAAAAAGGAGGGTGCAACACGAGGACTTCCCAGGGGGTCACCCATCCTAGTACTACTTTCGCCCAAGCACGCTTAACTGCGGAGTTCTGATGGGATCCGGTGCATTAGTGCATGTATGATCGCACCCGAAATACTATCCATGTTTATTGTTTTTATGTGTTACAAGACGCAGAACCTCCTTTGTTTTGGTACGCGGGGCGTGGGACCCACGTGACCGATCGGCTCCGTTCCAAAAATACGAAAAGCATCAACCATGAACCGGAGGGCACCCCAGCATAGAAATAGCAAGAAAGAAAGGAAAAAAAGCAAAAAAAACCGCACGTAAAATCTAAAAAAACGCAAACGGACAACGAAAAAGGGGGGTGCAACACGAGGACTTCCCAGGGGGTCACCCATCCTAGTACTACTCTCGCCCAAGCACGCTTAACTGCGGAGTTCTGATGGGATCCGGTGCATTAGTGCTGGTATGATCGCACCCGAAATACTATCCATGTTTATTGTTTTTATGTGTTACAAGACGCA
The DNA here is from genome assembly GCF_051521515.1 of Lactuca serriola. Taxonomy (NCBI): domain Eukaryota; kingdom Viridiplantae; phylum Streptophyta; class Magnoliopsida; order Asterales; family Asteraceae; genus Lactuca; species Lactuca serriola. The sequence continues at coordinate 203,116,126 of NC_136408.1, forward strand.
GAACCTCCTTTGTTTTGGTACGCGGGGCGTGGGACCCACGTGACCGATCGGCTCCGTTCCAAAAATACGAAAAGCATCAACCATGAACCGGAGGGCACCCCAGCATAGAAATAGCAAGAAAGAAAGGAAAAAAAGCAAAAAAAACCGCACGTAAAATCTAAAAAAACGCAAACGGACAACGAAAAAGGGGGTGCAACACGAGGACTTCCCAAGGGGTCACCCATCCTAGTACTACTCTCGCCCAAGCACGCTTAACTGCGGAGTTCTGATGGGATCCGGTGCATTAGTGCTGGTATGATCGCACCCGAAATACTATCCATGTTTAATGTTTTTATGTGTTACAAGACGCAGAACCTCCTTTGTTTTGGTACGCGCGGCGTGGGACCCACGTGACCGATCGGCTCCGTTCCAAAAATACGAAAAGCATCAACCATGAACCGGAGGGCACCCGAGCATAGAAATAGCAAGAAAGAAAGGAAAAAAAGCAAAAAAAACCGCACGTAAAATCTAAAAAAACGCAAACGGACAACGAAAAAGGAGGGTGCAACACGAGGACTTCCCAGGGGGTCACCCATCCTAGTACTACTCTCGCCCAAGCACGCTTAACTGCGGAGTTCTGATGGGATCCGGTGCATTAGTGCTGGTATGATCGCACCCGAAATACTATCCATGTTTATTGTTTTTATGTGTTACAAGACGCAGAACCTCCTTTGTTTTGGTACGCGGGGCGTGGGACCCACGTGACCGATCGGCTCCGTTCCAAAAATACGAAAAGCATCAACCATGAACCGGAGGGCACCCGAGCATAGAAATAGCAAGAAAGAAAGGAAAAAAAGCAAAAAAAACCGCACGTAAAATCTAAAAAAACGCAAACGGACAACGAAAAAGGAGGGTGCAACACGAGGACTTCCCAGGGGGTCACCCATCCTAGTACTACTCTCGCCCAAGCACGTTTAACTGCGGAGTTCTGATGGGATCCGGTGCATTAGTGCTGGTATGATCGCACCCGAAATACTATCCATGTTTATTGTTTTTATGTGTTACAAGACGCAGAACCTCCTTTGTTTTGGTACGCGGGGCGTGGGACCCACGTGACCGATCGGCTCCGTTCCAAAAATACGAAAAGCATCAACCATGAACCGGAGGGCACCCGAGCATAGAAATAGCAAGAAAGAAAGGAAAAAAAGCAAAAAAACCGCACGTAAAATCTAAAAAAACGCAAACGGACAACGAAAAAGGAGGGTGCAACACGAGGACTTCCCAGGGGGTCACCCATCCTAGTACTACTCTCGCCCAAGCACGCTTAACTGCGGAGTTCTGATGGGATCCGGTGCATTAGTGCTGGTATGATCGCACCCGAAATACTATCCATGTTTAATGTTTTTATGTGTTACAAGACGCAGAACCTCCTTTGTTTTGGTACGCGGGGCGTGGGACCCACGTGACCGATCGGCTCCGTTCCAAAAATACGAAAAGCATCAACCATGAACCGGAGGGCACCCGAGCATAGAAATAGCAAGAAAGAAAGGAAAAAAAGAAAAAAAAAACCGCACGTAAAATCTAAAAAAACGCAAACGGACAACGAAAAAGGAGGGTGCAACACGAGGACTTCCCAGGGGGTCACCCATCCTAGTACTACTTTCGCCCAAGCACGCTTAACTGCGGAGTTCTGATGGGATCCGGTGCATTAGTGCATGTATGATCGCACCCGAAATACTATCCATGTTTATTGTTTTTATGTGTTACAAGACGCAGAACCTCCTTTGTTTTGGTACGCGGGGCGTGGGACCCACGTGACCGATCGGCTCCGTTCCAAAAATACGAAAAGCATCAACCATGAACCGGAGGGCACCCGAGCATAGAAATAGCAAGAAAGAAAGGAAAAAAAGCAAAAAAAACCGCACGTAAAATCTAAAAAAACGCAAACGGACAACGAAAAAGGAGGGTGCAACACGAGGACTTCCCAGGGGGTCACCCATCCTAGTACTACTCTCGCCCAAGCACGCTTAACTGCGGAGTTCTGATGGGATCCGGTGCATTAGTGCTGGTATGATCGCACCCGAAATACTATCCATGTTTATTGTTTTTATGTGTTACAAGACGCAGAACCTCCTTTGTTTTGGTACGCGGGGCGTGGGACCCACGTGACCGATCGGCTCCGTTCCAAAAATACGAAAAGCATCAACCATGAACCGGAGGGCACCCCAGCATAGAAATAGCAAGAAAGAAAGGAAAAAAAGCAAAAAAAACCGCACGTAAAATCTAAAAAAACGCAAACGGACAACGAAAAAGGGGGGTGCAACACGAGGACTTCCCAGGGGGTCACCCATCCTAGTACTACTCTCGCCCAAGCACGCTTAACTGCGGAGTTCTGATGGGATCCGGTGCATTAGTGCTGGTATGATCGCACCCGAAATACTATCCATGTTTATTGTTTTTATGTGTTACAAGACGCAGAACCTCCTTTGTTTTGGTACGCGGGGCGTGGGACCCACGTGACCGATCGGCTCCGTTCCAAAAATACGAAAAGCATCAACCATGAACCGGAGGGCACCCGAGCATAGAAATAGCAAGAAAGAAAGGAAAAAAAGCAAAAAAAACCGCACGTAAAATCTAAAAAAACGCAAACGGACAACGAAAAAGGAGGGTGCAACACGAGGACTTCCCAGGGGGTCACCCATCCTAGTACTACTCTCGCCCAAGCACGCTTAACTGCAGAGTTCTGATGGGATCCGGTGCATTAGTGCTGGTATGATCGCACCCGAAATACTATCCATGTTTATTGTTTTTATGTGTTACAAGACGCAGAACCTCCTTTGTTTTGGTACGCGGGGCGTGGGACCCACGTGACCGATCGGCTCCGTTCCAAAAATACGAAAAGCATCAACCATGAACCGGAGGGCACCCGAGCATAGAAATAGCAAGAAAGAAAGGAAAAAAAGCAAAAAAAACCGCACGTAAAATCTAAAAAAACGCAAACGGACAACGAAAAAGGGGGGTGCAACACGAGGACTTCCCAGGGGGTCACCCATCCTAGTACTACTCTCGCCCAAGCACGCTTAACTGCGGAGTTCTGATGGGATCCGGTGCATTAGTGCTGGTATGATCGCACCCGAAATACTATCCATGTTTAATGTTTTTATGTGTTACAAGACGCAGAACCTCCTTTGTTTTGGTACGCGGGGCGTGGGACCCACGTGACCGATCGGCTCCGTTCCAAAAATACGAAAAGCATCAACCATGAACCGGAGGGCACCCGAGCATAGAAATAGCAAGAAAGAAAGGAAAAAAAGAAAAAAAAAACCGCACGTAAAATCTAAAAAAACGCAAACGGACAACGAAAAAGGAGGGTGCAACACGAGGACTTCCCAGGGGGTCACCCATCCTAGTACTACTTTCGCCCAAGCACGCTTAACTGCGGAGTTCTGATGGGATCTGGTGCATTAGTGCATGTATGATCGCACCCGAAATACTATCCATGTTTATTGTTTTTATGTGTTACAAGACGCAGAACCTCCTTTGTTTTGGTACGCGGGGCGTGGGACCCACGTGACCGATCGGCTCCGTTCCAAAAATACGAAAAGCATCAACCATGAACCGGAGGGCACCCGAGCATAGAAATAGCAAGAAAGAAAGGAAAAAAAGCAAAAAAAACCGCACGTAAAATCTAAAAAAACGCAAACGGACAACGAAAAAGGAGGGTGCAACACGAGGACTTCCCAGGGGGTCACCCATCCTAGTACTACTCTCGCCCAAGCACGCTTAACTGCGGAGTTCTGATGGGATCCGGTGCATTAGTGCTGGTATGATCGCACCCGAAATACTATCCATGTTTATTGTTTTTATGTGTTACAAGACGCAGAACCTCCTTTGTTTTGGTACGCGGGGCGTGGGACCCACGTGACCGATCGGCTCCGTTCCAAAAATACGAAAAGCATCAACCATGAACCGGAGGGCACCCCAGCATAGAAATAGCAAGAAAGAAAGGAAAAAAAGCAAAAAAAACCGCACGTAAAATCTAAAAAAACGCAAACGGACAACGAAAAAGGGGGGTGCAACACGAGGACTTCCCAGGGGGTCACCCATCCTAGTACTACTCTCGCCCAAGCACGCTTAACTGCGGAGTTCTGATGGGATCCGGTGCATTAGTGCTGGTATGATCGCACCCGAAATACTATCCATGTTTAATGTTTTTATGTGTTACAAGACGCAGAACCTCCTTTGTTTTGGTACGCGGGGCGTGGGACCCACGTGACCGATCGGCTCCGTTCCAAAAATACGAAAAGCATCAACCATGAACCGGAGGGCACCCGAGCATAGAAATAGCAAGAAAGAAAGGAAAAAAAGCAAAAAAAACCGCACGTAAAATCTAAAAAAACGCAAACGGACAACGAAAAAGGTGGGTGCAACACGAGGACTTCCCAGGGGGTCACCCATCCTAGTACTACTTTCGCCCAAGCACGCTTAACTGCGGAGTTCTGATGGGATCCGGTGCATTAGTGCATGTATGATCGCACCCGAAATACTATCCATGTTTATTGTTTTTATGTGTTACAAGACGCAGAACCTCCTTTGTTTTGGTACGCGGGGCGTGGGACCCACGTGACCGATCGGCTCCGTTCCAAAAATACGAAAAGCATCAACCATGAACCGGAGGGCACCCCAGCATAGAAATAGCAAGAAAGAAAGGAAAAAAAGCAAAAAAAACCGCACGTAAAATCTAAAAAAACGCAAACGGACAACGAAAAAGGGGGGTGCAACACGAGGACTTCCCAGGGGGTCACCCATCCTAGTACTACTCTCGCCCAAGCACGCTTAACTGCGGAGTTCTGATGGGATCCGGTGCATTAGTGCTGGTATGATCGCACCCGAAATACTATCCATGTTTATTGTTTTTATGTGTTACAAGACGCAGAACCTCCTTTGTTTTGGTACGCGGGGCGTGGGACCCACGTGACCGATCGGCTCCGTTCCAAAAATACGAAAAGCATCAACCATGAACCGGAGGGCACCCGAGCATAGAAATAGCAAGAAAGAAAGGAAAAAAAGCAAAAAAAACCGCACGTAAAATCTAAAAAAACGCAAACGGACAACGAAAAAGGAGGGTGCAACACGAGGACTTCCCATGGGGTCACCCATCCTAGTACTACTCTCGCCCAAGCACGCTTAACTGCAGAGTTCTGATGGGATCCGGTGCATTAGTGCTGGTATGATCGCACCCGAAATACTATCCATGTTTATTGTTTTTATGTGTTACAAGACGCAGAACCTCCTTTGTTTTGGTACGCGGGGCGTGGGACCCACGTGACCGATCGGCTCCGTTCCAAAAATACGAAAAGCATCAACCATGAACCGGAGGGCACCCGAGCATAGAAATAGCAAGAAAGAAAGGAAAAAAAGCAAAAAAAACCGCACGTAAAATCTAAAAAAACGCAAACGGACAACGAAAAAGGGGGGTGCAACACGAGGACTTCCCAGGGGGTCACCCATCCTAGTACTACTCTCGCCCAAGCACGCTTAACTGCGGAGTTCTGATGGGATCCGGTGCATTAGTGCTGGTATGATCGCACCCGAAATACTATCCATGTTTAATGTTTTTATGTGTTACAAGACGCAGAACCTCCTTTGTTTTGGTACGCGGGGCGTGGGACCCACGTGACCGATCGGCTCCGTTCCAAAAATACGAAAAGCATCAACCATGAACCGGAGGGCACCCGAGCATAGAAGTAGCAAGAAAGAAAGGAAAAAAAGAAAAAAAAAACCGCACGTAAAATCTAAAAAAACGCAAACGGACAACGAAAAAGGAGGGTGCAACACGAGGACTTCCCAGGGGGTCACCCATCCTAGTACTACTTTCGCCCAAGCACGCTTAACTGCGGAGTTCTGATGGGATCCGGTGCATTAGTGCATGTATGATCGCACCCGAAATACTATCCATGTTTATTGTTTTTATGTGTTACAAGACGCAGAACCTCCTTTGTTTTGGTACGCGGGACGTGGGACCCACGTGACCGATCGGCTCCGTTCCAAAAATACGAAAAGCATCAACCATGAACCGGAGGGCACCCGAGCATAGAAATAGCAAGAAAGAAAGGAAAAAAAGCAAAAAAAACCGCACGTAAAATCTAAAAAAACGCAAACGGACAACGAAAAAGGGGGGTGCAACACGAGGACTTCCCAGTGGGTCACCCATCCTAGTACTACTCTCGCCCAAGCACGCTTAACTGCGGAGTTCTGATGGGATCCGGTGCATTAGTGCTGGTATGATCGCACCCGAAATACTATCCATGTTTAATGTTTTTATGTGTTACAAGACGCAGAACCTCCTTTGTTTTGGTACGCGGGGCGTGGGACCCACGTGACCGATCGGCTCCGTTCCAAAAATACGAAAAGCATCAACCATGAACCGGAGGGCACCCGAGCATAGAAATAGCAAGAAAGAAAGGAAAAAAAGCAAAAAAAACCGCACGTAAAATCTAAAAAAACGCAAACGGACAACGAAAAAGGAGGGTGCAACACGAGGACTTCCCAGGGGGTCACCCATCCTAGTACTACTCTCGCCCAAGCACGCTTAACTGCGGAGTTCTGATGGGATCCGGTGCATTAGTGCTGGTATGATCGCACCCGAAATACTATCCATGTTTAATGTTTTTATGTGTTACAAGACGCAGAACCTCCTTTGTTTTGGTACGCGCGGCGTGGGACCCACGTGACCGATCGGCTCCGTTCCAAAAATACGAAAAGCATCAACCATGAACCGGAGGGCACCCGAGCATAGAAATAGCAAGAAAGAAAGGAAAAAAAGCAAAAAAAACCGCACGTAAAATCTAAAAAAACGCAAACGGACAACGAAAAAGGAGGGTGCAACACGAGGACTTCCCAGGGGGTCACCCATCCTAGTACTACTCTCGCCCAAGCACGCTTAACTGCGGAGTTCTGATGGGATCCGGTGCATTAGTGCTGGTATGATCGCACCCGAAATACTATCCATGTTTATTGTTTTTATGTGTTACAAGACGCAGAACCTCCTTTGTTTTGGTACGCGGGGCGTGGGACCCACGTGACCGATCGGCTCCGTTCCAAAAATACGAAAAGCATCAACCATGAACCGGAGGGCACCCGAGCATAGAAATAGCAAGAAAGAAAGGAAAAAAAGCAAAAAAAACCGCACGTAAAATCTAAAAAAACGCAAACGGACAACGAAAAAGGAGGGTGCAACACGAGGACTTCCCAGGGGGTCACCCATCCTAGTACTACTCTCGCCCAAGCACGTTTAACTGCGGAGTTCTGATGGGATCCGGTGCATTAGTGCTGGTATGATCGCACCCGAAATACTATCCATGTTTATTGTTTTTATGTGTTACAAGACGCAGAACCTCCTTTGTTTTGGTACGCGGGGCGTGGGACCCACGTGACCGATCGGCTCCGTTCCAAAAATACGAAAAGCATCAACCATGAACCGGAGGGCACCCGAGCATAGAAATAGCAAGAAAGAAAGGAAAAAAAGCAAAAAAACCGCACGTAAAATCTAAAAAAACGCAAACGGACAACGAAAAAGGAGGGTGCAACACGAGGACTTCCCAGGGGGTCACCCATCCTAGTACTACTCTCGCCCAAGCACGCTTAACTGCGGAGTTCTGATGGGATCCGGTGCATTAGTGCTGGTATGATCGCACCCGAAATACTATCCATGTTTAATGTTTTTATGTGTTACAAGACGCAGAACCTCCTTTGTTTTGGTACGCGGGGCGTGGGACCCACGTGACCGATCGGCTCCGTTCCAAAAATACGAAAAGCATCAACCATGAACCGGAGGGCACCCGAGCATAGAAATAGCAAGAAAGAAAGGAAAAAAAGAAAAAAAAAAACCGCACGTAAAATCTAAAAAAACGCAAACGGACAACGAAAAAGGAGGGTGCAACACGAGGACTTCCCAGGGGGTCACCCATCCTAGTACTACTTTCGCCCAAGCACGCTTAACTGCGGAGTTCTGATGGGATCCGGTGCATTAGTGCATGTATGATCGCACCCGAAATACTATCCATGTTTATTGTTTTTATGTGTTACAAGACGCAGAACCTCCTTTGTTTTGGTACGCGGGGCGTGGGACCCACGTGACCGATCGGCTCCGTTCCAAAAATACGAAAAGCATCAACCATGAACCGGAGGGCACCCGAGCATAGAAATAGCAAGAAAGAAAGGAAAAAAAGCAAAAAAAACCGCACGTAAAATCTAAAAAAACGCAAACGGACAACGAAAAAGGAGGGTGCAACACGAGGACTTCCCAGGGGGTCACCCATCCTAGTACTACTCTCGCCCAAGCACGCTTAACTGCGGAGTTCTGATGGGATCCGGTGCATTAGTGCTGGTATGATCGCACCCGAAATACTATCCATGTTTATTGTTTTTATGTGTTACAAGACGCAGAACCTCCTTTGTTTTGGTACGCGGGGCGTGGGACCCACGTGACCGATCGGCTCCGTTCCAAAAATACGAAAAGCATCAACCATGAACCGGAGGGCACCCCAGCATAGAAATAGCAAGAAAGAAAGGAAAAAAAGCAAAAAAAACCGCACGTAAAATCTAAAAAAACGCAAACGGACAACGAAAAAGGGGGGTGCAACACGAGGACTTCCCAGGGGGTCACCCATCCTAGTACTACTCTCGCCCAAGCACGCTTAACTGCGGAGTTCTGATGGGATCCGGTGCATTAGTGCTGGTATGATCGCACCCGAAATACTATCCATGTTTATTGTTTTTATGTGTTACAAGACGCAGAACCTCCTTTGTTTTGGTACGCGGGGCGTGGGACCCACGTGACCGATCGGCTCCGTTCCAAAAATACGAAAAGCATCAACCATGAACCGGAGGGCACCCGAGCATAGAAATAGCAAGAAAGAAAGGAAAAAAAGCAAAAAAAACCGCACGTAAAATCTAAAAAAACGCAAACGGACAACGAAAAAGGAGGGTGCAACACGAGGACTTCCCAGGGGGTCACCCATCCTAGTACTACTCTCGCCCAAGCACGCTTAACTGCAGAGTTCTGATGGGATCCGGTGCATTAGTGCTGGTATGATCGCACCCGAAATACTATCCATGTTTATTGTTTTTATGTGTTACAAGACGCAGAACCTCCTTTGTTTTGGTACGCGGGGCGTGGGACCCACGTGACCGATCGGCTCCGTTCCAAAAATACGAAAAGCATCAACCATGAACCGGAGGGCACCCGAGCATAGAAATAGCAAGAAAGAAAGGAAAAAAAGCAAAAAAAACCGCACGTAAAATCTAAAAAAACGCAAACGGACAACGAAAAAGGGGGGTGCAACACGAGGACTTCCCAGGGGGTCACCCATCCTAGTACTACTCTCGCCCAAGCACGCTTAACTGCGGAGTTCTGATGGGATCCGGTGCATTAGTGCTGGTATGATCGCACCCGAAATACTATCCATGTTTAATGTTTTTATGTGTTACAAGACGCAGAACCTCCTTTGTTTTGGTACGCGGGGCGTGGGACCCACGTGACCGATCGGCTCCGTTCCAAAAATACGAAAAGCATCAACCATGAACCGGAGGGCACCCGAGCATAGAAATAGCAAGAAAGAAAGGAAAAAAAGAAAAAAAAAACCGCACGTAAAATCTAAAAAAACGCAAACGGACAACGAAAAAGGAGGGTGCAACACGAGGACTTCCCAGGGGGTCACCCATCCTAGTACTACTTTCGCCCAAGCACGCTTAACTGCGGAGTTCTGATGGGATCCGGTGCATTAGTGCATGTATGATCGCACCCGAAATACTATCCATGTTTATTGTTTTTATGTGTTACAAGACGCAGAACCTCCTTTGTTTTGGTACGCGGGGCGTGGGACCCACGTGACCGATCGGCTCCGTTCCAAAAATACGAAAAGCATCAACCATGAACCGGAGGGCACCCGAGCATAGAAATAGCAAGAAAGAAAGGAAAAAAAGCAAAAAAAACCGCACGTAAAATCTAAAAAAACGCAAACGGACAACGAAAAAGGAGGGTGCAACACGAGGACTTCCCAGGGGGTCACCCATCCTAGTACTACTCTCGCCCAAGCACGCTTAACTGCGGAGTTCTGATGGGATCCGGTGCATTAGTGCTGGTATGATCGCACCCGAAATACTATCCATGTTTATTGTTTTTATGTGTTACAAGACGCAGAACCTCCTTTGTTTTGGTACGCGGGGCGTGGGACCCACGTGACCGATCGGCTCCGTTCCAAAAATACGAAAAGCATCAACCATGAACCGGAGGGCACCCCAGCATAGAAATAGCAAGAAAGAAAGGAAAAAAAGCAAAAAAAACCGCACGTAAAATCTAAAAAAACGCAAACGGACAACGAAAAAGGGGGGTGCAACACGAGGACTTCCCAGGGGGTCACCCATCCTAGTACTACTCTCGCCCAAGCACGCTTAACTGCGGAGTTCTGATGGGATCCGGTGCATTAGTGCTGGTATGATCGCACCCGAAATACTATCCATGTTTAATGTTTTTATGTGTTACAAGACGCAGAACCTCCTTTGTTTTGGTACGCGGGGCGTGGGACCCACGTGACCGATCGGCTCCGTTCCAAAAATACGAAAAGCATCAACCATGAACCGGAGGGCACCCGAGCATAGAAATAGCAAGAAAGAAAGGAAAAAAAGCAAAAAAAACCGCACGTAAAATCTAAAAAAACGCAAACGGACAACGAAAAAGGTGGGTGCAACACGAGGACTTCCCAGGGGGTCACCCATCCTAGTACTACTTTCGCCCAAGCACGCTTAACTGCGGAGTTCTGATGGGATCCGGTGCATTAGTGCATGTATGATCGCACCCGAAATACTATCCATGTTTATTGTTTTTATGTGTTACAAGACGCAGAACCTCCTTTGTTTTGGTACGCGGGGCGTGGGACCCACGTGACCGATCGGCTCCGTTCCAAAAATACGAAAAGCATCAACCATGAACCGGAGGGCACCCCAGCATAGAAATAGCAAGAAAGAAAGGAAAAAAAGCAAAAAAAACCGCACGTAAAATCTAAAAAAACGCAAACGGACAACGAAAAAGGGGGGTGCAACACGAGGACTTCCCAGGGGGTCACCCATCCTAGTACTACTCTCGCCCAAGCACGCTTAACTGCGGAGTTCTGATGGGATCCGGTGCATTAGTGCTGGTATGATCGCACCCGAAATACTATCCATGTTTATTGTTTTTATGTGTTACAAGACGCAGAACCTCCTTTGTTTTGGTACGCGGGGCGTGGGACCCACGTGACCGATCGGCTCCGTTCCAAAAATACGAAAAGCATCAACCATGAACCGGAGGGCACCCGAGCATAGAAATAGCAAGAAAGAAAGGAAAAAAAGCAAAAAAAACCGCACGTAAAATCTAAAAAAACGCAAACGGACAACGAAAAAGGAGGGTGCAACACGAGGACTTCCCATGGGGTCACCCATCCTAGTACTACTCTCGCCCAAGCACGCTTAACTGCAGAGTTCTGATGGGATCCGGTGCATTAGTGCTGGTATGATCGCACCCGAAATACTATCCATGTTTATTGTTTTTATGTGTTACAAGACGCAGAACCTCCTTTGTTTTGGTACGCGGGGCGTGGGACCCACGTGACCGATCGGCTCCGTTCCAAAAATACGAAAAGCATCAACCATGAACCGGAGGGCACCCGAGCATAGAAATAGCAAGAAAGAAAGGAAAAAAAGCAAAAAAAACCGCACGTAAAATCTAAAAAAACGCAAACGGACAACGAAAAAGGGGGGTGCAACACGAGGACTTCCCAGGGGGTCACCCATCCTAGTACTACTCTCGCCCAAGCACGCTTAACTGCGGAGTTCTGATGGGATCCGGTGCATTAGTGCTGGTATGATCGCACCCGAAATACTATCCATGTTTAATGTTTTTATGTGTTACAAGACGCAGAACCTCCTTTGTTTTGGTACGCGGGGCGTGGGACCCACGTGACCGATCGGCTCCGTTCCAAAAATACGAAAAGCATCAACCATGAACCGGAGGGCACCCGAGCATAGAAATAGCAAGAAAGAAAGGAAAAAAAGAAAAAAAAAACCGCACGTAAAATCTAAAAAAACGCAAACGGACAACGAAAAAGGAGGGTGCAACACGAGGACTTCCCAGGGGGTCACCCATCCTAGTACTACTTTCGCCCAAGCACGCTTAACTGCGGAGTTCTGATGGGATCCGGTGCATTAGTGCATGTATGATCGCACCCGAAATACTATCCATGTTTATTGTTTTTATGTGTTACAAGACGCAGAACCTCCTTTGTTTTGGTACGCGGGGCGTGGGACCCACGTGACCGATCGGCTCCGTTCCAAAAATACGAAAAGCATCAACCATGAACCGGAGGGCACCCGAGCATAGAAATAGCAAGAAAGAAAGGAAAAAAAGCAAAAAAAACCGCACGTAAAATCTAAAAAAACGCAAACGGACAACGAAAAAGGGGGGTGCAACACGAGGACTTCCCAGTGGGTCACCCATCCTAGTACTACTCTCGCCCAAGCACGCTTAACTGCGGAGTTCTGATGGGATCCGGTGCATTAGTGCTGGTATGATCGCACCCGAAATACTATCCATGTTTAATGTTTTTATGTGTTACAAGACGCAGAACCTCCTTTGTTTTGGTACGCGGGGCGTGGGACCCACGTGACCGATCGGCTCCGTTCCAAAAATACGAAAAGCATCAACCATGAACCGGAGGGCACCCGAGCATAGAAATAGCAAGAAAGAAAGGAAAAAAAGCAAAAAAAACCGCACGTAAAATCTAAAAAAACGCAAACGGACAACGAAAAAGGAGGGTGCAACACGAGGACTTCCCAGGGGGTCACCCATCCTAGTACTACTCTCGCCCAAGCACGCTTAACTGCGGAGTTCTGATGGGATCCGGTGCATTAGTGCTGGTATGATCGCACCCGAAATACTATCCATGTTTAATGTTTTTATGTGTTACAAGACGCAGAACCTCCTTTGTTTTGGTACGCGCGGCGTGGGACCCACGTGACCGATCGGCTCCGTTCCAAAAATACGAAAAGCATCAACCATGAACCGGAGGGCACCCGAGCATAGAAATAGCAAGAAAGAAAGGAAAAAAAGCAAAAAAAACCGCACGTAAAATCTAAAAAAACGCAAACGGACAACGAAAAAGGAGGGTGCAACACGAGGACTTCCCAGGGGGTCACCCATCCTAGTACTACTCTCGCCCAAGCACGCTTAACTGCGGAGTTCTGATGGGATCCGGTGCATTAGTGCTGGTATGATCGCACCCGAAATACTATCCATGTTTATTGTTTTTATGTGTTACAAGACGCAGAACCTCCTTTGTTTTGGTACGCGGGGCGTGGGACCCACGTGACCGATCGGCTCCGTTCCAAAAATACGAAAAGCATCAACCATGAACCGGAGGGCACCCGAGCATAGAAATAGCAAGAAAGAAAGGAAAAAAAGCAAAAAAAACCGCACGTAAAATCTAAAAAAACGCAAACGGACAACGAAAAAGGAGGGTGCAACACGAGGACTTCCCAGGGGGTCACCCATCCTAGTACTACTCTCGCCCAAGCACGTTTAACTGCGGAGTTCTGATGGGATCCGGTGCATTAGTGCTGGTATGATCGCACCCGAAATACTATCCATGTTTATTGTTTTTATGTGTTACAAGACGCAGAACCTCCTTTGTTTTGGTACGCGGGGCGTGGGACCCACGTGACCGATCGGCTCCGTTCCAAAAATACGAAAAGCATCAACCATGAACCGGAGGGCACCCGAGCATAGAAATAGCAAGAAAGAAAGGAAAAAAAGCAAAAAAACCGCACGTAAAATCTAAAAAAACGCAAACGGACAACGAAAAAGGAGGGTGCAACACGAGGACTTCCCAGGGGGTCACCCATCCTAGTACTACTCTCGCCCAAGCACGCTTAACTGCGGAGTTCTGATGGGATCCGGTGCATTAGTGCTGGTATGATCGCACCCGAAATACTATCCATGTTTAATGTTTTTATGTGTTACAAGACGCAGAACCTCCTTTGTTTTGGTACGCGGGGCGTGGGACCCACGTGACCGATCGGCTCCGTTCCAAAAATACGAAAAGCATCAACCATGAACCGGAGGGCACCCGAGCATAGAAATAGCAAGAAAGAAAGGAAAAAAAGAAAAAAAAAAACCGCACGTAAAATCTAAAAAAACGCAAACGGACAACGAAAAAGGAGGGTGCAACACGAGGACTTCCCAGGGGGTCACCCATCCTAGTACTACTTTCGCCCAAGCACGCTTAACTGCGGAGTTCTGATGGGATCCGGTGCATTAGTGCATGTATGATCGCACCCGAAATACTATCCATGTTTATTGTTTTTATGTGTTACAAGACGCAGAACCTCCTTTGTTTTGGTACGCGGGGCGTGGGACCCACGTGACCGATCGGCTCCGTTCCAAAAATACGAAAAGCATCAACCATGAACCGGAGGGCACCCGAGCATAGAAATAGCAAGAAAGAAAGGAAAAAAAGCAAAAAAAACCGCACGTAAAATCTAAAAAAACGCAAACGGACAACGAAAAAGGAGGGTGCAACACGAGGACTTCCCAGGGGGTCACCCATCCTAGTACTACTCTCGCCCAAGCACGCTTAACTGCGGAGTTCTGATGGGATCCGGTGCATTAGTGCTGGTATGATCGCACCCGAAATACTATCCATGTTTATTGTTTTTATGTGTTACAAGACGCAGAACCTCCTTTGTTTTGGTACGCGGGGCGTGGGACCCACGTGACCGATCGGCTCCGTTCCAAAAATACGAAAAGCATCAACCATGAACCGGAGGGCACCCCAGCATAGAAATAGCAAGAAAGAAAGGAAAAAAAGCAAAAAAAACCGCACGTAAAATCTAAAAAAACGCAAACGGACAACGAAAAAGGGGGGTGCAACACGAGGACTTCCCAGGGGGTCACCCATCCTAGTACTACTCTCGCCCAAGCACGCTTAACTGCGGAGTTCTGATGGGATCCGGTGCATTAGTGCTGGTATGATCGCACCCGAAATACTATCCATGTTTATTGTTTTTATGTGTTACAAGACGCAGAACCTCCTTTGTTTTGGTACGCGGGGCGTGGGACCCACGTGACCGATCGGCTCCGTTCCAAAAATACGAAAAGCATCAACCATGAACCGGAGGGCACCCGAGCATAGAAATAGCAAGAAAGAAAGGAAAAAAAGCAAAAAAAACCGCACGTAAAATCTAAAAAAACGCAAACGGACAACGAAAAAGGAGGGTGCAACACGAGGACTTCCCAGGGGGTCACCCATCCTAGTACTACTCTCGCCCAAGCACGCTTAACTGCAGAGTTCTGATGGGATCCGGTGCATTAGTGCTGGTATGATCGCACCCGAAATACTATCCATGTTTATTGTTTTTATGTGTTACAAGACGCAGAACCTCCTTTGTTTTGGTACGCGGGGCGTGGGACCCACGTGACCGATCGGCTCCGTTCCAAAAATACGAAAAGCATCAACCATGAACCGGAGGGCACCCGAGCATAGAAATAGCAAGAAAGAAAGGAAAAAAAGCAAAAAAAACCGCACGTAAAATCTAAAAAAACGCAAACGGACAACGAAAAAGGGGGGTGCAACACGAGGACTTCCCAGGGGGTCACCCATCCTAGTACTACTCTCGCCCAAGCACGCTTAACTGCGGAGTTCTGATGGGATCCGGTGCATTAGTGCTGGTATGATCGCACCCGAAATACTATCCATGTTTAATGTTTTTATGTGTTACAAGACGCAGAACCTCCTTTGTTTTGGTACGCGGGGCGTGGGACCCACGTGACCGATCGGCTCCGTTCCAAAAATACGAAAAGCATCAACCATGAACCGGAGGGCACCCGAGCATAGAAATAGCAAGAAAGAAAGGAAAAAAAGAAAAAAAAAACCGCACGTAAAATCTAAAAAAACGCAAACGGACAACGAAAAAGGAGGGTGCAACACGAGGACTTCCCAGGGGGTCACCCATCCTAGTACTACTTTCGCCCAAGCACGCTTAACTGCGGAGTTCTGATGGGATCCGGTGCATTAGTGCATGTATGATCGCACCCGAAATACTATCCATGTTTATTGTTTTTATGTGTTACAAGACGCAGAACCTCCTTTGTTTTGGTACGCGGGGCGTGGGACCCACGTGACCGATCGGCTCCGTTCCAAAAATACGAAAAGCATCAACCATGAACCGGAGGGCACCCGAGCATAGAAATAGCAAGAAAGAAAGGAAAAAAAGCAAAAAAAACCGCACGTAAAATCTAAAAAAACGCAAACGGACAACGAAAAAGGAGGGTGCAACACGAGGACTTCCCAGGGGGTCACCCATCCTAGTACTACTCTCGCCCAAGCACGCTTAACTGCGGAGTTCTGATGGGATCCGGTGCATTAGTGCTGGTATGATCGCACCCGAAATACTATCCATGTTTATTGTTTTTATGTGTTACAAGACGCAGAACCTCCTTTGTTTTGGTACGCGGGGCGTGGGACCCACGTGACCGATCGGCTCCGTTCCAAAAATACGAAAAGCATCAACCATGAACCGGAGGGCACCCCAGCATAGAAATAGCAAGAAAGAAAGGAAAAAAAGCAAAAAAAACCGCACGTAAAATCTAAAAAAACGCAAACGGACAACGAAAAAGGGGGGTGCAACACGAGGACTTCCCAGGGGGTCACCCATCCTAGTACTACTCTCGCCCAAGCACGCTTAACTGCGGAGTTCTGATGGGATCCGGTGCATTAGTGCTGGTATGATCGCACCCGAAATACTATCCATGTTTAATGTTTTTATGTGTTACAAGACGCAGAACCTCCTTTGTTTTGGTACGCGGGGCGTGGGACCCACGTGACCGATCGGCTCCGTTCCAAAAATACGAAAAGCATCAACCATGAACCGGAGGGCACCCGAGCATAGAAATAGCAAGAAAGAAAGGAAAAAAAGCAAAAAAAACCGCACGTAAAATCTAAAAAAACGCAAACGGACAACGAAAAAGGTGGGTGCAACACGAGGACTTCCCAGGGGGTCACCCATCCTAGTACTACTTTCGCCCAAGCACGCTTAACTGCGGAGTTCTGATGGGATCCGGTGCATTAGTGCATGTATGATCGCACCCGAAATACTATCCATGTTTATTGTTTTTATGTGTTACAAGACGCAGAACCTCCTTTGTTTTGGTACGCGGGGCGTGGGACCCACGTGACCGATCGGCTCCGTTCCAAAAATACGAAAAGCATCAACCATGAACCGGAGGGCACCCCAGCATAGAAATAGCAAGAAAGAAAGGAAAAAAAGCAAAAAAAACCGCACGTAAAATCTAAAAAAACGCAAACGGACAACGAAAAAGGGGGGTGCAACACGAGGACTTCCCAGGGGGTCACCCATCCTAGTACTACTCTCGCCCAAGCACGCTTAACTGCGGAGTTCTGATGGGATCCGGTGCATTAGTGCTGGTATGATCGCACCCGAAATACTATCCATGTTTATTGTTTTTATGTGTTACAAGACGCAGAACCTCCTTTGTTTTGGTACGCGGGGCGTGGGACCCACGTGACCGATCGGCTCCGTTCCAAAAATACGAAAAGCATCAACCATGAACCGGAGGGCACCCGAGCATAGAAATAGCAAGAAAGAAAGGAAAAAAAGCAAAAAAAACCGCACGTAAAATCTAAAAAAACGCAAACGGACAACGAAAAAGGAGGGTGCAACACGAGGACTTCCCATGGGGTCACCCATCCTAGTACTACTCTCGCCCAAGCACGCTTAACTGCAGAGTTCTGATGGGATCCGGTGCATTAGTGCTGGTATGATCGCACCCGAAATACTATCCATGTTTATTGTTTTTATGTGTTACAAGACGCAGAACCTCCTTTGTTTTGGTACGCGGGGCGTGGGACCCACGTGACCGATCGGCTCCGTTCCAAAAATACGAAAAGCATCAACCATGAACCGGAGGGCACCCGAGCATAGAAATAGCAAGAAAGAAAGGAAAAAAAGCAAAAAAAACCGCACGTAAAATCTAAAAAAACGCAAACGGACAACGAAAAAGGGGGGTGCAACACGAGGACTTCCCAGGGGGTCACCCATCCTAGTACTACTCTCGCCCAAGCACGCTTAACTGCGGAGTTCTGATGGGATCCGGTGCATTAGTGCTGGTATGATCGCACCCGAAATACTATCCATGTTTAATGTTTTTATGTGTTACAAGACGCAGAACCTCCTTTGTTTTGGTACGCGGGGCGTGGGACCCACGTGACCGATCGGCTCCGTTCCAAAAATACGAAAAGCATCAACCATGAACCGGAGGGCACCCGAGCATAGAAATAGCAAGAAAGAAAGGAAAAAAAGAAAAAAAAAACCGCACGTAAAATCTAAAAAAACGCAAACGGACAACGAAAAAGGAGGGTGCAACACGAGGACTTCCCAGGGGGTCACCCATCCTAGTACTACTTTCGCCCAAGCACGCTTAACTGCGGAGTTCTGATGGGATCCGGTGCATTAGTGCATGTATGATCGCACCCGAAATACTATCCATGTTTATTGTTTTTATGTGTTACAAGACGCAGAACCTCCTTTGTTTTGGTACGCGGGGCGTGGGACCCACGTGACCGATCGGCTCCGTTCCAAAAATACGAAAAGCATCAACCATGAACCGGAGGGCACCCGAGCATAGAAATAGCAAGAAAGAAAGGAAAAAAAGCAAAAAAAACCGCACGTAAAATCTAAAAAAACGCAAACGGACAACGAAAAAGGGGGGTGCAACACGAGGACTTCCCAGTGGGTCACCCATCCTAGTACTACTCTCGCCCAAGCACGCTTAACTGCGGAGTTCTGATGGGATCCGGTGCATTAGTGCTGGTATGATCGCACCCGAAATACTATCCATGTTTAATGTTTTTATGTGTTACAAGACGCAGAACCTCCTTTGTTTTGGTACGCGGGGCGTGGGACCCACGTGACCGATCGGCTCCGTTCCAAAAATACGAAAAGCATCAACCATGAACCGGAGGGCACCCGAGCATAGAAATAGCAAGAAAGAAAGGAAAAAAAGCAAAAAAAACCGCACGTAAAATCTAAAAAAACGCAAACGGACAACGAAAAAGGAGGGTGCAACACGAGGACTTCCCAGGGGGTCACCCATCCTAGTACTACTCTCGCCCAAGCACGCTTAACTGCGGAGTTCTGATGGGATCCGGTGCATTAGTGCTGGTATGATCGCACCCGAAATACTATCCATGTTTATTGTTTTTATGTGTTACAAGACGCAGAACCTCCTTTGTTTTGGTACGCGGGGCGTGGGACCCACGTGACCGATCGGCTCCGTTCCAAAAATACGAAAAGCATCAACCATGAACCGGAGGGCACCCGAGCATAGAAATAGCAAGAAAGAAAGGAAAAAAAGCAAAAAAAACCGCACGTAAAATCTAAAAAAACGCAAACGGACAACGAAAAAGGGGGGTGCAACACGAGGACTTCCCAGGGGGTCACCCATCCTAGTACTACTCTCGCCCAAGCACGCTTAACTGCGGAGTTCTGATGGGATCCGGTGCATTAGTGCTGGTATGATCGCACCCGAAATACTATCCATGTTTAATGTTTTTATGTGTTACAAGACGCAGAACCTCCTTTGTTTTGGTACGCGGGGCGTGGGACCCACGTGACCGATCGGCTCCGTTCCAAAAATACGAAAAGCATCAACCATGAACCGGAGGGCACCCGAGCATAGAAATAGCAAGAAAGAAAGGAAAAAAAGCAAAAAAAACCGCACGTAAAATCTAAAAAAACGCAAACGGACAACGAAAAAGGAGGGTGCAACACGAGGACTTCCCAGGGGGTCACCCATCCTAGTACTACTTTCGCCCAAGCACGCTTAACTGCGGAGTTCTGATGGGATCCGGTGCATTAGTGCATGTATGATCGCACCCGAAATACTATCCATGTTTATTGTTTTTATGTGTTACAAGACGCAGAACCTCCTTTGTTTTGGTACGCGGGGCGTGGGACCCACGTGACCGATCGGCTCCGTTCCAAAAATACGAAAAGCATCAACCATGAACCGGAGGGCACCCCAGCATAGAAATAGCAAGAAAGAAAGGAAAAAAAGCAAAAAAAACCGCACGTAAAATCTAAAAAAACGCAAACGGACAACGAAAAAGGGGGGTGCAACACGAGGACTTCCCAGGGGGTCACCCATCCTAGTACTACTCTCGCCCAAGCACGCTTAACTGCGGAGTTCTGATGGGATCCGGTGCATTAGTGCTGGTATGATCGCACCCGAAATACTATCCATGTTTATTGTTTTTATGTGTTACAAGACGCAGAACCTCCTTTGTTTTGGTACGCGGGGCGTGGGACCCACGTGACCGATCGGCTCCGTTCCAAAAATACGAAAAGCATCAACCATGAACCGGAGGGCACCCGAGCATAGAAATAGCAAGAAAGAAAGGAAAAAAAGCAAAAAAAACCGCACGTAAAATCTAAAAAAACGCAAACGGACAACGAAAAAGGAGGGTGCAACACGAGGACTTCCCAGGGGGTCACCCATCCTAGTACTACTCTCGCCCAAGCACGCTTAACTGCGGAGTTCTGATGGGATCCGGTGCATTAGTGCTGGTATGATCGCACCCGAAATACTATCCATGTTTATTGTTTTTATGTGTTACAAGACGCAGAACCTCCTTTGTTTTGGTACGCGGGGCGTGGGACCCACGTGACCGATCGGCTCCGTTCCAAAAATACGAAAAGCATCAACCATGAACCGGAGGGCACCCGAGCATAGAAATAGCAAGAAAGAAAGGAAAAAAAGCAAAAAAAACCGCACGTAAAATCTAAAAAAACGCAAACGGACAACGAAAAAGGGGGGTGCAACACGAGGACTTCCCAGGGGGTCACCCATCCTAGTACTACTCTCGCCCAAGCACGCTTAACTGCGGAGTTCTGATGGGATCCGGTGCATTAGTGCTGGTATGATCGCACCCGAAATACTATCCATGTTTAATGTTTTTATGTGTTACAAGACGCAGAACCTCCTTTGTTTTGGTACGCGGGGCGTGGGACCCACGTGACCGATCGGCTCCGTTCCAAAAATACGAAAAGCATCAACCATGAACCGGAGGGCACCCGAGCATAGAAATAGCAAGAAAGAAAGGAAAAAAAGCAAAAAAAACCGCACGTAAAATCTAAAAAAACGCAAACGGACAACGAAAAAGGAGGGTGCAACACGAGGACTTCCAAGGGGGTCACCCATCCTAGTACTACTCTCGCCCAAGCACGCTTAACTGCGGAGTTCTGATGGGATCCGGTGCATTAGTGCTGGTATGATCGCACCCGAAATACTATCCATGTTTATTGTTTTTATGTGTTACAAGACGCAGAACCTCCTTTGTTTTGGTACGCGGGGCGTGGGACCCACGTGACCGATCGGCTCCGTTCCAAAAATACGAAAAGCATCAACCATGAACCGGAGGGCACCCCAGCATAGAAATAGCAAGAAAGAAAGGAAAAAAAGCAAAAAAAACCGCACGTAAAATCTAAAAAAACGCAAACGGACAACGAAAAAGGAGGGTGCAACACGAGGACTTCCCAGGGGGTCACCCATCCTAGTACTACTCTCGCCCAAGCACGTTTAACTGCGGAGTTCTGATGGGATCCGGTGCATTAGTGCTGGTATGATCGCACCCGAAATACTATCCATGTTTATTGTTTTTATGTGTTACAAGACGCAGAACCTCCTTTGTTTTGGTACGCGGGGCGTGGGACACACGTGACCGATCGGCTCCGTTCCAAAAATACGAAAAGCATCAACCATGAACCGGAGGGCACCCGAGCATAGAAATAGCAAGAAAGAAAGGAAAAAAAGCAAAAAAACCGCACGTAAAATCTAAAAAAACGCAAACGGACAACGAAAAAGGGGGTGCAACACGAGGACTTCCCAGGGGGTCACCCATCCTAGTACTACTCTCGCCCAAGCACGTTTAACTGCGGAGTTCTGATGGGATCCGGTGCATTAGTGCTGGTATGATCGCACCCGAAATACTATCCATGTTTATTGTTTTTATGTGTTACAAGACGCAGAACCTCCTTTGTTTTGGTACGCGGGGCGTGGGACCCACGTGACCGATCGGCTCCGTTCCAAAAATACGAAAAGCATCAACCATGAACCGGAGGGCACCCGAGCATAGAAATAGCAAGAAAGAAAGGAAAAAAAGCAAAAAAAACCGCACGTAAAATCTAAAAAAACGCAAACGGACAACGAAAAAGGGGGGTGCAACACGAGGACTTCCCAGGGGGTCACCCATCCTAGTACTACTCTCGCCCAAGCACGCTTAACTGCGGAGTTCTGATGGGATCCGGTGCATTAGTGCTGGTATGATCGCACCCGAAATACTATCCATGTTTATTGTTTTTATGTGTTACAAGACGCAGAACCTCCTTTGTTTTGGTACGCGGGGCGTGGGACCCACGTGACCGATCGGCTCCGTTCCAAAAATACGAAAAGCATCAACCATGAACCGGAGGGCACCCGAGCATAGAAATAGCAAGAAAGAAAGGAAAAAAAGCAAAAAAAACCGCACGTAAAATCTAAAAAAACGCAAACGGACAACGAAAAAGGAGGGTGCAACACGAGGACTTCCCAGGGGGTCACCCATCCTAGTACTACTCTCGCCCAAGCACGCTTAACTGCGGAGTTCTGATGGGATCCGGTGCATTAGTGCTGGTATGATCGCACCCGAAACACTATCCATGTTTATTGTTTTTATGTGTTACAAGACGCAGAACCTCCTTTGTTTTGGTACGCGGGGCGTGGGACCCACGTGACCGATCGGCTCCGTTCCAAAAATACGAAAAGCATCAACCATGAACCGGAGGGCACCCGAGCATAGAAATAGCAAGAAAGAAAGGAAAAAAAGCAAAAAAAACCGCACGTAAAATCTAAAAAAACGCAAACGGACAACGAAAAAGGAGGGTGCAACACGAGGACTTCCCAGGGGGTCACCCATCCTAGTACTACTTTCGCCCAAGCACGCTTAACTGCGGAGTTCTGATGGGATCCGGTGCATTAGTGCATGTATGATCGCACCCGAAATACTATCCATGTTTATTGTTTTTATGTGTTACAAGACGCAGAACCTCCTTTGTTTTGGTACGCGGGGCGTGGGACCCACGTGACCGATCGGCTCCGTTCCAAAAATACGAAAAGCATCAACCATGAACCGGAGGGCACCCGAGCATAGAAATAGCAAGAAAGAAAGGAAAAAAAGCAAAAAAAACCGCACGTAAAATCTAAAAAAACGCAAACGGACAACGAAAAAGGGGGGTGCAACACGAGGACTTCCCAGGGGGTCACCCATCCTAGTACTACTCTCGCCCAAGCACGCTTAACTGCGGAGTTCTGATGGGATCCGGTACATTAGTGCTGGTATGATCGCACCCGAAATACTATCCATGTTTAATGTTTTTATGTGTTACAAGACGCAGAACCTCCTTTGTTTTGGTACGCGGGGCGTGGGACCCACGTGACCGATCGGCTCCGTTCCAAAAATACGAAAAGCATCAACCATGAACCGGAGGGCACCCGAGCATAGAAATAGCAAGAAAGAAAGGAAAAAAAGCAAAAAAAACCGCACGTAAAATCTAAAAAAACGCAAACGGACAACGAAAAAGGAGGGTGCAACACGAGGACTTCCCAGGGGGTCACCCATCCTAGTACTACTCTCGCCCAAGCACGCTTAACTGCGGAGTTCTGATGGGATCCGGTGCATTAGTGCTGGTATGATCGCACCCGAAATACTATCCATGTTTATTGTTTTTATGTGTTACAAGACGCAGAACCTCCTTTGTTTTGGTACGCGGGGCGTGGGACCCACGTGACCGATCGGCTCCGTTCCAAAAATACGAAAAGCATCAACCATGAACCGGAGGGCACCCGAGCATAGAAATAGCAAGAAAGAAAGGAAAAAAAGCAAAAAAAACCGCACGTAAAATCTAAAAAAACGCAAACGGACAACGAAAAAGGAGGGTGCAACACGAGGACTTCCCAGGGGGTCACCCATCCTAGTACTACTCTCGCCCAAGCACGCTTAACTGCGGAGTTCTGATGGGATCCGGTGCATTAGTGCTGGTATGATCGCACCCGAAATACTATCCATGTTTATTGTTTTTATGTGTTACAAGACGCAGAACCTCCTTTGTTTTGGTACGCGGGGCGTGGGACCCACGTGACCGATCGGCTCCGTTCCAAAAATACGAAAAGCATCAACCATGAACCGGAGGGCACCCGAGCATAGAAATAGCAAGAAAGAAAGGAAAAAAAGCAAAAAAAACCGCACGTAAAATCTAAAAAAACGCAAACGGACAACGAAAAAGGAGGGTGCAACACGAGGACTTCCCAGGGGGTCACCCATCCTAGTACTACTCTCGCCCAAGCACGTTTAACTGCGGAGTTCTGATGGGATCCGGTGCATTAGTGCTGGTATGATCGCACCCGAAATACTATCCATGTTTATTGTTTTTATGTGTTACAAGACGCAGAACCTCCTTTGTTTTGGTACGCGGGGCGTGGGACCCACGTGACCGATCGGCTCCGTACCAAAAATACGAAAAGCATCAACCATGAACCGGAGGGCACCCGAGCATAGAAATAGCAAGAAAGAAAGGAAAAAAAGCAAAAAAACCGCACGTAAAATCTAAAAAAACGCAAACGGACAACGAAAAAGGGGGTGCAACACGAGGACTTCCCAGGGGGTCACCCATCCTAGTACTACTTTCGCCCAAGCACGTTTAACTGCGGAGTTCTGATGGGATCCGGTGCATTAGTGCTGGTATGATCGCACCCGAAATACTATCCATGTTTATTGTTTTTATGTGTTACAAGACGCAGAACCTCCTTTGTTTTGGTACGCGGGGCGTGGGACCCACGTGACCGATCGGCTCCGTTCCAAAAATACGAAAAGCATCAACCATGAACCGGAGGGCACCCGAGCATAGAAATAGCAAGAAAGAAAGGAAAAAAAGCAAAAAAAACCGCACGTAAAATCTAAAAAAACGCAAACGGACAACGAAAAAGGGGGGTGCAACACGAGGACTTCCCAGGGGGTCACCCATCCTAGTACTACTCTCGCCCAAGCACGCTTAACTGCGGAGTTCTGATGGGATCCGGTGCATTAGTGCTGGTATGATCGCACCCGAAATACTATCCATGTTTATTGTTTTTATGTGTTACAAGACGCAGAACCTCCTTTGTTTTGGTACGCGGGGCGTGGGACCCACGTGACCGATCGGCTCCGTTCCAAAAATACGAAAAGCATCAACCATGAACCGGAGGGCACCCGAGCATAGAAATAGCAAGAAAGAAAGGAAAAAAAGCAAAAAAAACCGCACGTAAAATCTAAAAAAACGCAAACGGACAACGAAAAAGGGGGGTGCAACACGAGGACTTCCCAGGGGGTCACCCATCCTAGTACTACTCTCGCCCAAGCACGCTTAACTGCGGAGTTCTGATGGGATCCGGTGCATTAGTGCTGGTATGATCGCACCCGAAATACTATCCATGTTTAATGTTTTTATGTGTTACAAGACGCAGAACCTCCTTTGTTTTGGTACGCGGGGCGTGGGACCCACGTGACCGATCGGCTCCGTTCCAAAAATACGAAAAGCATCAACCATGAACCGGAGGGCACCCGAGCATAGAAATAGCAAGAAAGAAAGGAAAAAAAGCAAAAAAAACCGCACGTAAAATCTAAAAAAACGCAAACGGACAACGAAAAAGGAGGGTGCAACACGAGGACTTCCCAGGGGGTCACCCATCCTAGTACTACTCTCGCCCAAGCACGCTTAACTGCGGAGTTCTGATGGGATCCGGTGCATTAGTGCTGGTATGATCGCACCCGAAATACTATCCATGTTTATTGTTTTTATGTGTTACAAGACGCAGAACCTCCTTTGTTTTGGTACGCGGGGCGTGGGACCCACGTGACCGATCGGCTCCGTTCCAAAAATACGAAAAGCATCAACCATGAACCGGAGGGCACCCGAGCATAGAAATAGCAAGAAAGAAAGGAAAAAAAGCAAAAAAAACCGCACGTAAAATCTAAAAAAACGCAAACGGACAACGAAAAAGGAGGGTGCAACACGAGGACTTCCCAGGGGGTCACCCATCCTAGTACTACTCTCGCCCAAGCACGTTTAACTGCGGAGTTCTGATGGGATCCGGTGCATTAGTGCTGGTATGATCGCACCCGAAATACTATCCATGTTTATTGTTTTTATGTGTTACAAGACGCAGAACCTCCTTTGTTTTGGTACGCGGGGCGTGGGACCCACGTGACCGATCGGCTCCGTACCAAAAATACGAAAAGCATCAACCATGAACCGGAGGGCACCCGAGCATAGAAATAGCAAGAAAGAAAGGAAAAAAAGCAAAAAAACCGCACGTAAAATCTAAAAAAACGCAAACGGACAACGAAAAAGGGGGTGCAACACGAGGACTTCCCAGGGGGTCACCCATCCTAGTACTACTTTCGCCCAAGCACGTTTAACTGCGGAGTTCTGATGGGATCCGGTGCATTAGTGCTGGTATGATCGCACCCGAAATACTATCCATGTTTATTGTTTTTATGTGTTACAAGACGCAGAACCTCCTTTGTTTTGGTACGCGGGGCGTGGGACCCACGTGACCGATCGGCTCCGTTCCAAAAATACGAAAAGCATCAACCATGAACCGGAGGGCACCCGAGCATAGAAATAGCAAGAAAGAAAGGAAAAAAAGCAAAAAAAACCGCACGTAACATCTAAAAAAACGCAAACGGACAACGAAAAAGGGGGGTGCAACACGAGGACTTCCCAGGGGGTCACCCATCCTAGTACTACTCTCGCCCAAGCACGCTTAACTGCGGAGTTCTGATGGGATCCGGTGCATTAGTGCTGGTATGATCGCACCCGAAATACTATCCATGTTTATTGTTTTTATGTGTTACAAGACGCAGAACCTCCTTTGTTTTGGTACGCGGGGCGTGGGACCCACGTGACCGATCGGCTCCGTTCCAAAAATACGAAAAGCATCAACCATGAACCGGAGGGCACCCGAGCATAGAAATAGCAAGAAAGAAAGGAAAAAAAGCAAAAAAAACCGCACGTAAAATCTAAAAAAACGCAAACGGACAACGAAAAAGGGGGGTGCAACACGAGGACTTCCCAGGGGGTCACCCATCCTAGTACTACTCTCGCCCAAGCACGCTTAACTGCAGAGTTCTGATGGGATCCGGTGCATTAGTGCTGGTATGATCGCACCCGAAATACTATCCATGTTTAATGTTTTTATGTGTTACAAGACGCAGAACCTCCTTTGTTTTGGTACGCGGGGCGTGGGACCCACGTGACCGATCGGCTCCGTTCCAAAAATACGAAAAGCATCAACCATGAACCGGAGGGCACCCGAGCATAGAAATAGCAAGAAAGAAAGGAAAAAAAGAAAAAAAAAACCGCACGTAAAATCTAAAAAAACGCAAACGGACAACGAAAAAGGAGGGTGCAACACGAGGACTTCCCAGGGGGTCACCCATCCTAGTACTACTTTCGCCCAAGCACGCTTAACTGCGGAGTTCTGATGGGATCCGGTGCATTAGTGCATGTATGATCGCACCCGAAATACTATCCATGTTTATTGTTTTTATGTGTTACAAGACGCAGAACCTCCTTTGTTTTGGTACGCGGGGCGTGGGACCCACGTGACCGATCGGCTCCGTTCCAAAAATACGAAAAGCATCAACCATGAACCGGAGGGCACCCGAGCATAGAAATAGCAAGAAAGAAAGGAAAAAAAGCAAAAAAAACCGCACGTAAAATCTAAAAAAACGCAAACGGACAACGAAAAAGGGGGGTGCAACACGAGGACTTCCCAGTGGGTCACCCATCCTAGTACTACTCTCGCCCAAGCACGCTTAACTGCGGAGTTCTGATGGGATCCGGTGCATTAGTGCTGTTATGATCGCACCCGAAATACTATCCATGTTTAATGTTTTTATGTGTTACAAGACGCAGAACCTCCTTTGTTTTGGTACGCGGGGCGTGGGACCCACGTGACCGATCGGCTCCGTTCCAAAAATACGAAAAGCATCAACCATGAACCGGAGGGCACCCGAGCATAGAAATAGCAAGAAAGAAAGGAAAAAAAGCAAAAAAAACCGCACGTAAAATCTAAAAAAACGCAAACGGACAACGAAAAAGGAGGGTGCAACACGAGGACTTCCCAGGGGGTCACCCATCCTAGTACTACTCTCGCCCAAGCACGCTTAACTGCGGAGTTCTGATGGGATCCGGTGCATTAGTGCTGGTATGATCGCACCCGAAATACTATCCATGTTTATTGTTTTTATGTGTTACAAGACGCAGAACCTCCTTTGTTTTGGTACGCGGGGCGTGGGACCCACGTGACCGATCGGCTCCGTTCCAAAAATACGAAAAGCATCAACCATGAACCGGAGGGCACCCCAGCATAGAAATAGCAAGAAAGAAAGGAAAAAAAGCAAAAAAAACCGCACGTAAAATCTAAAAAAACGCAAACGGACAACGAAAAAGGGGGGTGCAACACGAGGACTTCCCAGGGGGTCACCCATCCTAGTACTACTCTCGCCCAAGCACGCTTAACTGCGGAGTTCTGATGGGATCCGGTGCATTAGTGCTGGTATGATCGCACCCGAAATACTATCCATGTTTAATGTTTTTATGTGTTACAAGACGCAGAACCTCCTTTGTTTTGGTACGCGGGGCGTGGGACCCACGTGACCGATCGGCTCCGTTCCAAAAATACGAAAAGCATCAACCATGAACCGGAGGGCACCCGAGCATAGAAATAGCAAGAAAGAAAGGAAAAAAAGCAAAAAAAACCGCACGTAAAATCTAAAAAAACGCAAACGGACAACGAAAAAGGAGGGTGCAACACGAGGACTTCCCAGGGGGTCACCCATCCTAGTACTACTTTCGCCCAAGCACGCTTAACTGCGGAGTTCTGATGGGATCCGGTGCATTAGTGCATGTATGATCGCACCCGAAATACTATCCATGTTTATTGTTTTTATGTGTTACAAGACGCAGAACCTCCTTTGTTTTGGTACGCGGGGCGTGGGACCCACGTGACCGATCGGCTCCGTTCCAAAAATACGAAAAGCATCAACCATGAACCGGAGGGCACCCCAGCATAGAAATAGCAAGAAAGAAAGGAAAAAAAGCAAAAAAAACCGCACGTAAAATCTAAAAAAACGCAAACGGACAACGAAAAAGGGGGGTGCAACACGAGGACTTCCCAGGGGGTCACCCATCCTAGTACTACTCTCGCCCAAGCACGCTTAACTGCGGAGTTCTGATGGGATCCGGTGCATTAGTGCTGGTATGATCGCACCCGAAATACTATCCATGTTTATTGTTTTTATGTGTTACAAGACGCAGAACCTCCTTTGTTTTGGTACGCGGGGCGTGGGACCCACGTGACCGATCGGCTCCGTTCCAAAAATACGAAAAGCATCAACCATGAACCGGAGGGCACCCGAGCATAGAAATAGCAAGAAAGAAAGGAAAAAAAGCAAAAAAAACCGCACGTAAAATCTAAAAAAACGCAAACGGACAACGAAAAAGGAGGGTGCAACACGAGGACTTCCCAGGGGGTCACCCATCCTAGTACTACTCTCGCCCAAGCACGCTTAACTGCGGAGTTCTGATGGGATCCGGTGCATTAGTGCTGGTATGATCGCACCCGAAATACTATCCATGTTTATTGTTTTTATGTGTTACAAGACGCAGAACCTCCTTTGTTTTGGTACGCGGGGCGTGGGACCCACGTGACCGATCGGCTCCGTTCCAAAAATACGAAAAGCATCAACCATGAACCGGAGGGCACCCGAGCATAGAAATAGCAAGAAAGAAAGGAAAAAAAGCAAAAAAAACCGCACGTAAAATCTAAAAAAACGCAAACGGACAACGAAAAAGGGGGGTGCAACACGAGGACTTCCCAGGGGGTCACCCATCCTAGTACTACTCTCGCCCAAGCACGCTTAACTGCGGAGTTCTGATGGGATCCGGTGCATTAGTGCTGGTATGATCGCACCCGAAATACTATCCATGTTTAATGTTTTTATGTGTTACAAGACGCAGAACCTCCTTTGTTTTGGTACGCGGGGCGTGGGACCCACGTGACCGATCGGCTCCGTTCCAAAAATACGAAAAGCATCAACCATGAACCGGAGGGCACCCGAGCATAGAAATAGCAAGAAAGAAAGGAAAAAAAGCAAAAAAAACCGCACGTAAAATCTAAAAAAACGCAAACGGACAACGAAAAAGGGGGGTGCAACACGAGGACTTCCCAGGGGGTCACCCATCCTAGTACTACTCTCGCCCAAGCACGCTTAACTGCGGAGTTCTGATGGGATCCGGTGCATTAGTGCTGGTATGATCGCACCCGAAATACTATCCATGTTTAATGTTTTTATGTGTTACAAGACGCAGAACCTCCTTTGTTTTGGTACGCGGGGCGTGGGACCCACGTGACCGATCGGCTCCGTTCCAAAAATACGAAAAGCATCAACCATGAACCGGAGGGCACCCGAGCATAGAAATAGCAAGAAAGAAAGGAAAAAAAGCAAAAAAAACCGCACGTAAAATCTAAAAAAACGCAAACGGACAACGAAAAAGGAGGGTGCAACACGAGGACTTCCCAGGGGGTCACCCATCCTAGTACTACTTTCGCCCAAGCACGCTTAACTGCGGAGTTCTGATGGGATCCGGTGCATTAGTGCATGTATGATCGCACCCGAAATACTATCCATGTTTATTGTTTTTATGTGTTACAAGACGCAGAACCTCCTTTGTTTTGGTACGCGGGGCGTGGGACCCACGTGACCGATCGGCTCCGTTCCAAAAATACGAAAAGCATCAACCATGAACCGGAGGGCACCCCAGCATAGAAATAGCAAGAAAGAAAGGAAAAAAAGCAAAAAAAACCGCACGTAAAATCTAAAAAAACGCAAACGGACAACGAAAAAGGGGGGTGCAACACGAGGACTTCCCAGGGGGTCACCCATCCTAGTACTACTCTCGCCCAAGCACGCTTAACTGCGGAGTTCTGATGGGATCCGGTGCATTAGTGCTGGTATGATCGCACCCGAAATACTATCCATGTTTATTGTTTTTATGTGTTACAAGACGCAGAACCTCCTTTGTTTTGGTACGCGGGGCGTGGGACCCACGTGACCGATCGGCTCCGTTCCAAAAATACGAAAAGCATCAACCATGAACCGGAGGGCACCCGAGCATAGAAATAGCAAGAAAGAAAGGAAAAAAAGCAAAAAAAACCGCACGTAAAATCTAAAAAAACGCAAACGGACAACGAAAAAGGGGGGTGCAACACGAGGACTTCCCAGGGGGTCACCCATCCTAGTACTACTCTCGCCCAAGCACGCTTAACTGCGGAGTTCTGATGGGATCCGGTGCATTAGTGCTGGTATGATCGCACCCGAAATACTATCCATGTTTAATGTTTTTATGTGTTACAAGACGCAGAACCTCCTTTGTTTTGGTACGCGGGGCGTGGGACCCACGTGACCGATCGGCTCCGTTCCAAAAATACGAAAAGCATCAACCATGAACCGGAGGGCACCCGAGCATAGAAATAGCAAGAAAGAAAGGAAAAAAAGCAAAAAAAACCGCACGTAAAATCTAAAAAAACGCAAACGGACAACGAAAAAGGAGGGTGCAACACGAGGACTTCCCAGGGGGTCACCCATCCTAGTACTACTTTCGCCCAAGCACGCTTAACTGCGGAGTTCTGATGGGATCCGGTGCATTAGTGCATGTATGATCGCACCCGAAATACTATCCATGTTTATTGTTTTTATGTGTTACAAGACGCAGAACCTCCTTTGTTTTGGTACGCGGGGCGTGGGACCCACGTGACCGATCGGCTCCGTTCCAAAAATACGAAAAGCATCAACCATGAACCGGAGGGCACCCCAGCATAGAAATAGCAAGAAAGAAAGGAAAAAAAGCAAAAAAAACCGCACGTAAAATCTAAAAAAACGCAAACGGACAACGAAAAAGGGGGGTGCAACACGAGGACTTCCCAGGGGGTCACCCATCCTAGTACTACTCTCGCCCAAGCACGCTTAACTGCGGAGTTCTGATGGGATCCGGTGCATTAGTGCTGGTATGATCGCACCCGAAATACTATCCATGTTTATTGTTTTTATGTGTTACAAGACGCAGAACCTCCTTTGTTTTGGTACGCGGGGCGTGGGACCCACGTGACCGATCGGCTCCGTTCCAAAAATACGAAAAGCATCAACCATGAACCGGAGGGCACCCGAGCATAGAAATAGCAAGAAAGAAAGGAAAAAAAGCAAAAAAAACCGCACGTAAAATCTAAAAAAACGCAAACGGACAACGAAAAAGGAGGGTGCAACACGAGGACTTCCCAGGGGGTCACCCATCCTAGTACTACTCTCGCCCAAGCACGCTTAACTGCGGAGTTCTGATGGGATCCGGTGCATTAGTGCTGGTATGATCGCACCCGAAATACTATCCATGTTTATTGTTTTTATGTGTTACAAGACGCAGAACCTCCTTTGTTTTGGTACGCGGGGCGTGGGACCCACGTGACCGATCGGCTCCGTTCCAAAAATACGAAAAGCATCAACCATGAACCGGAGGGCACCCGAGCATAGAAATAGCAAGAAAGAAAGGAAAAAAAGCAAAAAAAACCGCACGTAAAATCTAAAAAAACGCAAACGGACAACGAAAAAGGGGGGTGCAACACGAGGACTTCCCAGGGGGTCACCCATCCTAGTACTACTCTCGCCCAAGCACGCTTAACTGCGGAGTTCTGATGGGATCCGGTGCATTAGTGCTGGTATGATCGCACCCGAAATACTATCCATGTTTAATGTTTTTATGTGTTACAAGACGCAGAACCTCCTTTGTTTTGGTACGCGGGGCGTGGGACCCACGTGACCGATCGGCTCCGTTCCAAAAATACGAAAAGCATCAACCATGAACCGGAGGGCACCCGAGCATAGAAATAGCAAGAAAGAAAGGAAAAAAAGCAAAAAAAACCGCACGTAAAATCTAAAAAAACGCAAACGGACAACGAAAAAGGAGGGTGCAACACGAGGACTTCCAAGGGGGTCACCCATCCTAGTACTACTCTCGCCCAAGCACGCTTAACTGCGGAGTTCTGATGGGATCCGGTGCATTAGTGCTGGTATGATCGCACCCGAAATACTATCCATGTTTATTGTTTTTATGTGTTACAAGACGCAGAACCTCCTTTGTTTTGGTACGCGGGGCGTGGGACCCACGTGACCGATCGGCTCCGTTCCAAAAATACGAAAAGCATCAACCATGAACCGGAGGGCACCCCAGCATAGAAATAGCAAGAAAGAAAGGAAAAAAAGCAAAAAAAACCGCACGTAAAATCTAAAAAAACGCAAACGGACAACGAAAAAGGAGGGTGCAACACGAGGACTTCCCAGGGGGTCACCCATCCTAGTACTACTCTCGCCCAAGCACGTTTAACTGCGGAGTTCTGATGGGATCCGGTGCATTAGTGCTGGTATGATCGCACCCGAAATACTATCCATGTTTATTGTTTTTATGTGTTACAAGACGCAGAACCTCCTTTGTTTTGGTACGCGGGGCGTGGGACACACGTGACCGATCGGCTCCGTTCCAAAAATACGAAAAGCATCAACCATGAACCGGAGGGCACCCGAGCATAGAAATAGCAAGAAAGAAAGGAAAAAAAGCAAAAAAACCGCACGTAAAATCTAAAAAAACGCAAACGGACAACGAAAAAGGGGGTGCAACACGAGGACTTCCCAGGGGGTCACCCATCCTAGTACTACTCTCGCCCAAGCACGTTTAACTGCGGAGTTCTGATGGGATCCGGTGCATTAGTGCTGGTATGATCGCACCCGAAATACTATCCATGTTTATTGTTTTTATGTGTTACAAGACGCAGAACCTCCTTTGTTTTGGTACGCGGGGCGTGGGACCCACGTGACCGATCGGCTCCGTTCCAAAAATACGAAAAGCATCAACCATGAACCGGAGGGCACCCGAGCATAGAAATAGCAAGAAAGAAAGGAAAAAAAGCAAAAAAAACCGCACGTAAAATCTAAAAAAACGCAAACGGACAACGAAAAAGGGGGGTGCAACACGAGGACTTCCCAGGGGGTCACCCATCCTAGTACTACTCTCGCCCAAGCACGCTTAACTGCGGAGTTCTGATGGGATCCGGTGCATTAGTGCTGGTATGATCGCACCCGAAATACTATCCATGTTTATTGTTTTTATGTGTTACAAGACGCAGAACCTCCTTTGTTTTGGTACGCGGGGCGTGGGACCCACGTGACCGATCGGCTCCGTTCCAAAAATACGAAAAGCATCAACCATGAACCGGAGGGCACCCGAGCATAGAAATAGCAAGAAAGAAAGGAAAAAAAGCAAAAAAAACCGCACGTAAAATCTAAAAAAACGCAAACGGACAACGAAAAAGGAGGGTGCAACACGAGGACTTCCCAGGGGGTCACCCATCCTAGTACTACTCTCGCCCAAGCACGCTTAACTGCGGAGTTCTGATGGGATCCGGTGCATTAGTGCTGGTATGATCGCACCCGAAACACTATCCATGTTTATTGTTTTTATGTGTTACAAGACGCAGAACCTCCTTTGTTTTGGTACGCGGGGCGTGGGACCCACGTGACCGATCGGCTCCGTTCCAAAAATACGAAAAGCATCAACCATGAACCGGAGGGCACCCGAGCATAGAAATAGCAAGAAAGAAAGGAAAAAAAGCAAAAAAAACCGCACGTAAAATCTAAAAAAACGCAAACGGACAACGAAAAAGGAGGGTGCAACACGAGGACTTCCCAGGGGGTCACCCATCCTAGTACTACTTTCGCCCAAGCACGCTTAACTGCGGAGTTCTGATGGGATCCGGTGCATTAGTGCATGTATGATCGCACCCGAAATACTATCCATGTTTATTGTTTTTATGTGTTACAAGACGCAGAACCTCCTTTGTTTTGGTACGCGGGGCGTGGGACCCACGTGACCGATCGGCTCCGTTCCAAAAATACGAAAAGCATCAACCATGAACCGGAGGGCACCCGAGCATAGAAATAGCAAGAAAGAAAGGAAAAAAAGCAAAAAAAACCGCACGTAAAATCTAAAAAAACGCAAACGGACAACGAAAAAGGGGGGTGCAACACGAGGACTTCCCAGGGGGTCACCCATCCTAGTACTACTCTCGCCCAAGCACGCTTAACTGCGGAGTTCTGATGGGATCCGGTACATTAGTGCTGGTATGATCGCACCCGAAATACTATCCATGTTTAATGTTTTTATGTGTTACAAGACGCAGAACCTCCTTTGTTTTGGTACGCGGGGCGTGGGACCCACGTGACCGATCGGCTCCGTTCCAAAAATACGAAAAGCATCAACCATGAACCGGAGGGCACCCGAGCATAGAAATAGCAAGAAAGAAAGGAAAAAAAGCAAAAAAAACCGCACGTAAAATCTAAAAAAACGCAAACGGACAACGAAAAAGGAGGGTGCAACACGAGGACTTCCCAGGGGGTCACCCATCCTAGTACTACTCTCGCCCAAGCACGCTTAACTGCGGAGTTCTGATGGGATCCGGTGCATTAGTGCTGGTATGATCGCACCCGAAATACTATCCATGTTTATTGTTTTTATGTGTTACAAGACGCAGAACCTCCTTTGTTTTGGTACGCGGGGCGTGGGACCCACGTGACCGATCGGCTCCGTTCCAAAAATACGAAAAGCATCAACCATGAACCGGAGGGCACCCGAGCATAGAAATAGCAAGAAAGAAAGGAAAAAAAGCAAAAAAAACCGCACGTAAAATCTAAAAAAACGCAAACGGACAACGAAAAAGGAGGGTGCAACACGAGGACTTCCCAGGGGGTCACCCATCCTAGTACTACTCTCGCCCAAGCACGCTTAACTGCGGAGTTCTGATGGGATCCGGTGCATTAGTGCTGGTATGATCGCACCCGAAATACTATCCATGTTTATTGTTTTTATGTGTTACAAGACGCAGAACCTCCTTTGTTTTGGTACGCGGGGCGTGGGACCCACGTGACCGATCGGCTCCGTTCCAAAAATACGAAAAGCATCAACCATGAACCGGAGGGCACCCGAGCATAGAAATAGCAAGAAAGAAAGGAAAAAAAGCAAAAAAAACCGCACGTAAAATCTAAAAAAACGCAAACGGACAACGAAAAAGGAGGGTGCAACACGAGGACTTCCCAGGGGGTCACCCATCCTAGTACTACTCTCGCCCAAGCACGTTTAACTGCGGAGTTCTGATGGGATCCGGTGCATTAGTGCTGGTATGATCGCACCCGAAATACTATCCATGTTTATTGTTTTTATGTGTTACAAGACGCAGAACCTCCTTTGTTTTGGTACGCGGGGCGTGGGACCCACGTGACCGATCGGCTCCGTACCAAAAATACGAAAAGCATCAACCATGAACCGGAGGGCACCCGAGCATAGAAATAGCAAGAAAGAAAGGAAAAAAAGCAAAAAAACCGCACGTAAAATCTAAAAAAACGCAAACGGACAACGAAAAAGGGGGTGCAACACGAGGACTTCCCAGGGGGTCACCCATCCTAGTACTACTTTCGCCCAAGCACGTTTAACTGCGGAGTTCTGATGGGATCCGGTGCATTAGTGCTGGTATGATCGCACCCGAAATACTATCCATGTTTATTGTTTTTATGTGTTACAAGACGCAGAACCTCCTTTGTTTTGGTACGCGGGGCGTGGGACCCACGTGACCGATCGGCTCCGTTCCAAAAATACGAAAAGCATCAACCATGAACCGGAGGGCACCCGAGCATAGAAATAGCAAGAAAGAAAGGAAAAAAAGCAAAAAAAACCGCACGTAAAATCTAAAAAAACGCAAACGGACAACGAAAAAGGGGGGTGCAACACGAGGACTTCCCAGGGGGTCACCCATCCTAGTACTACTCTCGCCCAAGCACGCTTAACTGCGGAGTTCTGATGGGATCCGGTGCATTAGTGCTGGTATGATCGCACCCGAAATACTATCCATGTTTATTGTTTTTATGTGTTACAAGACGCAGAACCTCCTTTGTTTTGGTACGCGGGGCGTGGGACCCACGTGACCGATCGGCTCCGTTCCAAAAATACGAAAAGCATCAACCATGAACCGGAGGGCACCCGAGCATAGAAATAGCAAGAAAGAAAGGAAAAAAAGCAAAAAAAACCGCACGTAAAATCTAAAAAAACGCAAACGGACAACGAAAAAGGGGGGTGCAACACGAGGACTTCCCAGGGGGTCACCCATCCTAGTACTACTCTCGCCCAAGCACGCTTAACTGCGGAGTTCTGATGGGATCCGGTGCATTAGTGCTGGTATGATCGCACCCGAAATACTATCCATGTTTAATGTTTTTATGTGTTACAAGACGCAGAACCTCCTTTGTTTTGGTACGCGGGGCGTGGGACCCACGTGACCGATCGGCTCCGTTCCAAAAATACGAAAAGCATCAACCATGAACCGGAGGGCACCCGAGCATAGAAATAGCAAGAAAGAAAGGAAAAAAAGCAAAAAAAACCGCACGTAAAATCTAAAAAAACGCAAACGGACAACGAAAAAGGAGGGTGCAACACGAGGACTTCCCAGGGGGTCACCCATCCTAGTACTACTCTCGCCCAAGCACGCTTAACTGCGGAGTTCTGATGGGATCCGGTGCATTAGTGCTGGTATGATCGCACCCGAAATACTATCCATGTTTATTGTTTTTATGTGTTACAAGACGCAGAACCTCCTTTGTTTTGGTACGCGGGGCGTGGGACCCACGTGACCGATCGGCTCCGTTCCAAAAATACGAAAAGCATCAACCATGAACCGGAGGGCACCCGAGCATAGAAATAGCAAGAAAGAAAGGAAAAAAAGCAAAAAAAACCGCACGTAAAATCTAAAAAAACGCAAACGGACAACGAAAAAGGAGGGTGCAACACGAGGACTTCCCAGGGGGTCACCCATCCTAGTACTACTCTCGCCCAAGCACGTTTAACTGCGGAGTTCTGATGGGATCCGGTGCATTAGTGCTGGTATGATCGCACCCGAAATACTATCCATGTTTATTGTTTTTATGTGTTACAAGACGCAGAACCTCCTTTGTTTTGGTACGCGGGGCGTGGGACCCACGTGACCGATCGGCTCCGTACCAAAAATACGAAAAGCATCAACCATGAACCGGAGGGCACCCGAGCATAGAAATAGCAAGAAAGAAAGGAAAAAAAGCAAAAAAACCGCACGTAAAATCTAAAAAAACGCAAACGGACAACGAAAAAGGGGGTGCAACACGAGGACTTCCCAGGGGGTCACCCATCCTAGTACTACTTTCGCCCAAGCACGTTTAACTGCGGAGTTCTGATGGGATCCGGTGCATTAGTGCTGGTATGATCGCACCCGAAATACTATCCATGTTTATTGTTTTTATGTGTTACAAGACGCAGAACCTCCTTTGTTTTGGTACGCGGGGCGTGGGACCCACGTGACCGATCGGCTCCGTTCCAAAAATACGAAAAGCATCAACCATGAACCGGAGGGCACCCGAGCATAGAAATAGCAAGAAAGAAAGGAAAAAAAGCAAAAAAAACCGCACGTAACATCTAAAAAAACGCAAACGGACAACGAAAAAGGGGGGTGCAACACGAGGACTTCCCAGGGGGTCACCCATCCTAGTACTACTCTCGCCCAAGCACGCTTAACTGCGGAGTTCTGATGGGATCCGGTGCATTAGTGCTGGTATGATCGCACCCGAAATACTATCCATGTTTATTGTTTTTATGTGTTACAAGACGCAGAACCTCCTTTGTTTTGGTACGCGGGGCGTGGGACCCACGTGACCGATCGGCTCCGTTCCAAAAATACGAAAAGCATCAACCATGAACCGGAGGGCACCCGAGCATAGAAATAGCAAGAAAGAAAGGAAAAAAAGCAAAAAAAACCGCACGTAAAATCTAAAAAAACGCAAACGGACAACGAAAAAGGGGGGTGCAACACGAGGACTTCCCAGGGGGTCACCCATCCTAGTACTACTCTCGCCCAAGCACGCTTAACTGCAGAGTTCTGATGGGATCCGGTGCATTAGTGCTGGTATGATCGCACCCGAAATACTATCCATGTTTAATGTTTTTATGTGTTACAAGACGCAGAACCTCCTTTGTTTTGGTACGCGGGGCGTGGGACCCACGTGACCGATCGGCTCCGTTCCAAAAATACGAAAAGCATCAACCATGAACCGGAGGGCACCCGAGCATAGAAATAGCAAGAAAGAAAGGAAAAAAAGAAAAAAAAAACCGCACGTAAAATCTAAAAAAACGCAAACGGACAACGAAAAAGGAGGGTGCAACACGAGGACTTCCCAGGGGGTCACCCATCCTAGTACTACTTTCGCCCAAGCACGCTTAACTGCGGAGTTCTGATGGGATCCGGTGCATTAGTGCATGTATGATCGCACCCGAAATACTATCCATGTTTATTGTTTTTATGTGTTACAAGACGCAGAACCTCCTTTGTTTTGGTACGCGGGGCGTGGGACCCACGTGACCGATCGGCTCCGTTCCAAAAATACGAAAAGCATCAACCATGAACCGGAGGGCACCCGAGCATAGAAATAGCAAGAAAGAAAGGAAAAAAAGCAAAAAAAACCGCACGTAAAATCTAAAAAAACGCAAACGGACAACGAAAAAGGGGGGTGCAACACGAGGACTTCCCAGTGGGTCACCCATCCTAGTACTACTCTCGCCCAAGCACGCTTAACTGCGGAGTTCTGATGGGATCCGGTGCATTAGTGCTGTTATGATCGCACCCGAAATACTATCCATGTTTAATGTTTTTATGTGTTACAAGACGCAGAACCTCCTTTGTTTTGGTACGCGGGGCGTGGGACCCACGTGACCGATCGGCTCCGTTCCAAAAATACGAAAAGCATCAACCATGAACCGGAGGGCACCCGAGCATAGAAATAGCAAGAAAGAAAGGAAAAAAAGCAAAAAAAACCGCACGTAAAATCTAAAAAAACGCAAACGGACAACGAAAAAGGAGGGTGCAACACGAGGACTTCCCAGGGGGTCACCCATCCTAGTACTACTCTCGCCCAAGCACGCTTAACTGCGGAGTTCTGATGGGATCCGGTGCATTAGTGCTGGTATGATCGCACCCGAAATACTATCCATGTTTATTGTTTTTATGTGTTACAAGACGCAGAACCTCCTTTGTTTTGGTACGCGGGGCGTGGGACCCACGTGACCGATCGGCTCCGTTCCAAAAATACGAAAAGCATCAACCATGAACCGGAGGGCACCCCAGCATAGAAATAGCAAGAAAGAAAGGAAAAAAAGCAAAAAAAACCGCACGTAAAATCTAAAAAAACGCAAACGGACAACGAAAAAGGGGGGTGCAACACGAGGACTTCCCAGGGGGTCACCCATCCTAGTACTACTCTCGCCCAAGCACGCTTAACTGCGGAGTTCTGATGGGATCCGGTGCATTAGTGCTGGTATGATCGCACCCGAAATACTATCCATGTTTAATGTTTTTATGTGTTACAAGACGCAGAACCTCCTTTGTTTTGGTACGCGGGGCGTGGGACCCACGTGACCGATCGGCTCCGTTCCAAAAATACGAAAAGCATCAACCATGAACCGGAGGGCACCCGAGCATAGAAATAGCAAGAAAGAAAGGAAAAAAAGCAAAAAAAACCGCACGTAAAATCTAAAAAAACGCAAACGGACAACGAAAAAGGAGGGTGCAACACGAGGACTTCCCAGGGGGTCACCCATCCTAGTACTACTTTCGCCCAAGCACGCTTAACTGCGGAGTTCTGATGGGATCCGGTGCATTAGTGCATGTATGATCGCACCCGAAATACTATCCATGTTTATTGTTTTTATGTGTTACAAGACGCAGAACCTCCTTTGTTTTGGTACGCGGGGCGTGGGACCCACGTGACCGATCGGCTCCGTTCCAAAAATACGAAAAGCATCAACCATGAACCGGAGGGCACCCCAGCATAGAAATAGCAAGAAAGAAAGGAAAAAAAGCAAAAAAAACCGCACGTAAAATCTAAAAAAACGCAAACGGACAACGAAAAAGGGGGGTGCAACACGAGGACTTCCCAGGGGGTCACCCATCCTAGTACTACTCTCGCCCAAGCACGCTTAACTGCGGAGTTCTGATGGGATCCGGTGCATTAGTGCTGGTATGATCGCACCCGAAATACTATCCATGTTTATTGTTTTTATGTGTTACAAGACGCAGAACCTCCTTTGTTTTGGTACGCGGGGCGTGGGACCCACGTGACCGATCGGCTCCGTTCCAAAAATACGAAAAGCATCAACCATGAACCGGAGGGCACCCGAGCATAGAAATAGCAAGAAAGAAAGGAAAAAAAGCAAAAAAAACCGCACGTAAAATCTAAAAAAACGCAAACGGACAACGAAAAAGGAGGGTGCAACACGAGGACTTCCCAGGGGGTCACCCATCCTAGTACTACTCTCGCCCAAGCACGCTTAACTGCGGAGTTCTGATGGGATCCGGTGCATTAGTGCTGGTATGATCGCACCCGAAATACTATCCATGTTTATTGTTTTTATGTGTTACAAGACGCAGAACCTCCTTTGTTTTGGTACGCGGGGCGTGGGACCCACGTGACCGATCGGCTCCGTTCCAAAAATACGAAAAGCATCAACCATGAACCGGAGGGCACCCGAGCATAGAAATAGCAAGAAAGAAAGGAAAAAAAGCAAAAAAAACCGCACGTAAAATCTAAAAAAACGCAAACGGACAACGAAAAAGGGGGGTGCAACACGAGGACTTCCCAGGGGGTCACCCATCCTAGTACTACTCTCGCCCAAGCACGCTTAACTGCGGAGTTCTGATGGGATCCGGTGCATTAGTGCTGGTATGATCGCACCCGAAATACTATCCATGTTTAATGTTTTTATGTGTTACAAGACGCAGAACCTCCTTTGTTTTGGTACGCGGGGCGTGGGACCCACGTGACCGATCGGCTCCGTTCCAAAAATACGAAAAGCATCAACCATGAACCGGAGGGCACCCGAGCATAGAAATAGCAAGAAAGAAAGGAAAAAAAGCAAAAAAAACCGCACGTAAAATCTAAAAAAACGCAAACGGACAACGAAAAAGGGGGGTGCAACACGAGGACTTCCCAGGGGGTCACCCATCCTAGTACTACTCTCGCCCAAGCACGCTTAACTGCGGAGTTCTGATGGGATCCGGTGCATTAGTGCTGGTATGATCGCACCCGAAATACTATCCATGTTTAATGTTTTTATGTGTTACAAGACGCAGAACCTCCTTTGTTTTGGTACGCGGGGCGTGGGACCCACGTGACCGATCGGCTCCGTTCCAAAAATACGAAAAGCATCAACCATGAACCGGAGGGCACCCGAGCATAGAAATAGCAAGAAAGAAAGGAAAAAAAGCAAAAAAAACCGCACGTAAAATCTAAAAAAACGCAAACGGACAACGAAAAAGGAGGGTGCAACACGAGGACTTCCCAGGGGGTCACCCATCCTAGTACTACTTTCGCCCAAGCACGCTTAACTGCGGAGTTCTGATGGGATCCGGTGCATTAGTGCATGTATGATCGCACCCGAAATACTATCCATGTTTATTGTTTTTATGTGTTACAAGACGCAGAACCTCCTTTGTTTTGGTACGCGGGGCGTGGGACCCACGTGACCGATCGGCTCCGTTCCAAAAATACGAAAAGCATCAACCATGAACCGGAGGGCACCCCAGCATAGAAATAGCAAGAAAGAAAGGAAAAAAAGCAAAAAAAACCGCACGTAAAATCTAAAAAAACGCAAACGGACAACGAAAAAGGGGGGTGCAACACGAGGACTTCCCAGGGGGTCACCCATCCTAGTACTACTCTCGCCCAAGCACGCTTAACTGCGGAGTTCTGATGGGATCCGGTGCATTAGTGCTGGTATGATCGCACCCGAAATACTATCCATGTTTATTGTTTTTATGTGTTACAAGACGCAGAACCTCCTTTGTTTTGGTACGCGGGGCGTGGGACCCACGTGACCGATCGGCTCCGTTCCAAAAATACGAAAAGCATCAACCATGAACCGGAGGGCACCCGAGCATAGAAATAGCAAGAAAGAAAGGAAAAAAAGCAAAAAAAACCGCACGTAAAATCTAAAAAAACGCAAACGGACAACGAAAAAGGAGGGTGCAACACGAGGACTTCCCAGGGGGTCACCCATCCTAGTACTACTCTCGCCCAAGCACGCTTAACTGCGGAGTTCTGATGGGATCCGGTGCATTAGTGCTGGTATGATCGCACCCGAAATACTATCCATGTTTATTGTTTTTATGTGTTACAAGACGCAGAACCTCCTTTGTTTTGGTACGCGGGGCGTGGGACCCACGTGACCGATCGGCTCCGTTCCAAAAATACGAAAAGCATCAACCATGAACCGGAGGGCACCCGAGCATAGAAATAGCAAGAAAGAAAGGAAAAAAAGCAAAAAAAACCGCACGTAAAATCTAAAAAAACGCAAACGGACAACGAAAAAGGGGGGTGCAACACGAGGACTTCCCAGGGGGTCACCCATCCTAGTACTACTCTCGCCCAAGCACGCTTAACTGCGGAGTTCTGATGGGATCCGGTGCATTAGTGCTGGTATGATCGCACCCGAAATACTATCCATGTTTAATGTTTTTATGTGTTACAAGACGCAGAACCTCCTTTGTTTTGGTACGCGGGGCGTGGGACCCACGTGACCGATCGGCTCCGTTCCAAAAATACGAAAAGCATCAACCATGAACCGGAGGGCACCCGAGCATAGAAATAGCAAGAAAGAAAGGAAAAAAAGCAAAAAAAACCGCACGTAAAATCTAAAAAAACGCAAACGGACAACGAAAAAGGAGGGTGCAACACGAGGACTTCCAAGGGGGTCACCCATCCTAGTACTACTCTCGCCCAAGCACGCTTAACTGCGGAGTTCTGATGGGATCCGGTGCATTAGTGCTGGTATGATCGCACCCGAAATACTATCCATGTTTATTGTTTTTATGTGTT
Source organism: Lactuca serriola (assembly GCF_051521515.1). NCBI lineage: Eukaryota > Viridiplantae > Streptophyta > Magnoliopsida > Asterales > Asteraceae > Lactuca > Lactuca serriola. The sequence continues at coordinate 203,160,339 of NC_136408.1, forward strand.
ACAAGACGCAGAACCTCCTTTGTTTTGGTACGCGGGGCGTGGGACCCACGTGACCGATCGGCTCCGTTCCAAAAATACGAAAAGCATCAACCATGAACCGGAGGGCACCCCAGCATAGAAATAGCAAGAAAGAAAGGAAAAAAAGCAAAAAAAACCGCACGTAAAATCTAAAAAAACGCAAACGGACAACGAAAAAGGAGGGTGCAACACGAGGACTTCCCAGGGGGTCACCCATCCTAGTACTACTCTCGCCCAAGCACGTTTAACTGCGGAGTTCTGATGGGATCCGGTGCATTAGTGCTGGTATGATCGCACCCGAAATACTATCCATGTTTATTGTTTTTATGTGTTACAAGACGCAGAACCTCCTTTGTTTTGGTACGCGGGGCGTGGGACACACGTGACCGATCGGCTCCGTTCCAAAAATACGAAAAGCATCAACCATGAACCGGAGGGCACCCGAGCATAGAAATAGCAAGAAAGAAAGGAAAAAAAGCAAAAAAACCGCACGTAAAATCTAAAAAAACGCAAACGGACAACGAAAAAGGGGGTGCAACACGAGGACTTCCCAGGGGGTCACCCATCCTAGTACTACTCTCGCCCAAGCACGTTTAACTGCGGAGTTCTGATGGGATCCAGTGCATTAGTGCTGGTATGATCGCACCCGAAATACTATCCATGTTTATTGTTTTTATGTGTTACAAGACGCAGAACCTCCTTTGTTTTGGTACGCGGGGCGTGGGACCCACGTGACCGATCGGCTCCGTTCCAAAAATACGAAAAGCATCAACCATGAACCGGAGGGCACCCGAGCATAGAAATAGCAAGAAAGAAAGGAAAAAAAGCAAAAAAAACCGCACGTAAAATCTAAAAAAACGCAAACGGACAACGAAAAAGGGGGGTGCAACACGAGGACTTCCCAGGGGGTCACCCATCCTAGTACTACTCTCGCCCAAGCACGCTTAACTGCGGAGTTCTGATGGGATCCGGTGCATTAGTGCTGGTATGATCGCACCTGAAATACTATCCATGTTTATTGTTTTTATGTGTTACAAGACACAGAACCTCCTTTGTTTTGGTACGCGGGGCGTGGGACCCACGTGACCGATCGGCTCCGTTCCAAAAATACGAAAAGCATCAACCATGAACCGGAGGGCACCCGAGCATAGAAATAGCAAGAAAGAAAGGAAAAAAAGCAAAAAAAACCGCACGTAAAATCTAAAAAAACGCAAACGGACAACGAAAAAGGAGGGTGCAACACGAGGACTTCCCAGGGGGTCACCCATCCTAGTACTACTCTCGCCCAAGCACGCTTAACTGCGGAGTTCTGATGGGATCCGGTGCATTAGTGCTGGTATGATCGCACCCGAAACACTATCCATGTTTATTGTTTTTATGTGTTACAAGACGCAGAACCTCCTTTGTTTTGGTACGCGGGGCGTGGGACCCACGTGACCGATCGGCTCCGTTCCAAAAATACGAAAAGCATCAACCATGAACCGGAGGGCACCCGAGCATAGAAATAGCAAGAAAGAAAGGAAAAAAAGCAAAAAAAACCGCACGTAAAATCTAAAAAAACGCAAACGGACAACGAAAAAGGAGGGTGCAACACGAGGACTTCCCAGGGGGTCACCCATCCTAGTACTACTTTCGCCCAAGCACGCTTAACTGCGGAGTTCTGATGGGATCCGGTGCATTAGTGCATGTATGATCGCACCCGAAATACTATCCATGTTTATTGTTTTTATGTGTTACAAGACGCAGAACCTCCTTTGTTTTGGTACGCGGGGCGTGGGACCCACGTGACCGATCGGCTCCGTTCCAAAAATACGAAAAGCATCAACCATGAACCGGAGGGCACCCGAGCATAGAAATAGCAAGAAAGAAAGGAAAAAAAGCAAAAAAAACCGCACGTAAAATCTAAAAAAACGCAAACGGACAACGAAAAAGGGGGGTGCAACACGAGGACTTCCCAGGGGGTCACCCATCCTAGTACTACTCTCGCCCAAGCACGCTTAACTGCGGAGTTCTGATGGGATCCGGTACATTAGTGCTGGTATGATCGCACCCGAAATACTATCCATGTTTAATGTTTTTATGTGTTACAAGACGCAGAACCTCCTTTGTTTTGGTACGCGGGGCGTGGGACACACGTGACCGATCGGCTCCGTTCCAAAAATACGAAAAGCATCAACCATGAACCGGAGGGCACCCGAGCATAGAAATAGCAAGAAAGAAAGGAAAAAAAGCAAAAAAACCGCACGTAAAATCTAAAAAAACGCAAACGGACAACGAAAAAGGGGGTGCAACACGAGGACTTCCCAGGGGGTCACCCATCCTAGTACTACTCTCGCCCAAGCACGTTTAACTGCGGAGTTCTGATGGGATCCGGTGCATTAGTGCTGGTATGATCGCACCCGAAATACTATCCATGTTTATTGTTTTTATGTGTTACAAGACGCAGAACCTCCTTTGTTTTGGTACGCGGGGCGTGGGACCCACGTGACCGATCGGCTCCGTTCCAAAAATACGAAAAGCATCAACCATGAACCGGAGGGCACCCGAGCATAGAAATAGCAAGAAAGAAAGGAAAAAAAGCAAAAAAAACCGCACGTAAAATCTAAAAAAACGCAAACGGACAACGAAAAAGGGGGGTGCAACACGAGGACTTCCCAGGGGGTCACCCATCCTAGTACTACTCTCGCCCAAGCACGCTTAACTGCGGAGTTCTGATGGGATCCGGTGCATTAGTGCTGGTATGATCGCACCCGAAATACTATCCATGTTTATTGTTTTTATGTGTTACAAGACGCAGAACCTCCTTTGTTTTGGTACGCGGGGCGTGGGACCCACGTGACCGATCGGCTCCGTTCCAAAAATACGAAAAGCATCAACCATGAACCGGAGGGCACCCGAGCATAGAAATAGCAAGAAAGAAAGGAAAAAAAGCAAAAAAAACCGCACGTAAAATCTAAAAAAACGCAAACGGACAACGAAAAAGGAGGGTGCAACACGAGGACTTCCCAGGGGGTCACCCATCCTAGTACTACTCTCGCCCAAGCACGCTTAACTGCGGAGTTCTGATGGGATCCGGTGCATTAGTGCTGGTATGATCGCACCCGAAACACTATCCATGTTTATTGTTTTTATGTGTTACAAGACGCAGAACCTCCTTTGTTTTGGTACGCGGGGCGTGGGACCCACGTGACCGATCGGCTCCGTTCCAAAAATACGAAAAGCATCAACCATGAACCGGAGGGCACCCGAGCATAGAAATAGCAAGAAAGAAAGGAAAAAAAGCAAAAAAAACCGCACGTAAAATCTAAAAAAACGCAAACGGACAACGAAAAAGGAGGGTGCAACACGAGGACTTCCCAGGGGGTCACCCATCCTAGTACTACTTTCGCCCAAGCACGCTTAACTGCGGAGTTCTGATGGGATCCGGTGCATTAGTGCATGTATGATCGCACCCGAAATACTATCCATGTTTATTGTTTTTATGTGTTACAAGACGCAGAACCTCCTTTGTTTTGGTACGCGGGGCGTGGGACCCACGTGACCGATCGGCTCCGTTCCAAAAATACGAAAAGCATCAACCATGAACCGGAGGGCACCCGAGCATAGAAATAGCAAGAAAGAAAGGAAAAAAAGCAAAAAAAACCGCACGTAAAATCTAAAAAAACGCAAACGGACAACGAAAAAGGGGGGTGCAACACGAGGACTTCCCAGGGGGTCACCCATCCTAGTACTACTCTCGCCCAAGCACGCTTAACTGCGGAGTTCTGATGGGATCCGGTACATTAGTGCTGGTATGATCGCACCCGAAATACTATCCATGTTTAATGTTTTTATGTGTTACAAGACGCAGAACCTCCTTTGTTTTGGTACGCGGGGCGTGGGACCCACGTGACCGATCGGCTCCGTTCCAAAAATACGAAAAGCATCAACCATGAACCGGAGGGCACCCGAGCATAGAAATAGCAAGAAAGAAAGGAAAAAAAGCAAAAAAAACCGCACGTAAAATCTAAAAAAACGCAAACGGACAACGAAAAAGGAGGGTGCAACACGAGGACTTCCCAGGGGGTCACCCATCCTAGTACTACTCTCGCCCAAGCACGCTTAACTGCGGAGTTCTGATGGGATCCGGTGCATTAGTGCTGGTATGATCGCACCCGAAATACTATCCATGTTTATTGTTTTTATGTGTTACAAGACGCAGAACCTCCTTTGTTTTGGTACGCGGGGCGTGGGACCCACGTGACCGATCGGCTCCGTTCCAAAAATACGAAAAGCATCAACCATGAACCGGAGGGCACCCGAGCATAGAAATAGCAAGAAAGAAAGGAAAAAAAGCAAAAAAAACCGCACGTAAAATCTAAAAAAACGCAAACGGACAACGAAAAAGGAGGGTGCAACACGAGGACTTCCCAGGGGGTCACCCATCCTAGTACTACTCTCGCCCAAGCACGCTTAACTGCGGAGTTCTGATGGGATCCGGTGCATTAGTGCTGGTATGATCGCACCCGAAATACTATCCATGTTTATTGTTTTTATGTGTTACAAGACGCAGAACCTCCTTTGTTTTGGTACGCGGGGCGTGGGACCCACGTGACCGATCGGCTCCGTTCCAAAAATACGAAAAGCATCAACCATGAACCGGAGGGCACCCGAGCATAGAAATAGCAAGAAAGAAAGGAAAAAAAGCAAAAAAAACCGCACGTAAAATCTAAAAAAACGCAAACGGACAACGAAAAAGGAGGGTGCAACACGAGGACTTCCCAGGGGGTCACCCATCCTAGTACTACTCTCGCCCAAGCACGTTTAACTGCGGAGTTCTGATGGGATCCGGTGCATTAGTGCTGGTATGATCGCACCCGAAATACTATCCATGTTTATTGTTTTTATGTGTTACAAGACGCAGAACCTCCTTTGTTTTGGTACGCGGGGCGTGGGACCCACGTGACCGATCGGCTCCGTACCAAAAATACGAAAAGCATCAACCATGAACCGGAGGGCACCCGAGCATAGAAATAGCAAGAAAGAAAGGAAAAAAAGCAAAAAAACCGCACGTAAAATCTAAAAAAACGCAAACGGACAACGAAAAAGGGGGTGCAACACGAGGACTTCCCAGGGGGTCACCCATCCTAGTACTACTTTCGCCCAAGCACGTTTAACTGCGGAGTTCTGATGGGATCCGGTGCATTAGTGCTGGTATGATCGCACCCGAAATACTATCCATGTTTATTGTTTTTATGTGTTACAAGACGCAGAACCTCCTTTGTTTTGGTACGCGGGGCGTGGGACCCACGTGACCGATCGGCTCCGTTCCAAAAATACGAAAAGCATCAACCATGAACCGGAGGGCACCCGAGCATAGAAATAGCAAGAAAGAAAGGAAAAAAAGCAAAAAAAACCGCACGTAAAATCTAAAAAAACGCAAACGGACAACGAAAAAGGGGGGTGCAACACGAGGACTTCCCAGGGGGTCACCCATCCTAGTACTACTCTCGCCCAAGCACGCTTAACTGCGGAGTTCTGATGGGATCCGGTGCATTAGTGCTGGTATGATCGCACCCGAAATACTATCCATGTTTATTGTTTTTATGTGTTACAAGACGCAGAACCTCCTTTGTTTTGGTACGCGGGGCGTGGGACCCACGTGACCGATCGGCTCCGTTCCAAAAATACGAAAAGCATCAACCATGAACCGGAGGGCACCCGAGCATAGAAATAGCAAGAAAGAAAGGAAAAAAAGCAAAAAAAACCGCACGTAAAATCTAAAAAAACGCAAACGGACAACGAAAAAGGAGGGTGCAACACGAGGACTTCCCAGGGGGTCACCCATCCTAGTACTACTCTCGCCCAAGCACGCTTAACTGCGGAGTTCTGATGGGATCCGGTGCATTAGTGCTGGTATGATCGCACCCGAAACACTATCCATGTTTATTGTTTTTATGTGTTACAAGACGCAGAACCTCCTTTGTTTTGGTACGCGGGGCGTGGGACCCACGTGACCGATCGGCTCCGTTCCAAAAATACGAAAAGCATCAACCATGAACCGGAGGGCACCCGAGCATAGAAATAGCAAGAAAGAAAGGAAAAAAAGCAAAAAAAACCGCACGTAAAATCTAAAAAAACGCAAACGGACAACGAAAAAGGAGGGTGCAACACGAGGACTTCCCAGGGGGTCACCCATCCTAGTACTACTTTCGCCCAAGCACGCTTAACTGCGGAGTTCTGATGGGATCCGGTGCATTAGTGCATGTATGATCGCACCCGAAATACTATCCATGTTTATTGTTTTTATGTGTTACAAGACGCAGAACCTCCTTTGTTTTGGTACGCGGGGCGTGGGACCCACGTGACCGATCGGCTCCGTTCCAAAAATACGAAAAGCATCAACCATGAACCGGAGGGCACCCGAGCATAGAAATAGCAAGAAAGAAAGGAAAAAAAGCAAAAAAAACCGCACGTAAAATCTAAAAAAACGCAAACGGACAACGAAAAAGGGGGGTGCAACACGAGGACTTCCCAGGGGGTCACCCATCCTAGTACTACTCTCGCCCAAGCACGCTTAACTGCGGAGTTCTGATGGGATCCGGTGCATTAGTGCTGGTATGATCGCACCCGAAATACTATCCATGTTTAATGTTTTTATGTGTTACAAGACGCAGAACCTCCTTTGTTTTGGTACGCGGGGCGTGGGACCCACGTGATCGATCGGCTCCGTTCCAAAAATACGAAAAGCATCAACCATGAACCGGAGGGCACCCGAGCATAGAAATAGCAAGAAAGAAAGAAAAAAAGCAAAAAAAACCGCACGTAAAATCTAAAAAAACGCAAACGGACAACGAAAAAGGAGGGTGCAACACGAGGACTTCCCAGGGGGTCACCCATCCTAGTACTACTCTCGCCCAAGCACGCTTAACTGCGGAGTTCTGATGGGATCCGGTGCATTAGTGCTGGTATGATCGCACCCGAAATACTATCCATGTTTATTGTTTTTATGTGTTACAAGACGCAGAACCTCCTTTGTTTTGGTACGCGGGGCGTGGGACCCACGTGACCGATCGGCTCCGTTCCAAAAATACGAAAAGCATCAACCATGAACCGGAGGGCACCCGAGCATAGAAATAGCAAGAAAGAAAGGAAAAAAAGCAAAAAAAACCGCACGTAAAATCTAAAAAAACGCAAACGGACAACGAAAAAGGGGGGTGCAACACGAGGACTTCCCAGGGGGTCACCCATCCTAGTACTACTCTCGCCCAAGCACGCTTAACTGCGGAGTTCTGATGGGATCCGGTGCATTAGTGCTGGTATGATCGCACCCGAAATACTATCCATGTTTAATGTTTTTATGTGTTACAAGACGCAGAACCTCCTTTGTTTTGGTACGCGGGGCGTGGGACCCACGTGACCGATCGGCTCCGTTCCAAAAATACGAAAAGCATCAACCATGAACCGGAGGGCACCCGAGCATAGAAATAGCAAGAAAGAAAGGAAAAAAAGCAAAAAAAACCGCACGTAAAATCTAAAAAAACGCAAACGGACAACGAAAAAGGAGGGTGCAACACGAGGACTTCCCAGGGGGTCACCCATCCTAGTACTACTTTCGCCCAAGCACGCTTAACTGCGGAGTTCTGATGGGATCCGGTTCATTAGTGCATGTATGATCGCACCCGAAATACTATCCATGTTTATTGTTTTTATGTGTTACAAGACGCAGAACCTCCTTTGTTTTGGTACGCGGGGCGTGGGACCCACGTGACCGATCGGCTCCGTTCCAAAAATACGAAAAGCATCAACCATGAACCGGAGGGCACCCGAGCATAGAAATAGCAAGAAAGAAAGGAAAAAAAAGCAAAAAAAACGTCACGTAAAATCTAAAAAAACGCAAACGGACAACGAAAAAGGGGATGCAACACGAGGACTTCCCAGGGGGTCACCCATCCTAGTACTACTCTCGCCCAAGCACGTTTAACTGCGGAGTTCTGATGGGATCCGGTGCATTAGTGCTGGTATGATCGCACCCGAAATACTATCCATGTTTATTGTTTTTATGTGTTACAAGACGCAGAACCTCCTTTGTTTTGGTACGCGGGGCGTGGGACCCACGTGACCGATCGGCTCCGTTCCAAAAATACGAAAAGCATCAACCATGAACCGGAGGGCACCCGAGCATAGAAATAGCAAGAAAGAAAGGAAAAAAAGCAAAAAAAACCGCACGTAAAATCTAAAAAAACGCAAACGGACAACGAAAAAGGGGGGTGCAACACGAGGACTTCCCAGGGGGTCACCCATCCTAGTACTACTCTCGCCCAAGCACGCTTAACTGCGGAGTTCTGATGGGATCCGGTGCATTAGTGCTGGTATGATCGCACCCGAAATACTATCCATGTTTAATGTTTTTATGTGTTACAAGACGCAGAACCTCCTTTGTTTTGGTACGCGGGGCGTGGGACCCACGTGACCGATCGGCTCCGTTCCAAAAATACGAAAAGCATCAACCATGAACCGGAGGGCACCCGAGCATAGAAATAGCAAGAAAGAAAGGAAAAAAAGCAAAAAAAACCGCACGTAAAATCTAAAAAAACGCAAACGGACAACGAAAAAGGAGGGTGCAACACGAGGACTTCCCAGGGGGTCACCCATCCTAGTACTACTCTCGCCCAAGCACGCTTAACTGCGGAGTTCTGATGGGATCCGGTGCATTAGTGCTGGTATGATCGCACCCGAAATACTATCCATGTTTATTGTTTTTATGTGTTACAAGACGCAGAACCTCCTTTGTTTTGGTACGCGGGGCGTGGGACCCACGTGACCGATCGGCTCCGTTCCAAAAATACGAAAAGCATCAACCATGAACCGGAGGGCACCCGAGCATAGAAATAGCAAGAAAGAAAGGAAAAAAAGCAAAAAAAACCGCACGTAAAATCTAAAAAAACGCAAACGGACAACGAAAAAGGGGGGTGCAACACGAGGACTTCCCAAGGGGTCACCCATCCTAGTACTACTCTCGCCCAAGCACGCTTAACTGCGGAGTTCTGATGGGATCCGGTGCATTAGTGCTGGTATGATCGCACCCGAAATACTATCCATGTTTAATGTTTTTATGTGTTACAAGACGCAGAACCTCCTTTGTTTTGGTACGCGGGGCGTGGGACCCACGTGACCGATCGGCTCCGTTCCAAAAATACGAAAAGCATCAACCATGAACCGGAGGGCACCCGAGCATAGAAATAGCAAGAAAGAAAGGAAAAAAAGCAAAAAAAACCGCACGTAAAATCTAAAAAAACGCAAACGGACAACGAAAAAGGAGGGTGCAACACGAGGACTTCCCAGGGGGTCACCCATCCTAGTACTACTTTCGCCCAGGCACGCTTAACTGCGGAGTTCTGATGGGATCCGGTGCATTAGTGCATGTATGATCGCACCCGAAATACTATCCATGTTTATTGTTTTTATGTGTTACAAGACGCAGAACCTCCTTTGTTTTGGTACGCGGGGCGTGGGACCCACGTGACCGATCGGCTCCGTTCCAAAAATACGAAAAGCATCAACCATGAACCGGAGGGCACCCGAGCATAGAAATAGCAAGAAAGAAAGGAAAAAAAAGCAAAAAAAACGTCACGTAAAATCTAAAAAAACGCAAACGGACAACGAAAAAGGGGATGCAACACGAGGACTTCCCAGGGGGTCACCCATCCTAGTACTACTCTCGCCCAAGCACGTTTAACTGCGGAGTTCTGATGGGATCCGGTGCATTAGTGCTGGTATGATCGCACCCGAAATACTATCCATGTTTATTGTTTTTATGTGTTACAAGACGCAGAACCTCCTTTGTTTTGGTACGCGGGGCGTGGGACCCACGTGACCGATCGGCTCCGTTCCAAAAATACGAAAAGCATCAACCATGAACCGGAGGGCACCCCAGCATAGAAATAGCAAGAAAGAAAGGAAAAAAAGCAAAAAAAACCGCACGTAAAATCTAAAAAAAGGCAAACGGACAACGAAAAAGGGGGGTGCAACACGAGGACTTCACAGGGGGTCACCCATCCTAGTACTACTCTCGCCCAAGCACGCTTAACTGCGGAGTTCTGATGGGATCCGGTGCATTAGTGCTGGTATGATCGCACCCGAAATACTATCCATGTTTAATGTTTTTATGTGTTACAAGACGCAGAACCTCCTTTGTTTTGGTACGCGGGGCGTGGGACCCACGTGACCGATCGGCTCCGTTCCAAAAATACGAAAAGCATCAACCATGAACCGGAGGGCACCCGAGCATAGAAATAGCAAGAAAGAAAGGAAAAAAAGCAAAAAAAACCGCACGTAAAATCTAAAAAAACGCAAACGGACAACGAAAAAGGAGGGTGCAACACGAGGACTTCCCAGGGGGTCACCCATCCTAGTACTACTCTCGCCCAAGCACGCTTAACTGCGGAGTTCTGATGGGATCCGGTGCATTAGTGCTGGTATGATCGCACCCGAAATACTATCCATGTTTATTGTTTTTATGTGTTACAAGACGCAGAACCTCCTTTGTTTTGGTACGCGGGGCGTGGGACCCACGTGACCGATCGGCTCCGTTCCAAAAATACGAAAAGCATCAACCATGAACCGGAGGGCACCCGAGCATAGAAATAGCAAGAAAGAAAGGAAAAAAAGCAAAAAAAACCGCACGTAAAATCTAAAAAAACGCAAACGGACAACGAAAAAGGAGGGTGCAACACGAGGACTTCCCAGGGGGTCACCCATCCTAGTACTACTCTCGCCCAAGCACGTTTAACTGCGGAGTTCTGATGGGATCCGGTGCATTAGTGCTGGTATGATCGCACCCGAAATACTATCCATGTTTATTGTTTTTATGTGTTACAAGACGCAGAACCTCCTTTGTTTTGGTACGCGGGGCGTGGGACCCACGTGACCGATCGGCTCCGTACCAAAAATACGAAAAGCATCAACCATGAACCGGAGGGCACCCGAGCATAGAAATAGCAAGAAAGAAAGGAAAAAAAGCAAAAAAACCGCACGTAAAATCTAAAAAAACGCAAACGGACAACGAAAAAGGGGGTGCAACACGAGGACTTCCCAGGGGGTCACCCATCCTAGTACTACTCTCGCCCAAGCACGTTTAACTGCGGAGTTCTGATGGGATCCGGTGCATTAGTGCTGGTATGATCGCACCCGAAATACTATCCATGTTTATTGTTTTTATGTGTTACAAGACGCAGAACCTCCTTTGTTTTGGTACGCGGGGCGTGGGACCCACGTGACCGATCGGCTCCGTTCCAAAAATACGAAAAGCATCAACCATGAACCGGAGGGCACCCGAGCATAGAAATAGCAAGAAAGAAAGGAAAAAAAGCAAAAAAAACCGCACGTAAAATCTAAAAAAACGCAAACGGACAACGAAAAAGGGGGGTGCAACACGAGGACTTCCCAGGGGGTCACCCATCCTAGTACTACTCTCGCCCAAGCACGCTTAACTGCGGAGTTCTGATGGGATCCGGTGCATTAGTGCTGGTATGATCGCACCCGAAATACTATCCATGTTTATTGTTTTTATGTGTTACAAGACGCAGAACCTCCTTTGTTTTGGTACGCGGGGCGTGGGACCCACGTGACCGATCGGCTCCGTTCCAAAAATACGAAAAGCATCAACCATGAACCGGAGGGCACCCGAGCATAGAAATAGCAAGAAAGAAAGGAAAAAAAGCAAAAAAAACCGCACGTAAAATCTAAAAAAACGCAAACGGACAACGAAAAAGGAGGGTGCAACACGAGGACTTCCCAGGGGGTCACCCATCCTAGTACTACTCTCGCCCAAGCACGCTTAACTGCGGAGTTCTGATGGGATCCGGTGCATTAGTGCTGGTATGATCGCACCCGAAACACTATCCATGTTTATTGTTTTTATGTGTTACAAGACGCAGAACCTCCTTTGTTTTGGTACGCGGGGCGTGGGACCCACGTGACCGATCGGCTCCGTACCAAAAATACGAAAAGCATCAACCATGAACCGGAGGGCACCCGAGCATAGAAATAGCAAGAAAGAAAGGAAAAAAAGCAAAAAAACCGCACGTAAAATCTAAAAAAACGCAAACGGACAACGAAAAAGGGGGTGCAACACGAGGACTTCCCAGGGGGTCACCCATCCTAGTACTACTCTCGCCCAAGCACGTTTAACTGCGGAGTTCTGATGGGATCCGGTGCATTAGTGCTGGTATGATCGCACCCGAAATACTATCCATGTTTATTGTTTTTATGTGTTACAAGACGCAGAACCTCCTTTGTTTTGGTACGCGGGGCGTGGGACCCACGTGACCGATCGGCTCCGTTCCAAAAATACGAAAAGCATCAACCATGAACCGGAGGGCACCCGAGCATAGAAATAGCAAGAAAGAAAGGAAAAAAAGCAAAAAAAACCGCACGTAAAATCTAAAAAAACGCAAACGGACAACGAAAAAGGGGGGTGCAACACGAGGACTTCCCAGGGGGTCACCCATCCTAGTACTACTCTCGCCCAAGCACGCTTAACTGCGGAGTTCTGATGGGATCCGGTGCATTAGTGCTGGTATGATCGCACCCGAAATACTATCCATGTTTATTGTTTTTATGTGTTACAAGACGCAGAACCTCCTTTGTTTTGGTACGCGGGGCGTGGGACCCACGTGACCGATCGGCTCCGTTCCAAAAATACGAAAAGCATCAACCATGAACCGGAGGGCACCCGAGCATAGAAATAGCAAGAAAGAAAGGAAAAAAAGCAAAAAAAACCGCACGTAAAATCTAAAAAAACGCAAACGGACAACGAAAAAGGAGGGTGCAACACGAGGACTTCCCAGGGGGTCACCCATCCTAGTACTACTCTCGCCCAAGCACGCTTAACTGCGGAGTTCTGATGGGATCCGGTGCATTAGTGCTGGTATGATCGCACCCGAAACACTATCCATGTTTATTGTTTTTATGTGTTACAAGACGCAGAACCTCCTTTGTTTTGGTACGCGGGGCGTGGGACCCACGTGACCGATCGGCTCCGTTCCAAAAATACGAAAAGCATCAACCATGAACCGGAGGGCACCCGAGCATAGAAATAGCAAGAAAGAAAGGAAAAAAAGCAAAAAAAACCGCACGTAAAATCTAAAAAAACGCAAACGGACAACGAAAAAGGAGGGTGCAACACGAGGACTTCCCAGGGGGTCACCCATCCTAGTACTACTTTCGCCCAAGCACGCTTAACTGCGGAGTTCTGATGGGATCCGGTGCATTAGTGCATGTATGATCGCACCCGAAATACTATCCATGTTTATTGTTTTTATGTGTTACAAGACGCAGAACCTCCTTTGTTTTGGTACGCGGGGCGTGGGACCCACGTGACCGATCGGCTCCGTTCCAAAAATACGAAAAGCATCAACCATGAACCGGAGGGCACCCGAGCATAGAAATAGCAAGAAAGAAAGGAAAAAAAGCAAAAAAAACCGCACGTAAAATCTAAAAAAACGCAAACGGACAACGAAAAAGGGGGGTGCAACACGAGGACTTCCCAGGGGGTCACCCATCCTAGTACTACTCTCGCCCAAGCACGCTTAACTGCGGAGTTCTGATGGGATCCGGTGCATTAGTGCTGGTATGATCGCACCCGAAATACTATCCATGTTTAATGTTTTTATGTGTTACAAGACGCAGAACCTCCTTTGTTTTGGTACGCGGGGCGTGGGACCCACGTGACCGATCGGCTCCGTTCCAAAAATACGAAAAGCATCAACCATGAACCGGAGGGCACCCGAGCATAGAAATAGCAAGAAAGAAAGGAAAAAAAGCAAAAAAAACCGCACGTAAAATCTAAAAAAACGCAAACGGACAACGAAAAAGGAGGGTGCAACACGAGGACTTCCCAGGGGGTCACCCATCCTAATACTACTCTCACCCAAGCACGCTTAACTGCGGAGTTCTGATGGGATCCGGTACATTAGTGCTGGTATGATCGCACCCGAAATACTATCCATGTTTATTGTTTTTATGTGTTACAAGACGCAGAACCTCCTTTGTTTTGGTACGCGGGGCGTGGGACCCACGTGACCGATCGGCTCCGTTCCAAAAATACGAAAAGCATCAACCATGAACCGGAGGGCACCCGAGCATAGAAATAGCAAGAAAGAAAGGAAAAAAAGCAAAAAAAACGTCACGTAAAATCTAAAAAAACGCAAACGGACAACGAAAAAGGAGGGTGCAACACGAGGACTTCCCAGGGGGTCACCCATCCTAGTACTACTTTCGCCCAAGCACGCTTAACTGCAGAGTTCTGATGGGATCCGGTGCATTAGTGCATGTATGATCGCACCCGAAATACTATCCATGTTTATTGTTTTTATGTGTTACAAGACGCAGAACCTCCTTTGTTTTGGTACGCGGGGCGTGGGACCCACGTGACCGATCGGCTCCGTTCCAAAAATACGAAAAGCATCAACCATGAACCGGAGGGCACCCGAGCATAGAAATAGCAAGAAAGAAAGGAAAAAAAAGCAAAAAAAACGTCACGTAAACTCTAAAAAAACGCAAACGGACAACGAAAAAGGGGATGCAACACGAGGACTTCCCAGGGGGTCACCCATCCTAGTACTACTCTCGCCCAAGCACGTTTAACTGCGGAGTTCTGATGGGATCCGGTGCATTAGTGCTGGTATGATCGCACCCGAAATACTATCCATGTTTATTGTTTTTATGTGTTACAAGACGCAGAACCTCCTTTGTTTTGGTACGCGGGGCGTGGGACCCACGTGACCGATCGGCTCCGTTCCAAAAATACGAAAAGCATCAACCATGAACCGGAGGGCACCCGAGCATAGAAATAGCAAGAAAGAAAGGAAAAAAAGCAAAAAAAACCGCACGTAAAATCTAAAAAAACGCAAACGGACAACGAAAAAGGGGGGTGCAACACGAGGACTTCCCAGGGGGTCACCCATCCTAGTACTACTCTCGCCCAAGCACGCTTAACTGCGGAGTTCTGATGGGATCCGGTGCATTAGTGCTGGTATGATCGCACCCGAAATACTATCCATGTTTAATGTTTTTATGTGTTACAAGACGCAGAACCTCCTTTGTTTTGGTACGCGGGGCGTGGGACCCACGTGACCGATCGGCTCCGTTCCAAAAATACGAAAAGCATCAACCATGAACCGGAGGGCACCCGAGCATAGAAATAGCAAGAAAGAAAGGAAAAAAAGCAAAAAAAACCGCACGTAAAATCTAAAAAAACGCAAACGGACAACGAAAAAGGAGGGTGCAACACGAGGACTTCCCAGGGGGTCACCCATCCTAGTACTACTCTCGCCCAAGCACGCTTAACTGCGGAGTTCTGATGGGATCCGGTGCATTAGTGCTGGTATGATCGCACCCGAAACACTATCCATGTTTATTGTTTTTATGTGTTACAAGACGCAGAACCTCCTTTGTTTTGGTACGCGGGGCGTGGGACCCACGTGACCGATCGGCTCCGTACCAAAAATACGAAAAGCATCAACCATGAACCGGAGGGCACCCGAGCATAGAAATAGCAAGAAAGAAAGGAAAAAAAGCAAAAAAAACCGCACGTAAAATCTAAAAAAACGCAAACGGACAACGAAAAAGGGGGTGCAACACGAGGACTTCCCAGGGGGTCACCCATCCTAGTACTACTCTCGCCCAAGCACGTTTAACTGCGGAGTTCTGATGGGATCCGGTGCATTAGTGCTGGTATGATCGCACCCGAAATACTATCCATGTTTATTGTTTTTATGTGTTACAAGACGCAGAACCTCCTTTGTTTTGGTACGCGGGGCGTGGGACCCACGTGACCGATCGGCTCCGTTCCAAAAATACGAAAAGCATCAACCATGAACCGGAGGGCACCCGAGCATAGAAATAGCAAGAAAGAAAGGAAAAAAAGCAAAAAAAACCGCACGTAAAATCTAAAAAAACGCAAACGGACAACGAAAAAGGGGGGTGCAACACGAGGACTTCCCAGGGGGTCACCCATCCTAGTACTACTCTCGCCCAAGCACGCTTAACTGCGGAGTTCTGATGGGATCCGGTGCATTAGTGCTGGTATGATCGCACCCGAAATACTATCCATGTTTATTGTTTTTATGTGTTACAAGACGCAGAACCTCCTTTGTTTTGGTACGCGGGGCGTGGGACCCACGTGACCGATCGGCTCCGTTCCAAAAATACGAAAAGCATCAACCATGAACCGGAGGGCACCCGAGCATAGAAATAGCAAGAAAGAAAGGAAAAAAAGCAAAAAAAACCGCACGTAAAATCTAAAAAAACGCAAACGGACAACGAAAAAGGAGGGTGCAACACGAGGACTTCCCAGGGGGTCACCCATCCTAGTACTACTCTCGCCCAAGCACGCTTAACTGCGGAGTTCTGATGGGATCCGGTGCATTAGTGCTGGTATGATCGCACCCGAAATACTATCCATGTTTATTGTTTTTATGTGTTACAAGACGCAGAACCTCCTTTGTTTTGGTACGCGGGGCGTGGGACCCACGTGACCGATCGGCTCCGTTCCAAAAATACGAAAAGCATCAACCATGAACCGGAGGGCACCCGAGCATAGAAATAGCAAGAAAGAAAGGAAAAAAAGCAAAAAAAACCGCACGTAAAATCTAAAAAAACGCAAACGGACAACGAAAAAGGAGGGTGCAACACGAGGACTTCCCAGGGGGTCACCCATCCTAGTACTACTTTCGCCCAAGCACGCTTAACTGCGGAGTTCTGATGGGATCCAGTGCATTAGTGCATGTATGATCGCACCCGAAATACTATCCATGTTTATTGTTTTTATGTGTTACAAGACGCAGAACCTCCTTTGTTTTGGTACGCGGGGCGTGGGACCCACGTGACCGATCGGCTCCGTTCCAAAAATACGAAAAGCATCAACCATGAACCGGAGGGCACCCGAGCATAGAAATAGCAAGAAAGAAAGGAAAAAAAGCAAAAAAAACCGCACGTAAAATCTAAAAAAACGCAAACGGACAACGAAAAAGGGGGGTGCAACACGAGGACTTCCCAGGGGGTCACCCATCCTAGTACTACTCTCGCCCAAGCACGCTTAACTGTGGAGTTCTGATGGGATCCGGTGCATTAGTGCTGGTATGATCGCACCCGAAATACTATCCATGTTTAATGTTTTTATGTGTTACAAGACGCAGAACCTCCTTTGTTTTGGTACGCGGGGCGTGGGACCCACGTGACCGATCGGCTCCGTTCCAAAAATACGAAAAGCATCAACCATGAACCGGAGGGCACCCGAGCCCAGGGGGTCACCCAAGCCTAGTACTACTCTCGCCCAAGCACGCTTAACTGTGGAGTTCCTGATGGGATACCGGAGCATTAGTGCTGGTCATGAGCGCACCCCTCCCAGGGGGTCACCCATCCTAGTACTACTCTCGCCCAAGCACGCTTAACTGTGGAGTTCTGATGGGATCCGGTGCATTAGTGCTGGTATGATCGCACCCGAAATACTATCCATGTTTATTGTTTTTATGTGTTACAAGACGCAGAACCTCCTTTGTTTTGGTACGCGGGGCGTGGGACCCACGTGACCGATCGGCTCCGTTCCAAAAATACGAAAAGCATCAACCATGAACCGGAGGGCACCCGAGCATAGAAATAGCAAGAAAGAAAGGAAAAAAAGCAAAAAAAACGTCACGTAAAATCTAAAAAAACGCAAACGGACAACGAAAAAGGAGGGTGCAACACGAGGACTTCCCAGGGGGTCACCCATCCTAGTACTACTTTCGCCCAAGCACGCTTAACTGCGGAGTTCTGATGGGATCCGGTGCATTAGTGCATGTATGATCGCACCCGAAATACTATCCATGTTTATTGTTTTTATGTGTTACAAGACGCAGAACCTCCTTTGTTTTGGTACGCGGGGCGTGGGACCCACGTGACCGATCGGCTCCGTTCCAAAAATACGAAAAGCATCAACCATGAACCGGAGGGCACCCGAGCATAGAAATAGCAAGAAAGAAAGGAAAAAAAAGCAAAAAAAACGTCACGTAAAATCTAAAAAAACGCAAACGGACAACGAAAAAGGGGATGCAACACGAGGACTTCCCAGGGGGTCACCCATCCTAGTACTACTCTCGCCCAAGCACGTTTAACTGCGGAGTTCTGATGGGATCCGGTGCATTAGTGCTGGTATGATCGCACCCGAAATACTATCCATGTTTATTGTTTTTATGTGTTACAAGACGCAGAACCTCCTTTGTTTTGGTACGCGGGGCGTGGGACCCACGTGACCGATCGGCTCCGTTCCAAAAATACGAAAAGCATCAACCATGAACCGGAGGGCACCCGAGCATAGAAATAGCAAGAAAGAAAGGAAAAAAAGCAAAAAAAACCGCACGTAAAATCTAAAAAAACGCAAACGGACAACGAAAAAGGGGGGTGCAACACGAGGACTTCCCAGGGGGTCACCCATCCTAGTACTACTCTCGCCCAAGCACGCTTAACTGCGGAGTTCTGATGGGATCCGGTGCATTAGTGCTGGTATGATCGCACCCGAAATACTATCCATGTTTAATGTTTTTATGTGTTACAAGACGCAGAACCTCCTTTGTTTTGGTACGCGGGGCGTGGGACCCACGTGACCGATCGGCTCCGTTCCAAAAATACGAAAAGCATCAACCATGAACCGGAGGGCACCCGAGCATAGAAATAGCAAGAAAGAAAGGAAAAAAAGCAAAAAAAACCGCACGTAAAATCTAAAAAAACGCAAACGGACAACGAAAAAGGAGGGTGCAACACGAGGACTTCCCAGGGGGTCACCCATCCTAGTACTACTCTCGCCCAAGCAAGCTTAACTGCGGAGTTCTGATGGGATCCGGTACATTAGTGCTGGTATGATCGCACCCGAAATACTATCCATGTTTATTGTTTTTATGTGTTACAAGACGCAGAACCTCCTTTGTTTTGGTACGCGGGGCGTGGGACCCACGTGACCGATCGGCTCCGTTCCAAAAATACGAAAAGCATCAACCATGAACCGGAGGGCACCCGAGCATAGAAATAG
The DNA here is from genome assembly GCF_051521515.1 of Lactuca serriola. NCBI lineage: Eukaryota > Viridiplantae > Streptophyta > Magnoliopsida > Asterales > Asteraceae > Lactuca > Lactuca serriola. The sequence goes on from NC_136408.1 coordinate 203,179,405, forward strand.
CAAGAAAGAAAGGAAAAAAAGCAAAAAAAACCGCACGTAAAATCTAAAAAAACGCAAACGGACAACGAAAAAGGAGGGTGCAACACGAGGACTTCCCAGGGGGTCACCCATCCTAGTACTACTTTCGCCCAAGCACGCTTAACTGCGGAGTTCTGATGGGATCCGGTGCATTAGTGCATGTATGATCGCACCCGAAATACTATCCATGTTTATTGTTTTTATGTGTTACAAGACGCAGAACCTCCTTTGTTTTGGTACGCGGGGCGTGGGACCCACGTGACCGATTGGCTCCGTTCCAAAAATACGAAAAGCATCAACCATGAACCGGAGGGCACCCGAGCATAGAAATAGCAAGAAAGAAAGGAAAAAAAGCAAAAAAACCGCACGTAAAATCTAAAAAAACGAAAACGGACAACGAAAAAGGGGGGTGCAACACGAGGACTTCCCAGGGGGTCACCCATCCTAGTACTACTCTCGCCCAAGCACGCTTAACTGCGGAGTTCTGATGGGATCCGGTGCATTAGTGCTGGTATGATCGCACCCGAAATACTATCCATGTTTATTGTTTTTATGTGTTACAAGACGCAGAACCTCCTTTGTTTTGGTACGCGGGGCGTGGGACCCACGTGACCGATCGGCTCCGTTCCAAAAATACGAAAAGCATCAACCATGAACCGGAGGGCACCCGAGCATAGAAATAGCAAGAAAGAAAGGAAAAAAAAGCAAAAAAAACGTCACGTAAAATCTAAAAAAACGCAAACGGACAACGAAAAAGGGGATGCAACACGAGGACTTCCCAGGGGGTCACCCATCCTAGTACTACTCTCGCCCAAGCACGTTTAACTGCGGAGTTCTGATGGGATCCGGTGCATTAGTGCTGGTATGATCGCACCCGAAATACTATCCATGTTTATTGTTTTTATGTGTTACAAGACGCAGAACCTCCTTTGTTTTGGTACGCGGGGCGTGGGACCCACGTGACCGATCGGCTCCGTTCCAAAAATACGAAAAGCATCAACCATGAACCGGAGGGCACCCGAGCATAGAAATAGCAAGAAAGAAAGGAAAAAAAGCAAAAAAACCGCACGTAAAATCTAAAAAAACGAAAACGGACAACGAAAAAGGGGGGTGCAACACGAGGACTTCCCAGGGGGTCACCCATCCTAGTACTACTCTCGCCCAAGCACGCTTAACTGCGGAGTTCTGATGGGATCCGGTGCATTAGTGCTGGTATGATCGCACCCGAAATACTATCCATGTTTATTGTTTTTATGTGTTACAAGACGCAGAACCTCCTTTGTTTTGGTACGCGGGGCGTGGGACCCACGTGACCGATCGGCTCCGTTCCAAAAATACGAAAAGCATCAACCATGAACCGGAGGGCACCCGAGCATAGAAATAGCAAGAAAGAAAGGAAAAAAAGCAAAAAAACCGCACGTAAAATCTAAAAAAACGCAAACGGACAACGAAAAAGGGGGGTGCAACACGAGGACTTCCCAGGGGGTCACCCATCCTAGTACTACTCTCGCCCAAGCACGCTTAACTGCGGAGTTCTGATGGGATCCGGTGCATTAGTGCTGGTATGATCGCACCCGAAATACTATCCATGTTTATTGTTTTTATGTGTTACAAGACGCAGAACCTCCTTTGTTTTGGTACGCGGGGCGTGGGACCCACGTGACCGATCGGCTCCGTTCCAAAAATACGAAAAGCATCAACCATGAACCGGAGGGCACCCGAGCATAGAAATAGCAAGAAAGAAAGGAAAAAAAGCAAAAAAAACCGCACGTAAAATCTAAAAAAACGCAAACGGACAACGAAAAAGGGGGGTGCAACACGAGGACTTCCCAGGGGGTCACCCATCCTAGTACTACTCTCGCCCAAGCACGCTTAACTGCGGAGTTCTGATGGGATCCGGTGCATTAGTGCTGGTATGATCGCACCCGAAATACTATCCATGTTTATTGTTTTTATGTGTTACAAGACGCAGAACCTCCTTTGTTTTGGTACGCGGGGCGTGGGACCCACGTGACCGATCGGCTCCGTTCCAAAAATACGAAAAGCATCAACCATGAACCGGAGGGCACCCGAGCATAGAAATAGCAAGAAAGAAAGGAAAAAAAGCAAAAAAAACCGCACGTAAAATCTAAAAAAACGCAAACGGACAACGAAAAAGGAGGGTGCAACACGAGGACTTCCCAGGGGGTCACCCATCCTAGTACTACTTTCGCCCAAGCACGCTTAACTGCGGAGTTCTGATGGGATCCGGTGCATTAGTGCATGTATGATCGCACCCGAAATACTATCCATGTTTATTGTTTTTATGTGTTACAAGACGCAGAACCTCCTTTGTTTTGGTACGCGGGGCGTGGGACCCACGTGACCGATCGGCTCCGTTCCAAAAATACGAAAAGCATCAACCATGAACCGGAGGGCACCCGAGCATAGAAATAGCAAGAAAGAAAGGAAAAAAAGCAAAAAAACCGCACGTAAAATCTAAAAAAACGAAAACGGACAACGAAAAAGGGGGGTGCAACACGAGGACTTCCCAGGGGGTCACCCATCCTAGTACTACTCTCGCCCAAGCACGCTTAACTGCGGAGTTCTGATGGGATCCGGTGCATTAGTGCTGGTATGATCGCACCCGAAATACTATCCATGTTTATTGTTTTTATGTGTTACAAGACGCAGAACCTCCTTTGTTTTGGTACGCGGGGCGTGGGACCCACGTGACCGATCGGCTCCGTTCCAAAAATACGAAAAGCATCAACCATGAACCGGAGGGCACCCGAGCATAGAAATAGCAAGAAAGAAAGGAAAAAAAAGCAAAAAAAACGTCACGTAAAATCTAAAAAAACGCAAACGGACAACGAAAAAGGGGATGCAACACGAGGACTTCCCAGGGGGTCACCCATCCTAGTACTACTCTCGCCCAAGCACGTTTAACTGCGGAGTTCTGATGGGATCCGGTGCATTAGTGCTGGTATGATCGCACCCGAAATACTATCCATGTTTAATGTTTTTATGTGTTACAAGACGTAGAACCTCCTTTGTTTTGGTACGCGGGGCGTGGGACCCACGTGACCGATCGGCTCCGTTCCAAAAATACGAAAAGCATCAACCATGAACCGGAGGGCACCCGAGCATAGAAATAGCAAGAAAGAAAGGAAAAAAAGCAAAAAAAACCGCACGTAAAATCTAAAAAAACGCAAACGGACAACGAAAAAGGAGGGTGCAACACGAGGACTTCCCAGGGGGTCACCCATCCTAGTACTACTCTCGCCCAAGCACGCTTAACTGCGGAGTTCTGATGGGATCCGGTGCATTAGTGCTGGTATGATCGCACCCGAAATACTATCCATGTTTAATGTTTTTATGTGTTACAAGACGCAGAACCTCCTTTGTTTTGGTACGCGGGGCGTGGGACCCACGTGACCGATCGGCTCCGTTCCAAAAATACGAAAAGCATCAACCATGAACCGGAGGGCACCCGAGCATAGAAATAGCAAGAAAGAAAGGAAAAAAAGCAAAAAAACTGCACGTAAAATCTAAAAAAACGCAAACGGACAACGAAAAAGGGGGGTGCAACACGAGGACTTCCCAGGGGGTCACCCATCCTAGTACTACTCTCGCCCAAGCACGCTTAACTGCGGAGTTCTGATGGGATCCGGTGCATTAGTGCTGGTATGATCGCACCCGAAATACTATCCATGTTTATTGTTTTTATGTGTTACAAGACGCAGAACCTCCTTTGTTTTGGTACGCGGGGCGTGGGACCCACGTGACCGATCGGCTCCGTTCCAAAAATACGAAAAGCATCAACCATGAACCGGAGGGCACCCGAGCATAGAAATAGCAAGAAAGAAAGGAAAAAAAGCAAAAAAAACCGCACGTAAAATCTAAAAAAACGCAAACGGACAACGAAAAAGGGGGGTGCAACACGAGGACTTCCCAGGGGGTCACCCATCCTAGTACTACTCTCGCCCAAGCACGCTTAACTGCGGAGTTCTGATGGGATCCGGTGCATTAGTGCTGGTATGATCGCACCCGAAATACTATCCATGTTTATTGTTTTTATGTGTTACAAGACGCAGAACCTCCTTTGTTTTGGTACGCGGGGCGTGGGACCCACGTGACCGATCGGCTCCGTTCCAAAAATACGAAAAGCATCAACCATGAACCGGAGGGCACCCGAGCATAGAAATAGCAAGAAAGAAAGGAAAAAAAGCAAAAAAAACCGCACGTAAAATCTAAAAAAACGCAAACGGACAACGAAAAAGGAGGGTGCAACACGAGGACTTCCCAGGGGGTCACCCATCCTAGTACTACTTTCGCCCAAGCACGCTTAACTGCGGAGTTCTGATGGGATCCGGTGCATTAGTGCATGTATGATCGCACCCGAAATACTATCCATGTTTATTGTTTTTATGTGTTACAAGACGCAGAACCTCCTTTGTTTTGGTACGCGGGGCGTGGGACCCACGTGACCGATCGGCTCCGTTCCAAAAATACGAAAAGCATCAACCATGAACCGGAGGGCACCCGAGCATAGAAATAGCAAGAAAGAAAGGAAAAAAAGCAAAAAAACCGCACGTAAAATCTAAAAAAACGAAAACGGACAACGAAAAAGGGGGGTGCAACACGAGGACTTCCCAGGGGGTCACCCATCCTAGTACTACTCTCGCCCAAGCACGCTTAACTGCGGAGTTCTGATGGGATCCGGTGCATTAGTGCTGGTATGATCGCACCCGAAATACTATCCATGTTTATTGTTTTTATGTGTTACAAGACGCAGAACCTCCTTTGTTTTGGTACGCGGGGCGTGGGACCCACGTGACCGATCGGCTCCGTTCCAAAAATACGAAAAGCATCAACCATGAACCGGAGGGCACCCGAGCATAGAAATAGCAAGAAAGAAAGGAAAAAAAAGCAAAAAAAACGTCACGTAAAATCTAAAAAAACGCAAACGGACAACGAAAAAGGGGATGCAACACGAGGACTTCCCAGGGGGTCACCCATCCTAGTACTACTCTCGCCCAAGCACGTTTAACTGCGGAGTTCTGATGGGATCCGGTGCATTAGTGCTGGTATGATCGCACCCGAAATACTATCCATGTTTAATGTTTTTATGTGTTACAAGACGTAGAACCTCCTTTGTTTTGGTACGCGGGGCGTGGGACCCACGTGACCGATCGGCTCCGTTCCAAAAATACGAAAAGCATCAACCATGAACCGGAGGGCACCCGAGCATAGAAATAGCAAGAAAGAAAGGAAAAAAAGCAAAAAAAACCGCACGTAAAATCTAAAAAAACGCAAACGGACAACGAAAAAGGAGGGTGCAACACGAGGACTTCCCAGGGGGTCACCCATCCTAGTACTACTCTCGCCCAAGCACGCTTAACTGCGGAGTTCTGATGGGATCCGGTGCATTAGTGCTGGTATGATCGCACCCGAAATACTATCCATGTTTAATGTTTTTATGTGTTACAAGACGCAGAACCTCCTTTGTTTTGGTACGCGGGGCGTGGGACCCACGTGACCGATCGGCTCCGTTCCAAAAATACGAAAAGCATCAACCATGAACCGGAGGGCACCCGAGCATAGAAATAGCAAGAAAGAAAGGAAAAAAAGCAAAAAAACTGCACGTAAAATCTAAAAAAACGCAAACGGACAACGAAAAAGGGGGGTGCAACACGAGGACTTCCCAGGGGGTCACCCATCCTAGTACTACTCTCGCCCAAGCACGCTTAACTGCGGAGTTCTGATGGGATCCGGTGCATTAGTGCTGGTATGATCGCACCCGAAATACTATCCATGTTTATTGTTTTTATGTGTTACAAGACGCAGAACCTCCTTTGTTTTGGTACGCGGGGCGTGGGACCCACGTGACCGATCGGCTCCGTTCCAAAAATACGAAAAGCATCAACCATGAACCGGAGGGCACCCGAGCATAGAAATAGCAAGAAAGAAAGGAAAAAAAGCAAAAAAAACCGCACGTAAAATCTAAAAAAACGCAAACGGACAACGAAAAAGGGGGGTGCAACACGAGGACTTCCCAGGGGGTCACCCATCCTAGTACTACTCTCGCCCAAGCACGCTTAACTGCGGAGTTCTGATGGGATCCGGTGCATTAGTGCTGGTATGATCGCACCCGAAATACTATCCATGTTTATTGTTTTTATGTGTTACAAGACGCAGAACCTCCTTTGTTTTGGTACGCGGGGCGTGGGACCCACGTGACCGATCGGCTCCGTTCCAAAAATACGAAAAGCATCAACCATGAACCGGAGGGCACCCGAGCATAGAAATAGCAAGAAAGAAAGGAAAAAAAGCAAAAAAAACCGCACGTAAAATCTAAAAAAACGCAAACGGACAACGAAAAAGGAGGGTGCAACACGAGGACTTCCCAGGGGGTCACCCATCCTAGTACTACTTTCGCCCAAGCACGCTTAACTGCGGAGTTCTGATGGGATCCGGTGCATTAGTGCATGTATGATCGCAACCGAAATACTATCCATGTTTATTGTTTTTATGTGTTACAAGACGCAGAACCTCCTTTGTTTTGGTACGCGGGGCGTGGGACCCACGTGACCGATCGGCTCCGTTCCAAAAATACGAAAAGCATCAACCATGAACCGGAGGGCACCCGAGCATAGAAATAGCAAGAAAGAAAGGAAAAAAAGCAACAAAACCGCACGTAAAATCTAAAAAAACGAAAACGGACAACGAAAAAGGGGGGTGCAACACGAGGACTTCCCAGGGGGTCACCCATCCTAGTACTACTCTCGCCCAAGCACGCTTAACTGCGGAGTTCTGATGGGATCCGGTGCATTAGTGCTGGTATGATCGCACCCGAAATACTATCCATGTTTATTGTTTTTATGTGTTACAAGACGCAGAACCTCCTTTGTTTTGGTACGCGGGGCGTGGGACCCACGTGACCGATCGGCTCCGTTCCAAAAATACGAAAAGCATCAACCATGAACCGGAGGGCACCCGAGCATAGAAATAGCAAGAAAGAAAGGAAAAAAAAGCAAAAAAAACGTCACGTAAAATCTAAAAAAACGCAAACGGACAACGAAAAAGGGGATGCAACACGAGGACTTCCCAGGGGGTCACCCATCCTAGTACTACTCTCGCCCAAGCACGTTTAACTGCGGAGTTCTGATGGGATCCGGTGCATTAGTGCTGGTATGATCGCACCCGAAATACTATCCATGTTTATTGTTTTTATGTGTTACAAGACGCAGAACCTCCTTTGTTTTGGTACGCGGGGCGTGGGACCCACGTGACCGATCGGCTCCGTTCCAAAAATACGAAAAGCATCAACCATGAACCGGAGGGCACCCGAGCATAGAAATAGCAAGAAAGAAAGGAAAAAAAGCAAAAAAACCGCACGTAAAATCTAAAAAAACGCAAACGGACAACGAAAAAGGGGGGTGCAACAGGAGGACTTCCCAGGGGGTCACCCATCCTAGTACTACTCTCGCCCAAGCACGCTTAACTGCGGAGTTCTGATGGGATCCGGTGCATTAGTGCTGGTATGATCGCACCCGAAATACTATCCATGTTTATTGTTTTTATGTGTTACAAGACGCAGAACCTCCTTTGTTTTGGTACGCGGGGCGTGGGACCCACGTGACCGATCGGCTCCGTTCCAAAAATACGAAAAGCATCAACCATGAACCGGAGGGCACCGGAGCATAGAAATAGCAAGAAAGAAAGGAAAAAAAGCAAAAAAAACCGCACGTAAAATCTAAAAAAACGCAAACGGACAACGAAAAAGGGGGTGCAACACGAGGACTTTCCAGGGGGTCACCCATCCTAGTACTACTCTCGCCCAAGCACGCTTAACTGCGGAGTTCTGATGGGATCCGGTGCATTAGTGCTGGTATGATCGCACCCGAAATACTATCCATGTTTAATGTTTTTATGTGTTACAAGACGCAGAACCTCCTTTGTTTTGGTACGCGGGGCGTGGGACCCACGTGACCGATCGGCTCCGTTCCAAAAATACGAAAAGCATCAACCATGAACCGGAGGGCACCCGAGCATAGAAATAGCAAGAAAGAAAGGAAAAAAAGCAAAAAAAACCGCACGTAAAATCTAAAAAAACGCAAACGGACAACGAAAAAGGAGGGTGCAACACGAGGACTTCCCAGGGGGTCACCCATCCTAGTACTACTCTCGCCCAAGCACGCTTAACTGCGGAGTTCTGATGGGATCCGGTGCATTAGTGCTGGTATGATCGCACCCGAAATACTATCCATGTTTATTGTTTTTATGTGTTACAAGACGCAGAACCTCCTTTGTTTTGGTACGCGGGGCGTGGGACCCACGTGACCGATCGGCTCCGTTCCAAAAATACGAAAAGCATCAACCATGAACCGGAGGGCACCCGAGCATAGAAATAGCAAGAAAGAAAGGAAAAAAAGCAAAAAAACCGCACGTAAAATCTAAAAAAACGCAAACGGACAACGAAAAAGGGGGGTGCAACACGAGGACTTCCCAGGGGGTCACCCATCCTAGTACTACTCTCGCCCAAGCACGCTTAACTGCGGAGTTCTGAAGGGATCCGGTGCATTAGTGCTGGTATGATCGCACCCGAAATACTATCCATGTTTATTGTTTTTATGTGTTACAAGACGCAGAACCTCCTTTGTTTTGGTACGCGGGGCGTGGGACCCACGTGACCGATCGGCTCCGTTCCAAAAATACGAAAAGCATCAACCATGAACCGGAGGGCACCCGAGCATAGAAATAGCAAGAAAGAAAGGAAAAAAAGCAAAAAAAACCGCACGTAAAATCTAAAAAAACGCAAACGGACAACGAAAAAGGGGGGTGCAACACGAGGACTTCCCAGGGGGTCACCCATCCTAGTACTACTCTCGCCCAAGCACGCTTAACTGCGGAGTTCTGATGGGATCCGGTGCATTAGTGCTGGTATGATCGCACCCGAAATACTATCCATGTTTATTGTTTTTATGTGTTACAAGACGCAGAACCTCCTTTGTTTTGGTACGCGGGGCGTGGGACCCACGTGACCGATCGGCTCCGTTCCAAAAATACGAAAAGCATCAACCATGAACCGGAGGGCACCTGAGCATAGAAATAGCAAGAAAGAAAGGAAAAAAAGCAAAAAAAACCGCACGTAAAATCTAAAAAAACGCAAACGGACAACGAAAAAGGAGGGTGCAACACGAGGACTTCCCAGGGGGTCACCCATCCTAGTACTACTCTCGCCCAAGCACGCTTAACTGCGGAGTTCTGATGGGATCCGGTGCATTAGTGCTGGTATGATCGCACCCGAAATACTATCCATGTTTATTGTTTTTATGTGTTACAAGACGCAGAACCTCCTTTGTTTTGGTACGCGGGGCGTGGGACCCACGTGACCGATCGGCTCCGTTCCAAAAATACGAAAAGCATCAACCATGAACCGGAGGGCACCCGAGCATAGAAATAGCAAGAAAGAAAGGAAAAAAAAGCAAAAAAAACGTCACGTAAAATCTAAAAAACGCAAACGGACAACGAAAAAGGGGATGCAACACGAGGACTTCCCAGGGGGTCACCCATCCTAGTACTACTCTCGCCCAAGCACGTTTAACTGCGGAGTTCTAATGGGATCCGGTGCATTAGTGCTGGTATGATCGCACCCGAAATACTATCCATGTTTATTGTTTTTATGTGTTACAAGACGCAGAACCTCCTTTGTTTTGGTACGCGGGGCGTGGGACCCACGTGACCGATCGGCTCCGTTCCAAAAATACGAAAAGCATCAACCATGAACCGGAGGGCACCCGAGCATAGAAATAGCAAGAAAGAAAGGAAAAAAAGCAAAAAAACCGCACGTAAAATCTAAAAAAACGCAAACGGACAACGAAAAAGGGGGTGCAACACGAGGACTTCCCAGGGGGTCACCCATCCTAGTACTACTCTCGCCCAAGCACGCTTAACTGCGGAGTTCTGATGGGATCCGGTGCATTAGTGCTGGTATGATCGCACCCGAAATACTATCCATGTTTATTGTTTTTATGTGTTACAAGACGCAGAACCTCCTTTGTTTTGGTACGCGGGGCGTGGGACCCACGTGACCGATCGGCTCCGTTCCAAAAATACGAAAAGCATCAACCATGAACCGGAGGGCACCGGAGCATAGAAATAGCAAGAAAGAAAGGAAAAAAAGCAAAAAAAACCGCACGTAAAATCTAAAAAAACGCAAACGGACAACGAAAAAGGGGGTGCAACACGAGGACTTTCCAGGGGGTCACCCATCCTAGTACTACTCTCGCCCAAGCACGCTTAACTGCGGAGTTCTGATGGGATCCGGTGCATTAGTGCTGGTATGATCGCACCCGAAATACTATCCATGTTTAATGTTTTTATGTGTTACAAGACGCAGAACCTCCTTTGTTTTGGTACGCGGGGCGTGGGACCCACGTGACCGATTGGCTCCGTTCCAAAAATACGAAAAGCATCAACCATGAACCGGAGGGCACCCGAGCATAGAAATAGCAAGAAAGAAAGGAAAAAAAGCAAAAAAAACCGCACGTAAAATCTAAAAAAACGCAAACGGACAACGAAAAAGGAGGGTGCAACACGAGGACTTCCCAGGGGGTCACCCATCCTAGTACTACTCTCGCCCAAGCACGCTTAACTGCGGAGTTCTGATGGGATCCGGTGGCATTAGTGCTGGTATGATCGCACCCGAAATACTATCCATGTTTATTGTTTTTATGTGTTACAAGACGCAGAACCTCCTTTGTTTTGGTACGCGGGGCGTGGGACCCACGTGACCGATCGGCTCCGTTCCAAAAATACGAAAAGCATCAACCATGAACCGGAGGGCACCCGAGCATAGAAATAGCAAGAAAGAAAGGAAAAAAAGCAAAAAAACCGCACGTAAAATCTAAAAAAACGCAAACGGACAACGAAAAAGGGGGGTGCAACACGAGGACTTCCCAGGGGGTCACCCATCCTAGTACTACTCTCGCCCAAGCACGCTTAACTGCGGAGTTCTGATGGGATCCGGTGCATTAGTGCTGGTATGATCGCACCCGAAATACTATCCATGTTTAATGTTTTTATGTGTTACAAGACGCAGAACCTCCTTTGTTTTGGTACGCGGGGCGTGGGACCCACGTGACCGATCGGTTCCGTTCCAAAAATACGAAAAGCATCAACCATGAACCGGAGGGCACCCGAGCATAGAAATAGCAAGAAAGAAAGGAAAAAAAGCAAAAAAAACCGCACGTAAAATCTAAAAAAACGCAAACGGACAACGAAAAAGGAGGGTGCAACACGAGGACTTCCCAGGGGGTCACCCATCCTAGTACTACTCTCGCCCAAGCACGCTTAACTGCGGAGTTCTGATGGGATCCGGTGCATTAGTGCTGGTATGATCGCACCCGAAATACTATCCATGTTTATTGTTTTTATGTGTTACAAGACGCAGAACCTCCTTTGTTTTGGTACGCGGGGCGTGGGACCCACGTGACCGATCGGCTCCGTTCCAAAAATACGAAAAGCATCAACCATGAACCGGAGGGCACCCGAGCATAGAAATAGCAAGAAAGAAAGGAAAAAAAGCAAAAAAACCGCACGTAAAATCTAAAAAAACGCAAACGGACAACGAAAAAGGGGGGTGCAACACGAGGACTTCCCAGGGGGTCACCCATCCTAGTACTACTCTCGCCCAAGCACGCTTAACTGCGGAGTTCTGATGGGATCCGGTGCATTAGTGCTGGTATGATCGCACCCGAAATACTATCCATGTTTATTGTTTTTATGTGTTACAAGACGCAGAACCTCCTTTGTTTTGGTACGCGGGGCGTGGGACCCACGTGACCGATCGGCTCCGTTCCAAAAATACGAAAAGCATCAACCATGAACCGGAGGGCACCCGAGCATAGAAATAGCAAGAAAGAAAGGAAAAAAAGCAAAAAAAACCGCACGTAAAATCTAAAAAAACGCAAACGGACAACGAAAAAGGGGGGTGCAACACGAGGACTTCCCAGGGGGTCACCCATCCTAGTACTACTCTCGCCCAAGCACGCTTAACTGCGGAGTTCTGATGGGATCCGGTGCATTAGTGCTGGTATGATCGCACCCGAAATACTATCCATGTTTATTGTTTTTATGTGTTACAAGACGCAGAACCTCCTTTGTTTTGGTACGCGGGGCGTGGGACCCACGTGACCGATCGGCTCCGTTCCAAAAATACGAAAAGCATCAACCATGAACCGGAGGGCACCCGAGCATAGAAATAGCAAGAAAGAAAGGAAAAAAAGCAAAAAAACCGCACGTAAAATCTAAAAAAACGCAAACGGACAACGAAAAAGGGGGGTGCAACACGAGGACTTCCCAGGGGGTCACCCATCCTAGTACTACTCTCGCCCAAGCACGATTAACTGCGGAGTTCTGATGGGATCCGGTGCATTAGTGCTGGTATGATCGCACCCGAAATACGATCCATGTTTATTGTTTTTATGTGTTACAAGACGCAGAACCTCCTTTGTTTTGGTACGCGGGGCGTGGGACCCACGTGACCGATCGGCTCCGTTCCAAAAATACGAAAAGCATCAACCATGAACCGGAGGGCACCCGAGCATAGAAATAGCAAGAAAGAAAGGAAAAAAAGCAAAAAAACCGCACGTAAAATCTAAAAAAACGCAAACGGACAACGAAAAAGGGGGGTGCAACACGAGGACTTCCCAGGGGGTCACCCATCCTAGTACTACTCTCGCCCAAGCACGCTTAACTGCGGAGTTCTGATGGGATCCGGTGCATTAGTGCTGGTATGATCGCACCCGAAATACTATCCATGTTTATTGTTTTTATGTGTTACAAGACGCAGAACCTCCTTTGTTTTGGTACGCGGGGCGTGGGACCCACGTGACCGATCGGCTCCGTTCCAAAAATACGAAAAGCATCAACCATGAACCGGAGGGCACCTGAGCATAGAAATAGCAAGAAAGAAAGGAAAAAAAGCAAAAAAACCGCACGTAAAATCTAAAAAAACGCAAACGGACAACGAAAAAGGGGGGTGCAACACGAGGACTTCCCAGGGGGTCACCCATCCTAGTACTACTCTCGCCCAAGCACGCTTAACTGCGGAGTTCTGATGGGATCCGGTGCATTAGTGCTGGTATGATCGCACCCGAAATACTATCCATGTTTATTGTTTTTATGTGTTACAAGACGCAGAACCTCCTTTGTTTTGGTACGCGGGGCGTGGGACCCACGTGACCGATCGGCTCCGTTCCAAAAATACGAAAAGCATCAACCATGAACCGGAGGGCACCCGAGCATAGAAATAGCAAGAAAGAAAGGAAAAAAAGCAAAAAAACCGCACGTAAAATCTAAAAAAACGCAAACGGACAACGAAAAAAGGGGGGTGCAACACGAGGACTTCCCAGGGGGTCACCCATCCTAGTACTACTCTCGCCCAAGCACGCTTAACTGCGGAGTTCTGATGGGATCCGGTGCATTAGTGCTGGTATGATCGCACCCGAAATACTATCCATGTTTATTGTTTTTATGTGTTACAAGACGCAGAACCTCCTTTGTTTTGGTACGCGGGGCGTGGGACCCACGTGACCGATCGGCTCCGTTCCAAAAATACGAAAAGCATCAACCATGAACCGGAGGGCACCTGAGCATAGAAATAGCAAGAAAGAAAGGAAAAAAAGCAAAAAAAACCGCACGTAAAATCTAAAAAAACGCAAACGGACAACGAAAAAGGGGGTGCAACACGAGGACTTCCCAGGGGGTCACCCATCCTAGTACTACTCTCGCCCAAGCACGCTTAACTGCGGAGTTCTGATGGGATCCGGTGCATTAGTGCTGGTATGATCGCACCCGAAATACTATCCATGTTTATTGTTTTTATGTGTTACAAGACGCAGAACCTCCTTTGTTTTGGTACGCGGGGCGTGGGACCCACGTGACCGATCGGCTCCGTTCCAAAAATACGAAAAGCATCAACCATGAACCGGAGGGCACCGGAGCATAGAAATAGCAAGAAAGAAAGGAAAAAAAGCAAAAAAAACCGCACGTAAAATCTAAAAAAACGCAAACGGACAACGAAAAAGGGGGTGCAACACGAGGACTTTCCAGGGGGTCACCCATCCTAGTACTACTCTCGCCCAAGCACGCTTAACTGCGGAGTTCTGATGGGATCCGGTGCATTAGTGCTGGTATGATCGCACCCGAAATACTATCCATGTTTAATGTTTTTATGTGTTACAAGACGCAGAACCTCCTTTGTTTTGGTACGCGGGGCGTGGGACCCACGTGACCGATTGGCTCCGTTCCAAAAATACGAAAAGCATCAACCATGAACCGGAGGGCACCCGAGCATAGAAATAGCAAGAAAGAAAGGAAAAAAAGCAAAAAAAACCGCACGTAAAATCTAAAAAAACGCAAACGGACAACGAAAAAGGAGGGTGCAACACGAGGACTTCCCAGGGGGTCACCCATCCTAGTACTACTCTCGCCCAAGCACGCTTAACTGCGGAGTTCTGATGGGATCCGGTGCATTAGTGCTGGTATGATCGCACCCGAAATACTATCCATGTTTATTGTTTTTATGTGTTACAAGACGCAGAACCTCCTTTGTTTTGGTACGCGGGGCGTGGGACCCACGTGACCGATCGGCTCCGTTCCAAAAATACGAAAAGCATCAACCATGAACCGGAGGGCACCCGAGCATAGAAATAGCAAGAAAGAAAGGAAAAAAAGCAAAAAAACCGCACGTAAAATCTAAAAAAACGCAAACGGACAACGAAAAAGGGGGGTGCAACACGAGGACTTCCCAGGGGGTCACCCATCCTAGTACTACTCTCGCCCAAGCACGCTTAACTGCGGAGTTCTGATGGGATCCGGTGCATTAGTGCTGGTATGATCGCACCCGAAATACTATCCATGTTTAATGTTTTTATGTGTTACAAGACGCAGAACCTCCTTTGTTTTGGTACGCGGGGCGTGGGACCCACGTGACCGATCGGTTCCGTTCCAAAAATACGAAAAGCATCAACCATGAACCGGAGGGCACCCGAGCATAGAAATAGCAAGAAAGAAAGGAAAAAAAGCAAAAAAAACCGCACGTAAAATCTAAAAAAACGCAAACGGACAACGAAAAAGGAGGGTGCAACACGAGGACTTCCCAGGGGGTCACCCATCCTAGTACTACTCTCGCCCAAGCACGCTTAACTGCGGAGTTCTGATGGGATCCGGTGCATTAGTGCTGGTATGATCGCACCCGAAATACTATCCATGTTTATTGTTTTTATGTGTTACAAGACGCAGAACCTCCTTTGTTTTGGTACGCGGGGCGTGGGACCCACGTGACCGATCGGCTCCGTTCCAAAAATACGAAAAGCATCAACCATGAACCGGAGGGCACCCGAGCATAGAAATAGCAAGAAAGAAAGGAAAAAAAGCAAAAAAACCGCACGTAAAATCTAAAAAAACGCAAACGGACAACGAAAAAGGGGGGTGCAACACGAGGACTTCCCAGGGGGTCACCCATCCTAGTACTACTCTCGCCCAAGCACGCTTAACTGCGGAGTTCTGATGGGATCCGGTGCATTAGTGCTGGTATGATCGCACCCGAAATACTATCCATGTTTATTGTTTTTATGTGTTACAAGACGCAGAACCTCCTTTGTTTTGGTACGCGGGGCGTGGGACCCACGTGACCGATCGGCTCCGTTCCAAAAATACGAAAAGCATCAACCATGAACCGGAGGGCACCCGAGCATAGAAATAGCAAGAAAGAAAGGAAAAAAAGCAAAAAAAACCGCACGTAAAATCTAAAAAAACGCAAACGGACAACGAAAAAGGGGGGTGCAACACGAGGACTTCCCAGGGGGTCACCCATCCTAGTACTACTCTCGCCCAAGCACGCTTAACTGCGGAGTTCTGATGGGATCCGGTGCATTAGTGCTGGTATGATCGCACCCGAAATACTATCCATGTTTATTGTTTTTATGTGTTACAAGACGCAGAACCTCCTTTGTTTTGGTACGCGGGGCGTGGGACCCACGTGACCGATCGGCTCCGTTCCAAAAATACGAAAAGCATCAACCATGAACCGGAGGGCACCCGAGCATAGAAATAGCAAGAAAGAAAGGAAAAAAAGCAAAAAAACCGCACGTAAAATCTAAAAAAACGCAAACGGACAACGAAAAAGGGGGGTGCAACACGAGGACTTCCCAGGGGGTCACCCATCCTAGTACTACTCTCGCCCAAGCACGATTAACTGCGGAGTTCTGATGGGATCCGGTGCATTAGTGCTGGTATGATCGCACCCGAAATACGATCCATGTTTATTGTTTTTATGTGTTACAAGACGCAGAACCTCCTTTGTTTTGGTACGCGGGGCGTGGGACCCACGTGACCGATCGGCTCCGTTCCAAAAATACGAAAAGCATCAACCATGAACCGGAGGGCACCCGAGCATAGAAATAGCAAGAAAGAAAGGAAAAAAAGCAAAAAAACCGCACGTAAAATCTAAAAAAACGCAAACGGACAACGAAAAAGGGGGGTGCAACACGAGGACTTCCCAGGGGGTCACCCATCCTAGTACTACTCTCGCCCAAGCACGCTTAACTGCGGAGTTCTGATGGGATCCGGTGCATTAGTGCTGGTATGATCGCACCCGAAATACTATCCATGTTTATTGTTTTTATGTGTTACAAGACGCAGAACCTCCTTTGTTTTGGTACGCGGGGCGTGGGACCCACGTGACCGATCGGCTCCGTTCCAAAAATACGAAAAGCATCAACCATGAACCGGAGGGCACCTGAGCATAGAAATAGCAAGAAAGAAAGGAAAAAAAGCAAAAAAAACCGCACGTAAAATCTAAAAAAACGCAAACGGACAACGAAAAAGGGGGGTGCAACACGAGGACTTCCCAGGGGGTCACCCATCCTAGTACTACTCTCGCCCAAGCACGCTTAACTGCGGAGTTCTGATGGGATCCGGTGCATTAGTGCTGGTATGATCGCACCCGAAATACTATCCATGTTTATTGTTTTTATGTGTTACAAGACGCAGAACCTCCTTTGTTTTGGTACGCGGGGCGTGGGACCCACGTGACCGATCGGCTCCGTTCCAAAAATACGAAAAGCATCAACCATGAACCGGAGGGCACCTGAGCATAGAAATAGCAAGAAAGAAAGGAAAAAAAGCAAAAAAAACCGCACGTAAAATCTAAAAAAACGCAAACGGACAACGAAAAAGGGGGGGTGCAACACGAGGACTTCCCAGAGGGTCACCCATCCTAGTACTACTCTCGCCCAAGCACGCTTAACTGCGGAGTTCTGATGGGATCCGGTGCATTAGTGCTGGTATGATCGCACCCGAAATACTATCCATGTTTATTGTTTTTATGTGTTACAAGACGCAGAATCTCCTTTGTTTTGGTACGCGGGGCGTGGGACCCACGTGACCGATCGGCTCCGTTCCAAAAATACGAAAAGCATCAACCATGAACCGGAGGGCACCCGAGCATAGAAATAGCAAGAAAGAAAGGAAAAAAAGCAAAAAAACCGCACGTAAAATCTAAAAAAACGCAAACGGACAACGAAAAAGGGGGGTGCAACACGAGGACTTCCCAGGGGGTCACCCATCCTAGTACTACTCTCGCCCAAGCACGATTAACTGCGGAGTTCTGATGGGATCCGGTGCATTAGTGCTGGTATGATCGCACCCGAAATACGATCCATGTTTATTGTTTTTATGTGTTACAAGACGCAGAACCTCCTTTGTTTTGGTACGCGGGGCGTGGGACCCACGTGACCGATCGGCTCCGTTCCAAAAATACGAAAAGCATCAACCATGAACCGGAGGGCACCCGAGCATAGAAATAGCAAGAAAGAAAGGAAAAAAAGCAAAAAAACCGCACGTAAAATCTAAAAAAACGCAAACGGACAACGAAAAAGGGGGGTGCAACACGAGGACTTCCCAGGGGGTCACCCATCCTAGTACTACTCTCGCCCAAGCACGCTTAACTGCGGAGTTCTGATGGGATCCGGTGCATTAGTGCTGGTATGATCGCACCCGAAATACTATCCATGTTTATTGTTTTTATGTGTTACAAGACGCAGAACCTCCTTTGTTTTGGTACGCGGGGCGTGGGACCCACGTGACCGATCGGCTCCGTTCCAAAAATACGAAAAGCATCAACCATGAACCGGAGGGCACCTGAGCATAGAAATAGCAAGAAAGAAAGGAAAAAAAGCAAAAAAAACCGCACGTAAAATCTAAAAAAACGCAAACGGACAACGAAAAAGGGGGGTGCAACACGAGGACTTCCCAGAGGGTCACCCATCCTAGTACTACTCTCGCCCAAGCACGCTTAACTGCGGAGTTCTGATGGGATCCGGTGCATTAGTGCTGGTATGATCGCACCCGAAATACTATCCATGTTTATTGTTTTTATGTGTTACAAGACGCAGAATCTCCTTTGTTTTGGTACGCGGGGCGTGGGACCCACGTGACCGATCGGCTCCGTTCCAAAAATACGAAAAGCATCAACCATGAACCGGAGGGCACCCGAGCATAGAAATAGCAAGAAAGAAAGGAAAAAAAGCAAAAAAACCGCACGTAAAATCTAAAAAAACGCAAACGGACAACGAAAAAGGGGGGTGCAACACGAGGACTTCCCAGGGGGTCACCCATCCTAGTACTACTCTCGCCCAAGCACGCTTAACTGCGGAGTTCTGATGGGATCCGGTGCATTAGTGCTGGTATGATCGCACCCGAAATACTATCCATGTTTATTGTTTTTATGTGTTACAAGACGCAGAACCTCCTTTGTTTTGGTACGCGGGGCGTGGGACGCACGTGACCGATCGGCTCCGTTCCAAAAATACGAAAAGCATCAACCATGAACCGGAGGGCACCCGAGCATAGAAATAGCAAGAAAGAAAGGAAAAAAAGCAAAAAAACCGCACGTAAAATCTAAAAAAACGCAAACGGACAACGAAAAAGGGGGGTGCAACACGAGGACTTCCCAGGGGGTCACCCATCCTAGTACTACTCTCGCCCAAGCACGATTAACTGCGGAGTTCTGATGGGATCCGGTGCATTAGTGCTGGTATGATCGCACCCGAAATACGATCCATG